>NW_005871076.1:8409828-8522796 GCF_000147115.1 Myotis lucifugus | reverse complement strand
CCTCTCTCCCTGTGACTATTTGTTTACTTGCTCTGCGCTCCTCCAGGGCAGAGATCTTTGCAGCATCCATCTGGCCACAGTGCGCACAGATATTTATCGAGAGAGAATGAGTGCACCAAGGTGACGGACCCCACCCTTCTCCAGGCCTTCCAAGACCAGCTTAGAGTCTAGCAAAACCTGCCCCACATTCTTTGGGCTTCATTCCTTATCTGTCTTTCGATTAGCAAGCCTGGGAGAGAGGGGTGCTCCTGGAATGCAGAGGCTAGTCTGCTGGGGGGCGTTTTGTGGGGCTCTGTGGCCTGTCTCCCCACTTGGGGCAATGTTTTGTAGCCTCAAGACCATGAAGGCCCTTTGAGGTCAGGTCCTGCGGGCTCCAGAAGGGAGGGAGGTGTGCGGAGAGCCTGGGGCACAGCTACCCCTCACTCCAGCCTCTTCCAAGACCTGTAGCCTGGGTGCCAGTTAGCAGGTTGGGGGGGTGGGGGTGGAGGGACGGAGGGAGGGCTGGCCGCCCGGAAAGTGAGCGGAGCCTCACAGCCCTGGCCCGCGGGCAGGGGGCGGGGCGGGGCGGGGAGGCACCGGGGTTCCCGCCTCCACCCACCCGCCCGGCCTCCCGCCCCTCGCCGCCGGCTTATTAGCGGGACCGGGGCGAGGCGCTCTCACCACCCGGCCAGCACTCGTCTAGCTCCATGGCGCTCCTCGTGCGGCTGCTGCCCCTCGCCCTGGCGCTGGCCCTGGGTCCCGCCGCCACGCAGGCAGGCCCCGCCAAGTCGCCCTACCAGCTGGTGCTGCAGCACAGCCGGCTCCGGGGCCGGCAGCACGGGTAAGCCGGCCGCCCGCTGGGGCGGCGGGACGGGCTGGGGACGCGGGGACAAAGCCATTCACGTGGGGCGCTCCCTCTGAGGGACCAGCCCTGCGTGAAGTGGGGAGAGGGAGGGGACGGTAGAGGGAAAGCCCAGCCGAGGAAGCGGGTGGAAGAGCTGACCAGCGACCCCAGACTCAGGCAAGAGCATGAGACGCCCAACCCTGGCTTTTAGCTTCTGCTCCCAGCGAACAGGAGAAAAGCGGGGTTGGCAGCCGTGCCCAGAATCATCGTGGGAAGCTGGCCAGGGCAAAGCGTGTACCCAACAGTACACTTATTCCCGTCCAGTCGGGACCTTGGCCAGCACCTCCACAGGTGACACTGGGGCCACACAGGCTGGTAGCATCCACGCCCCCCAGGTTCCTGCTCACCTGGCATCTGACAGCGCTCTCTGGGCACAGCCAGGGCAGTAGAGGCAGTGTGGCATCTCCTCCCCTGCGAGGTGAGCAGGAGAATTCCATGGCCTGACACACATTGTACAGATGGGGAAACTGAGTCCAGAGGGGACCACCACTTCCCATGGTCCCCTGCAGTGTACACTAGAGTCAGGATTGGAATCTCTCTTTAAATAATAGCCAAGTTTGCAAATTTGGGACATTGTCATTGCAGATGTTCCTTAGGGGCACAGCTGCATAAGAAGACATTGTTTTAAGAAGGTAGAGGGTCTGGCCTGGTAAAGGCCTTGGCAAACCCAGGCAGAGGTGGGCAATATTCCCAAACGAGACCATCCAGCTCACACACTGCAGGGCTTTGCCACACCTTCCAGCCTGCCTGGTTGCACCAACTCCTTTTTCACAGCTAGGCAAAACCATGTGTGGATAGAGTCATTGTGTCGTGGCCCAAATGGCTCTGGGTCCAGCCATCCGCACCCAGGTAGTGACCAGACCTCCATGTGAAGTGCCGGGGGGATCTGTAGTCAGATCAAAACGCACTGCTGGGGGAGATTAGAGTTGACTTCACAGGACTTTGCAAAGCCTTGGCTCCCACCCAGGGCTGCTCTGGGCTGGGTGTCGCTTCCTGGTTACCTCTGCCTGTGGCCTTAGGCACTTACTTGGCCTTTCAGGCGCCCAGGGCTGCAGGGAGGGAGGCTGCTGGGAGTGAGCCTGGCCACGCTGCTGAGTGAAATCAAGTCAGGCCAGGCCACAGCCTCAATACCCTCGCAGAAAGAGGAGAGCACCAGGGTGGCCTGGGGTCTTTCTGGAAGAGGCAGAAGCACCTTTCACTTAGGCTGGTACAAAAGGATGAAGGGGCAGGTCAGAAAGATGAGGGGGATGTAAGCCATAGAAGTCAAAATGTGAGCAACTGGCATTTTCATTGTCTCTGCCCAGCTCACCTTTGTCCCTCTGCCTTCCTTGCAAATGAAGGGTGCTATGGTATCTGCCTGGGAGGTTTGTGTTCCTCTGTGTCTTAGCCGCTAAGGAGAAGACCCCTATAATAGACCCTGGGGCACTGTCACCTAGAATGGTGTCTGTGCACACCACAGCGAAACTTCCCCAAAGGTGTTGATAGAGTTCCACCAAGAACCATCTGCATAGCAAACCTTCCCTTCAGAGTACAGAAGAGACACTAACCAGCCAGAAAACAGGGTATTTTTTAATGCAAATGCTCTTTATTATGAATTTCAGATATTAGAGGAACTTCCTCTTCACCTCCCCACCCCCAATACCCCTGCAGGCTAATCCTGGGTTTTGTTTGTTTGTTTTGTTGTTGTTGTTGTTTTTGGTTAATTTTCATCCAGGATTTTTTTTTTCCCATTGATTTTTAGAGAGAGTGGAAGGGAGGGAAGGGGAGGAATGGGGGGGGGGGGGAGAGAGAGAGAGAGAGAGAGAGAGAGAGAGAGAGAGAAACATTGATTGAATTGATTGATCAGGTTGCCTCCCACATATGCCGTGATGGGGACTGAACCCACAACTTGGGTATGTGCCCTGGCTGGGAATCGTACCTGCCACCTTTCAGTGTATGGGACAGTGCTCCAACTAACTAAGCCACCCAGCCAGGGCCAGGCTAATCCTCTTGATTAGCTTCTTGCCCAGCAGTTGGAAAGGCCTGTAGTGATCTGTGATGGGCAGAATGGTCTAAGAAGGCACATGAACACCCCCGCCCCCAGTAAAGTCTGGATGCACAGGCAGGTACTGTGACAAAATGCTTGCAGGCGCACTTGCCTTTACTCTGATCTAACTGTCCCTGGAAATACCACAGGGCTGTTTGCCTGTGTAAAATGGATAACCTTTATTCAAAGTGAAAAGGGAAGAAAAATCTCTTTGCTGTCTTAAGGAACTACAGTGTGCTCCAAGATGTGAAAGAAAAAAATAACGAGGGTGCCTTGCTGGTGCACTGCCCTGTATTACCCATCACCAAAATTACACCTACTGTTCGTGTTCCCATTTTACAGATGGAGAAACTGCAGCTTAGTGAGGTGGAATGACTTAGTCCAAACACAGAAAGCTGTTGGGAGAGCAGTGACTATGACGTGGTCTCTACTCCCAGCTGGGTCTGTGTTGCTATAGGGAAGGAAAAGTTACTGAAAGAGAAGTAAAAAATGCAATCATACTTCCAAATATCACCAACCAAAACTGGACTGAATTTCCTAAAGCCCTGGATTTTCAAGTCCAAGTTGAACACAGCAGAGCTGCTGTGCTTGAGGCTAAGGTCCAGAAATGGCTTGCCCATTTTGGTTAAATTTCAGCATCAATTTCCTATGTGCACAGCCCACCCCTCTCACCCTGATGTGGGGGGAGGATGGTGTCACAGCAACCCCCAGCCTCTGCTCCTGTCTCAGAAGGCAGCAGCGGTGGAAACTCACTCAGAGGAATGTTAGAGCCACATCCACAGGAGACTCAATGAAGATTTGCCAAACGCCTACGGAAAGTTGCAGGGAATTCGACAGTAATTGTTTCCTGCTTGGTCAGATAGAAGAACTTCTGAGTTCGTAAACCTAGCGCTGGAGTGTGGCCAGCAGGAACTCTCCAGGGGTTATTTGGGGAATGCTGTAACCTGTGAGTCCTAGACAGCAAGCAGAAGCAAGGTGGCTTCTTGTTAGAATCCTCTGGGAGCTGCGGGCATTGGGCCAAAACAGCTAGGCCTAAGGGAACATGGGCCCTCCTCCCTGCGAGCCTGTGGTTTCCTCTCCAGCCTTACCTTCTCTGGCCCTCAGGTTCTTACAGCGACTCAGTAATATTCACTGTGCCTCCTTGGCTTACTCACCTTTGCCTCCTGAACCACAACCTGGACAAGAGGTGACAGCCACTTGGGTGGAGAAATAAAGGGCGGCCCAATAACCAGCAGTGGGTATCTGAGAACTGACCATGTTCTCATCAATGCCTTCCTAAAAAATACCATGCACGTCCAATGATGCCTATCGATTGCATTTTAAAGTAACAGGGGAATTGATATGAAAGAATGATACCCGACCTTCTGTGGGCACAGAGGTTATGGGAAGGCCCGCAGCCTCTTTGCTTGGCTTTCCTCTGACTTGTGATTCAGCTAGATGAACTGCCTGCCTCCAGGGCAGGAAGACCCCCCCTCCCAGTGGTCACCACATCTGCCTCTTTGCCCAGGAGCCTCATGAAGGCCCTGCTACCACATGGCCTGCGCATGGTTTGGGTCAGGACTTGAGATGCTAGAATAAAATACACAAAACCAGAACCCCATTGCTCTGGGAAAGAAGGCTTCTCAGCAGAACCCCATTTGCTCATGACTTTTCCTCAGAGTTTCCGGGGATCCTTCTGAACTGGATGGCTCTGGGAGCAGTACAGTCAAACCTGGTTCTTGGGTGTTTCCCATCTCGAACAATTCTGTTCTCCACCAAGTTGTTCACAGACAAAAAATGCCTCTGTTGTCCACCAAAACTTCAGTTTTCCACCTGACAGCCCTTTCATTGCTGATACATCAGCATGACAAAAAGCGTCTCTCAGGCACAAACAAAGGAGAGAATGCTTTTGTTGCTGGTGAAATGGATGGTTAGCACAATTTTAAAACATAAAGAGGCCTCAGGAGTGCTAATGTTGCTAAGGGTGTGAAAGTGCTCACAAAACAACAATCACAGGCAATGGAATAGGTAGAAAAACTTGTTACTTGGATAAATGAAAATCAGTTATAGCATTTCTGAGGCAGAAAAATTCCTTTAAGGCTAGTAGGGGGTGGTTCAATAAATTAAACAGTACATTCGACATGTCTATAAGAAAGGTTAAAACAGGGAATCATTTGAAGGTCTGGAACGGATTAATTCCATTTACATTATTTCTGATGGGAAAAAATGATTCTGTTTTTGAACAAATCGTTTCACAAACAACCTTTCGGAACAAATTAAGTTCAAGAAACAAGGTTCCACTGTATTTTCATTCTGTTCATTCAAGTTCATTCCAAGCTGCTCTTTCACCCTGGCCTGGCCCTAGGCTCCATCTAGACCAGCGGTTCTCAACCAGTGGGTAGTGACCCCTTTGGCGGTCGAACGATCCTTTCACAGGGTTCGCCTAAGACCATCCTGCATATCAGATATTTACATTACGATTCATAACAGTAGCAACATTACAGTTATGAAGTAGCAACGAAAATAATTTTATGGTTGGGTCACAACATGAGGAACTGTATTTAAAGGGCCAGAAGGTTGAGAACCACTGATCTAGACCATAAAAGAAAGAATGAGGCAGAGCTCCTGCCCTTAAGGTTCTTTGGAAGGTAGTTGAAGAGAGGAGACATACACATGCTGCTCAGTTATAGGGTTCTGCTTGGTGCCCCGGGTCAAACAAGGGCTGTGTCCCAGGTCAGCGGTAGAAGAGTGTCACCTGGGACACCGGCAGAAGGCTTTCTGGGGGAAGTGAGACTGGAGCTGGGGCCCAAGTATGAATGACAGAGTTCAGTGGGGGAGCGTCTCTTGCCAAGGTTCTGACAGCAGCCAGCTGTGCCCTCTAGTTTCCAGGGTGGCACTTGGCTAGATTGTGTTTGGGAACCAGGCAGCTGGCCTCGGGACGCAGAGTATGTGTGTGGAGCTGCCTGGGAGGTGCAGGGACCCGGACCAGGGCCGCCCGGTGCACTGGGGTGACAGGTGAGAGCACAGGTCAATGTGGGTGGAGATGCAGAGAAAGGCTGGGGGCCTCTCAGGAAGTTGCTTTATTTACTTAGCAAACACACAGCTTTTACTTAGCTAGTTATCTCAATCGGTAACATGCCATCTGAAAACATTTAGGATGCTTTTACTTCCATTTGCCAAATGTCCGTGTCAAAGAAAGATACACGAGGAAGTTCTGTCCACGCACGATACACTTTGGCAATTTTTAATTTGGAGGGAAACTTCTAGGAAGCTGACGGAAATCTAGGTCAGGAGGATCTACGTCTGCCCCACGCCACCGTCTGGTACCAAGACTGAAATGACTGTATCTGCTCCACATCTGGGATGTTCACATGAGCCAGGAGGGCCCACGGGGTGGGAAGGACATGGAGGCGGGTGGACACGCTGACCGTCTTGCTAACGCTGCTGCTTTCTTCGCAGCCCCAACGTGTGTGCTGTGCAGAAGCTCATCGGCACCAACAAAAAGTACTTCACCAACTGCAAGCAGTGGTACCAGAGGAAAATCTGTGGCAAATCAACGTGAGTATCTGTAACCTCCCAAGACCACCAGCCACCAAGGAGGCTGGGCTTTGTGTCCGCCAGCTGCAGGTCCCCTCAGACCTGGGCCGGCCTTCTGAAAGGGCAGGCTGCCTAGGGAGCCTGGAAGATGCGTGTGCAAACGTGCCAGGGAGCCATGTGCTTGGGAGTGGCAGTTTTAGTAAGCTGGCCAGTTTTGTTTTGCATTTTTAAGGCTCCTGACAAGACTTGGATACATTTTCAGGGCTGATCTGAGATTACAAGAAACATGTATGTGTGTGCGTGTGAGTTTTTTAATCCTCACTCGATGATACAAATATTATCGTTATGGAGAGGCCGCCAGCCTGTGGTGGATTTATGTACCACTCCTGCTCTGAGGTAAACACCCCAGAAAGACTTAAAGAGCCTAGAAATGTGCAATTATGAGTCAGCATGGCACTTTAAGAATATAGGCTCAGACTCCCTAGTTCAAACCCTGGCTTTGCCGCTTCCCTGGGCAAGTTGCTTTACCTTGGAGCCCTCAGTTACCTCGCCTGTGAAATGGAAATAACAATAGGAAGACCTTATGTGATTACAGGAGGATTGAATGGAATAATGCATGTGAGAGGCTCCCTGCTATTCTTATTACCCTTAGAACTTGCAAATCTAGGCCACACAAACAGAAGTGAGAGTGCCAGTGGGGTGTGGACCCATGTGGTTACAGCGGGGCTTGTTGGTGCCTCTGTCAGCATGCAGGGAGGCGCATGCACCCAGCCACCTGCTGCCTGGTGGGAACGAGGCGGCGTGCATGTTCTAACAGAATTTCATGGAAACCTAATCTGTGTTGGCGCCAACTGTCAACAGATCTCAAAGCTGGCTCTCTCCTGCAGACAGGAAGATGTGCTGTGTGAAACCTCCTGAGCCACTTGGGAGGGCCTGACCCTCCTCTTGTCTGCATAAGAGAAGGATTATGAGACTCTAAGCTACTCTCTTGAACACCTTCCCATGGTGGATTTTTTTTTAAAGTATTGTCTGTGACATTGCTTTTGAGCAGATATCTCCTTCAGTTTCATAACCAACTGAAGGAAGGGAAAATGCTCTTCCTTTAAAATGGAAATGAATATCCCAACTGTGATCCTTATTATGCTAGTCCAACCTAGTATGAATCAAGGGTGTTAGGGACCACGGCAGAGCTGGGGAGAAGCCAGCAGCCCCCTGGCAGCCTGTCAAGGGCAGGTCTGGGACAGCAGGCTCCCACCTGACCAAGCCCAGCTTCAAAGCTGAGGGTTGAGTGAGCTACGAGGACACACCTTTGGGGTTCAGTGAGCAAACACCCAGGGATAATTCTTCTGCTATGGACAAAAGAGATTATGCAAATTATGGACCACACATCCTTTCATGGTGCTCAAGTTAAAAAAAAAAAAAAGAAAACCTTTAGTACTCTGATTTTTCCCATGTGCGTACTTATCTGCTTAAATAAACAGTTAATTACTCAACTCCAAGCCAAGCCCCATATAATTGCTTCTTGGAAGGTGGCCAGAGGATCTGTACCAAGCAAACAGCTCTTCTGCATGTCAGAGTCTGGGTTTCAAAGAGCTCTACCTTTGTGTCAGTACCAGTTTCCCTAAAAATGGGAATGTGATGTCAAGCTGGCAGCAGGGCGGCATCGGCCCTGGTATTTCAGGGGGCCCTGTGCTGAGGCATTTGCCTGAACAGTTAAGAGAAGACCGATAATGTTCCCCGGCAGTTCCCAGGCTGGCACTGCTGTTGATGGTGAGTTGCCTTGGCTCCCTGGCCCTTGTACCTGCGTCCTTCTCCATCTGTGTGCCAGGACAGGCACAGGCGGCACAGTGGTGTGCTGGCCAGTGTCCTGGTGACCCAGTCTTCCTCTCCGGGCAGGTTAGGCTTTGAGTGTGGCCATGTGATGGTGCAGTCACCTCACGGCAGTGAGGGCAGGGCATCCCGGGCGCTGGGAAAGGGAAGAGGTGTGTAGGGTGTGGGTGCAGAAAACAAGGTATACAGTGGAGTCAAGCAGAGCCCAGTGCCAGGCCCAGCCATCAGCCTGGCCGTACAAAACCAGATGGGACAATATGCACTTTTGACTTTTCAGTGTGGCTGTTGCTTAGGCAGCTTCAAAAGAGGGAATGGGGATAGAACAACATGAGTTGATATAAAACGATGATCTGGGGCAAGAGGGTCCCTTCCTGGAACACTATGTGCTCGTCAGGAAAGTGGAGCTGAGTTGGGAGAGGTCCAGAGAACCCAGGGAGGGACAGGGGAAGCAGTTGAACTTATCTCCGTTGTCCCCAAGAGAGCTGAGAAAGATCAGCCTCACCGTTCCCTGGTGTGCCCAGGACCGAGGCCCAGGCCAGAGCTGCCGTGTGATCCCCAGGAATTTAGTGCCAGGGGTGGTCAGGAAGGGAAGGGGAGAGAGCTGTGCTGGCTGGAGTTGATGTCATCCTGGTGAAATGGGTCCCTAAGCACATTGATGTGGGTGAGGGCCAGACTGGTAAATGGGGAGTATGAGGGTGGTTGGACAGAGGCCTGTCTCAGTGGGGGGCAAATTTGGGCAGTGGGAACTTTCTCAGCAGGACCCCAGGGAGGAGGCTGAAGCAAGAAGTGTATATTGGGGTGAAAGGGTGTAAAGTGTTATAGGGAAGGAGACAGCCCAGGTCACCCAGAGGCCCAAGACCAAGGAGAACTTGAAAGCAGACAAACGACACCAAGCACAGGGGTGGGAGGGGAGGGTAGGGGGGGTTTGTGAAGACTTGGTAGTGTCACACAGAGACCCAGGGAACCTGGAGCCACCTCCATGGAGGGAGGGAGGGCCCTGGCCACACTTAGCACGCGTCTCAGGGGACATGACATCGTTCCCAGACAATAACTTTTCTGCATTTCCTAAAAGAGAAGAACCAGAGTCTTTGGTGCTGTTTGTCAAGCCAGCATACGGATTTTATTACAGGAAGCAGTTACCAGTGGGCCTCTATTTAGTAACTTGAGTGAATTTTATTACTTGGAAATTTAAGTTAGCTTTTATTTCAGACTCTAAAGAGCACCAGAGTAATACAATAACTAACCAGACAAAGAGAGTTATGAGGGAGACGGCATCCCACTCTGATTTTAGGCTCCAGTCTGATCGGCAACCATAAAATTTTTACATGCAGCAGCTTGAGCGGTGGTGCAGGAAATTGTGGTCAGGAAGCCTCCCTGTCTCTCGACAGGACTCCTTTGTGCAAACCCCAGCGAGAGGGAGGCCTAGTTAGCAGCCAAGTCAGAGTTGACATCATGAGACTGTACTAGTCATTGCAGGAGCTCAGACATCATAACCGTGGCACCGGGAGGCCAGCGGGAGCTGGCAGGTTGGAGTGGCAGCTGTCCGTTCCAAAAGTCTTGAAGTTGTTTCACAAGCAACACATCTCACGAGCACAAAAGCCCTCCTCCAGAGCCAAGATGAGCTGGCAGGACACTTCCCTTTCTCTAGTAGCAAGCAGTGCTTTGCCCAGGGGCTGAAATATTAATACTTCTGTAAAGCTAAGAAATGTGTCTCTTACAAAGCCAGCCAGTGTGTGGTTACGCTTTCATCAGCCGGCAGGGCTGTTTCCAGTAGCTCTCATTCTGGTGGGGCAGACAGAGACGTTACAGTGAAGTTGAAGAAGAGCCCTCCTTGGTCTCCCTTTCCTGTGTCCCACAACCTTGGTCACACCATGAAAAAGAAAAAGATGGTGAGAAGCTATCTAGGGAAGCCAGGCTGTCCCCAGACGCACACCAGCACCTCCTTCCCTAATTCATATTCCCTGTCCAGCCAGCTGGGACCCATGGGAAATCTGCTCCAAAATAGCTGAGATTTGTTGTACACCCAACACCAGGAGTTGTTGTACACCAAACACCTCTGTTTGGCAGGGCTTCCTGGAGGTCCTACCATTCTGCAAACTCCTAGGAGGCAGCTTAGCTGACATGGAATTTTGTTCTGTTGAGTATTTTTGTGAATCCATGTACCATCTGGGGAATGGCCCTGTGGTGGGCAGAGTAATGACCCCCTACAGATGTCCTAATCTCTGAACCTGTGAACATGTTCCCTTACAAGGAAAAAGAAACTTTGCAGATATGATTAATTTAAGCGTCATGAGACCGGGAGATAATCCAGGATTATCAGATGAGTCCAATGTAAGGGTCCTTACAAGAGGGAGGCAAGAGGGTCAGAGTCAGAGAAGGACATGTGACAATGCAAACTGAAGTTGGAGTGATGTGGCCACAAGCCAAGAAATGCAGGTGGCCTCCAGAAGCTGGAAAAGATAAGGGATGGATTCTTCCCTAGAGCCTCTAGAACAGCGGTTCTCAACCTGTGGGTCGCGACCTCTTTGGGGATCGAACGACCCTTTCACAGGAGTCGCCTAAGACCATCGGAAAACACATATATAATTACATATTGTTTTGTGATTAATCACTATGCTTTAATTATGTTCATTTTGTAACAATGAAAATATATCCTGCATATCAGATATTTACATTACGATTCATAACAGTAGCAAAATTGCAGTTATGAAGTAGCAATGAAAATAATTTTATGGTTGGGGGTCACCACAACATGAGGAACTGTATTAAAGGGTCGCGACATTAGGACGGTTGAGAACCACTGCTCTAGAAGGAATACAGCCTTTGATTTTAGCCTCATAAGGCCAGTTTCTGACTTTAACATCCAGAGCTGTAAGATAATAAATTTGTGTTTTTATAAGCTACTGAAATTGTGATAATTTGTTACAGCAACAATGAGAAACTAATACAGGCACTATCTATTGAGCCACATAGATGTGTTATGAGAGATTTATTACAATGTGATTTCATCAGTGGTCTCATATAGGACATTACTTTCAATGAAGTTATTAATCTAACTTCAATTTTAAAGTGTATACCTGGAGTTTTTTAGAAGAAGCTCAACAACTGAGCACTTAGTTAATATCAAGTCTCTGTTAAGAGACTTTCCTATGTAAGCTCATTCAGTTCTCACAATTGCCCTATCAGATCAGTATAGGGAGACTGAGGCTCAGAAAGCCTAAGGGGCCTGCTCAAAGTCACCTGCTAGTAGGTGGGGAGGTCTGCTGTCTACTTCCCTGCCCAGGGAGAATTAAGGCTAGTGGTGAATGTCAGTGATCCCAGAGTGAGCAGCCCTAAAGGGCCTGGGTGAACTGCCCCAGATTTCTCTCTACAGCCCCAAAACTTGTGACTTTGGGCCCCAGGGAGAAGGCCTTCTCAGGGTCAGCAGAGGCCATTTGGCCCAGAGTCACCAACCTTCTCCTAGTTGCTCACCCCCAGTCCGGTATCATTCTGATCCCCTGCTACAGGGGGCCTCCCCAACATTTCTGGTGAGATGATGAAGGGCATGGGAACTGAGGAGACACGCTCAGCATCCAGGAGCCCCCAAAATGGCCTCACAAAACACACAGATTCCCACAAGAAAACAGCTACATTTTCTGAAGACAGTCTCATCACTAACCAAGCTACACCCTGGTGAATGGAGTAGTGGTGAGAGGTCTTTGGGGATGGACCGTAGGTTAAAACAAGCCCTTTTCCACCAGCGGGCTCAACATTTTGATTTTCTTCTGGGAGGCTCAAGAAAGCCAGCTGAGTTTTCCAGGCCGGCAGTGCAGAAGTGCACCACTCCAGGCAGCCCGGCTGCAGGGCATGTTGGATGTCTAGACAATGTTGGTCTGTGTTTGCTCTGGGATTCCTCTTGGAAATCATGACACACTGAATGGTTTACCTTCTGTCACAGGAAACCGGCTCTCAGGCTCCGTTCCTTGCTCCACCTACATCCAGGGGCTAGTTCATCTCTAGGGAATTTACAGCCACGGCAGACAGCCAACGGCATGAAGCATACTTGGGAGAGAGTGATTGTTTTAACTTATTGCATTAACTTTTTGGGAGATTATTTAGGGAGAGAAACACCAATAATTCTTTCTTAATCCAATCATAGTAAACATTTTGGAGGGGGCTGAAGGAGAGCTTCCCTAACAAAGCATCTCTGTTCTTAGATCTTGGATTGACACTACCTTTTTACCCTCCCCAATTGCTCTTTTAAATCAGACACCTTCCCTCACTTTCTTCCTCAAATTGTTTTTCTGACCAGGGAAGCTGGAACAAAAAAATTAGTGTCTGCTGCCTTTTCTGACCTAAGGTTTTTACTTATTGTACTGTGTCAGACCAAGGAGAGCGAGGAGCCTTTTGCTGATGAGGTTCAATTCAAAGACCAACAAATTGGTCCTCTCTACACAGGGAAGCCCATGAACTAGGGAGACATAGATGATGGGGGCTCCCTGTGGTCTCCATCCTTTGCTGCCTTCATCCTAGAGAGATGGCATCAGGCCCAGGCCCCTGTGGGTGCCCCCAGCCCCATCTCCCCACAGCATGTGTATTCTCTCCAGGGCAGAAAACAGAGACTGCTTGTCCTGAAAGATTTGGTCAACATTGTCTCAATGGACCGTCTTCTCAGTCTTCAGTTTCCAGCTGTTCTCTGCTCCTCTGGGCCAAGCAGACAGGTTCTGAGGAGAGCTGGTATTGTTAGGGCAGCTGGGGGCAGGGAAACTGCCAGCTGTGGCAGATCTCAACCCACAGGGCTGCCAGGCTCAGGCTGAGAGGCACAGCTGACACCTGCTCACCTAGAATGTGCCTGGATGCCAGACTGGGTAGCAGGAGGGCCGGGAGGGAGAGGTCAGCAGGGTGAGAGGGTTAGGAGAAAGCTTCCTGGTAGAGAACCAGGAAAAAGCCTTCAGCTAGGGGACTGAGCCCCTGCTGGGGGTAGTGTGCCACCCACACCTGGCTGCTGGGGAACATGGGTGCAAAAGGCCCATCTGGATGGGCACAAGGGTTAGCTCTGACCACATTGGAGAGAAACCTGTATCCTCTCAGTGTCAAACTTTCCAAATCAGTCAGCTTTCCCCCAAATATGTGCATTGTCAAGAGCAATGGGAAAGGAATTGGATTTGATGCAATTTGAGGAGAGTCGTAGATGCCGCTCCCTAGCTGTGATCTTGGGAAACCCCTTTGTGCCTCAGAGTCCTTGCAGCTTTCTGATTCCATCTATCCTTCTGCACGCTGAGACTTTTCAGCTTAGATCCGTCCCTCCTCCCCAGCCCCGTATCTCCTGTTGTTCTCACCATTTTCCCCACCCGCACACACACTTGGCCACAGGACCCACTGGGGAGTTGGTTTTCTTTTGTCCTCAGTGAATTCCTGATGAAGTCACCTGAGCTGTTGAGCTCTCTTGTGGTTTTTTGGGATGGAACTCAGGTGCTAACACCCTAGAAGAAGAGTCATTGGTGAGTCACATGGCTCACCAGGGCCAGCGTGGCTGGGCTCCAAGGCATGGAGTGTGTACAAGGGTCCCAGAAATAAGGAAGGCTTTGAGGAGAAGACTCATTCTCCAGTTGTGCTTTTCCAACTTCATGGAATGTTACCCAGGCACTTTTGGAAGGAACTAAATTTGGGGGGACTTGGCCTAACCCTAACCCCATACCCCAGAAGAGAACCCTGGTATTTATCACAGAAAGCCGGGGATCCCATGCATGGGTGTCCCCTGGTCCTGTGGGCTCAAGGCTTGGAGCTCTCCCTAGGGTTAGCTGGGAGAAGCTGGCACTCTCCTTCTTTGAAATAGAGTTCCTCTTCCCCCTGGAAATAATCCCATTGACTAGAATTGTGAACGTGAAATTGTGAGGAAACTTAGAGATCATCCAGTTTAACTTCATCCCATTTTATAGATCAGGAAACTGAAACTGAGAGAGAATGGACTTTTGGTGTCATCTTGCTAGTTACTGATGGATCACACAAGTCTTCTAATTCTTGTACCTATTCTATTACACCACACTGTCTTTGAGAGATTGAGTATTAATCAAATTTTACTTTAGGTTTTAAAGATAAAATTGTAGATCGATCAAGCTGTCGTGAGACCACCAGCCTGGTTAGCCTTATAAGTATAGGGATGACAGATTAGAAAGGAACAGGATGGGAGGAGGGCCAGAGAAAAGGGAGAGGAGAAAGGTGGGAAGATGGAGAGAACAGGACAAAGAAGAAAGTGCATGGCTTGTTACCTCAGCCGTACCCTGGGGGGTGGCAGGGAGCATTTCTGGCCAATGACGCCTATAGCTCCCCAGCAGCCTGAGAATCCTAGCCAGTCCGTCTCTGGAACACCACCTTGGATAACAGATGAACATGACTCACCAGGGCTTCCCTGAGATGACTCCAGTGGATTAATCAGAGCAGAATGTATGGGCTCATTGAAAACGCCGGCCCCCACTGCAAGCCCTGTTTCTTTCCGATCTGCCTGCTTCTCTTCTGCTGATGTCATAAAACAGCCCCTGAGAGAGTGGTGAGCTGTTCTGTGGAAAATCCAGTCTGAGTCCTCTACTGTCCCCAAGGGAGGGGCAGGACATGGCTGTTTGCCTCTAGTTCCAGACTGCCCAGGAGGGGCTGTGCCCACACTGCCAGTGCAGGGGTGGCCTTAGGCAGCACTTGGGGATTTGATGTGAAGCAAGTCTTTCAGGTGTAGGCTTTTAGAACAGCGACTTCCTTGCAATGATATTTGAAATTCTTGGGGCTTCCCCAGAATACCGGGTTAGCTGAAGCTCTGTTTCAGACCTCAGGAAGGACGTAAATATTCCAAGATGGACTGGTCTGAGTTAGAAAGTTTTAAGTTTCTCTGCCAAATGATTTCAACATTTAAAACTGGATACTGCCAGTCTTGTTTCTCCACATACAAGGAGTCTTGCAAACTGGCAATATTGCTCGCCTCCTGGAAGGTTGATGGGATTGTCGAGGGATCAGGGTGGGGAACACTTTGCACATTTTCCATTTGAAACCATATAAATGTTTTCCTTGATTATAATTTGGTTTTTAATTTAAAAAATTTTTAAAAGCATCTTGATAACAGGAGCTTTGTTTTTATAATTTTTAAAGTTTTAAAGTTTGATTGTAAAAACTGAGAACAATATCCTTTTGGTTATTAAATGGGGAGCTAGAAAGCCATGAGAGATTTAATCCAACGACCATCACAGGAAACACACATAGTTTCACAGGTGAGGAAACTGAGCCCCAGAGACGAGGCGGGGCTGCCTGGGGAGGTCCAGGGCTCTTTCTGCTCCTCCCCTCGGCCTCTCAGGAACTGCCGGGTCCCCAGGAATTACAATGGAGGTATAAGCTCTTGGTATGTTGTCCGAATCCCACTGTTGAATGTGCTGCCACGGTCCCCTGACCATTCCCAGGTGGTGGATTTCCTTCGGCGACGGAGCCGTTGGGAATATTCTGCAAAGCCGAGGAGGAGTGACCAGCTCCTTGCCCATGAAAGGCGCAGACATGACAGTGAACAGTTCCTCCACGAGCAGGATGTTTACGCGCCATTTCCCTTCCTCGTTGGCGGAGGCCGTTCTTCCAGGAGAGAGGACTGTTGGCCTGTGAGGAGGAGGGAAGCCCTGCTAATACTGCATTTGTGTGTCTCATTGCAGAGTCATCAGCTACGAGTGCTGTCCTGGATATGAAAAGGTCCCGGGAGAGAAGGGCTGCCCAGCAGGTGATTAAGCCAGGCCTTGCCTGTTAGTGCAGATGGAGGCAGCAGAGCCTGAGTGGGGGTCGGAGCGGGATGAGCTCTGTGGTCTTCCCGCCTCCATGCGCCCTCCCCCCCCCGCCCCCCATGTGCTCTCTGGCCTCTAGGCGCCACGAGGGCCAGAAGGTGGAAGCTGGAAACTGAGTTTCCTACTGTTCCTTCCTATCTGAGTTGACCCCCTCGACAAGGGGGTGGAACAGACTCCAGTTCTGACCTATCCGTGCTCTTCTCAGGCTCCTGGCCTTGATGGCTGTGGCTGGGAGTGATTCTAAACACAGTCAGCGCTTCTGACCAGCCCTGCTAGAGAGCAGATGGGACAGGCATGGTCCCCGGCTGGGCTGGGACCGCCAAGTCACCTCCACCTCGCTCTGTGGAAACTTGGCCCATCGGAGTTCTGTAGGGAGGAGAGTGGCAGCCAGGCGGGCCTTCCCACAGTCAACAAAGGTGCCACGAATGGCTACATGAGGCCAAGGACTGCGTGGCACCTGTGAATTTCATCAGAGCCTTCCTTTTAGTTCCATACACACCGGGGATAATACAGAGATTTTTTTTTTAAGCTTTGAAATATGTGCTATTTTATTAGTTGAGAATGTGAGACAGACTTAAAAGGAAGGGGACAGTTTGGTTGGTGCCAATATCACGAGGGCGGTGTGGTTGGCATGGTCTGGGCCCGGTGTTCCTGCCCTGAGTGGAAGGACAGGTGGGAAATATGGAATGGGAAAGGAGCATGGCCTCAGAAGGGCAGCTCAACCTCCAGCCTTAGCTGTAAAATGAACATGACGCTGACGCTCACTGTGTGAGGCGAAGGCCCTCCTAAGCTACTTGTGAATACACAAAGCACCTCAAAGACTTGCAAAGTTCTTTCATTCTGGGAACCAGTTCCAACAACTAGATAAATCTGTCAGACTAGTTTGTAATTAGGATATCTATTTCTGGCGTACCGGTATTCCTGCCTGTATTATCTAACGTCTGTGAACTAAAGCTTTGCTTTTGTTCTGCTGCGGTTAAAATGATCCAAAATTACCAATTGGTTGAGTTCAAGTAGGGAAGCATTTGACCGGGTTATTTTAAGAAGCATGGGACAAGCTTCAACCCCCCACCCCACCCTCCCCCGCCCCACCACCTCCACCACCGCCGCCGGTAGGCTGGCTGCAGGCCTGCCCACACACTCCTGCAGATGTGCATCCTCTATGGACAGGGAAGGTGTGGTCAGGTGGGGGTGGCCTCACAGGCCCATCTCTCCTCTGTCCTCTGCCCCTGCAGCCCTACCACTCTCCAACCTTTACGAGACGCTGGGAGTCGTTGGATCGACCACCACTCAGCTGTACACGGACCGCACAGAGAAACTGAGGCCCGAGATGGAAGGGCCCGGCAGCTTCACCATCTTTGCCCCCAGCAACGAGGCGTGGGCTTCCTTATCAGCTGTGAGACGACCTCCTCTGCCCAGGGGACTCTTACTGGGGCTGCCTTACTCCCCAGAGGGGTGGGCTGGTGGGCATGAAGGACAAGCTTCTGTAGTGATTTCAGGAAACTTTTCTCTTAACCCTCAGACAAAGCCAAGGAACTTGAGCTAAAATATACCTCACCAGGTTGCTGCCAATTGGACAGACAGACCTCAGTGTTCTCTGAGGAGGGGTCCTTGTCAGAATGGAGGCCTGGGTCATTGGGGCTTCAGAGCATCTTTGCCAGGATAGCAATGACCCATCTCTTGAACATGGGGTCTGCAGCCCCCTAACTGTCACACTGACCTTCTAGGAAGTGCTGGACTCCCTGGTGAGCAATGTCAACATCGAGCTGCTCAACGCCCTTCGCTACCACATGGTGAACAGACGGGTCCTGACGGACGAGCTGAAACACGGCATGGCCCTCACCTCCATGTACCAGAACTCGGACATCAAGATCCACCACTATCCCAATGGGGTAGGGCATCCCTGTTACACAGATTGCCTTGTGCCCACACTGAGCTCACTCCTGGTCCATGCGGGGTCTGGTTTCTGAGGTTTGGTCCCACAGGTGACGTAGCTGCAGGTAACCCTCTGCCCCCTGCACCTGCTTTTACTCAGACCTCTGGTTCCACAGCTTGTGGAACACCATCCTGTGCTGTGTCTTCCCTGCCTGGGGCTTCGAGACTGTGCCTCTGATGTGTTAACTGCTCATCCTCACTCCTTCTCTGGGCAGATCGTGACTGTCAACTGTGCCCGGCTGCTGAAGGCTGACCACCATGCAACCAACGGTGTGGTGCACCTCATTGATAGGGTCATCTCCACCATCAGCAACAACATCCAGCAGATCATCGAGATCGAGGACACCTTCGAGACCCTTCGGGTGAGGGACTGCCCTGGGAGAGGGTTCCAAGAGGCAGTGGGAGGAGCAGGGGCATCTCCATGTTCATGGGCATGTAGGGACATGGAGCAAGTTCTAAACACCATGAACATGGAGAATCCCCTAATTAGATCCCCTAATTTGGCCACAGGAAACATCATAACTGCCTGCTGTCAATTCCCCCAGCCTGTCTTCTCCTTTGTAAAGCCTTCCTTTCCTTAACTCCCCCCGGGAAGTTCAAGTGGTTTGTGGCCACAGCAGCACAGGGTTCTCTGAGCTGCCGGGGTTCCAGAGGGGGAGGATTCTTCCTCCCAGGTGATGGTTCCCACCTGTAGGTCTAGAATAAATGGCCTGTCAGGCTGCATGATCTTCTTGACCACATGTCCCCACCATGGAGCCCTGCTCCAGCCATACCCATGTTTCCTTGGAGCCCAGGCCAGCAGGAAGGGGCCACGGAATCCTGTCCTTCCCCACTGCCCAGAAGACATTTGTCTTACAACTGGAGTGGCGAGCAGGCGTTCCTCTTGGCAACGCTGCTCAAAGGAAGTGAACACAGGCTGCCCCGTCAGGGTTTTTGCCCTGATTCAAGGAGAACTTCCGGACCACAACGGACATGGGGTGGGAGTGGGGTGGCTCCTCCCCTGGAGATCTCCAACACACACAAACAAACACCCCAGGCCCGGCTGCACGGGGGTGGCCTCCGGAAGTGGCTCTGGAGGGCCCTGCGGGCCCTGCTGTCTAAGCTCTTCCCCTGCTTTCCTTCTGTGTCACTCAGAGGTCAGGAGTCTGCAAGGGAATGATGTTCCCACCGAGAGGGAAGCACATTTGGCGGGGGAGGGGCACATCTTTTGATTAACATCAATTGATCCCCACCTAGTGATCTCCTCTTACTGTTTATGTTTGGCAAATATTCCTTCCTTGCTTCTTCCTAACACCCATTTTTCCTTCTGCAAACACATACTTAGTTAAGCACCTGCTACTTCCCAGGCATTGTTCTGTGTGCCAAGGGTAGAGAGGTGAACAAGACACACATTTCTGTCCTCAGTGACATGTATAGCCTTTCTGGGGAGACAGACAAGAAGCACACGAGGTTTCTACAGATTGTGTGAAGCGTGTGGTCAGTAAGTGGTGAGCAGAGGAGGCTGGTTTTGACTGGATGGCCAGGAAAGGTCTCTCTGGAAGAGGTGACTTCTCAGTTGAGGCCTGAAGGATGAGAACGGCCAGTTATCCAAAACGCAGTTCAGACCTGGCCGGTGTGGCTCAGTTGGTTGAGCATCATCCCGTGCACTGAAAGGACACCGGTTTGATTCCCAGTCAGGTCACATGCCCAAGTTGCAGGCTCAATTCCCTGATCCCTGGTTGGGGTGCATGCAGGAGGAGGCCAATCGATGTTTCTCTCTCACATTGATGTTTCTTTCCCTCTCCTTCTCTAAAATCAATAAAAACATAAATAAAGAGAGAGGGAAAGAAAACAGCTTCAAAAGCACAGCAGGCAGAGGGGAGGGCAGAAGTAAACATATAAAGACAAGCAGGAGGCCAGTGGGGCCAGAGCAAAGACAACTAGGTAACCACAAGGCGAGGGGGCATGGCCAGGTCAGCAGGGGCAGCTCCTTCAAGGCCTTGCAGACCTGGCAAAGGAGTGTAGCTTCATCCTGAGAGGGTAGGAAGCCATTCTGGCTGCTCTGTAGGTAATGGGTGATCTGATCCTTACACTCACAGGGCTCACACAATAATTATTACCAATAACTAATTAAAACATGAGGAGGACAGCAAGCTGTGCAGGTATGTGTAACAGATTCATTCTCATTGGGCGCAACGGCAGGATGAGGTGGGGTGGGAGGCGATGTCACATTGACTACTTAGAGAAATGGCATTTTAGTTAGGGCCTGAAGAAGGAATAGGAGTCACAGAAAGCAAAGAAGCAAGGGCAGGGCCCAGGCTGGAGGTAGGAAGGGAGAAGGCACACAAAGTAACTGAGACATGGCCAGAGTGGCTGGGGTTCAGGCTGGGCAAGCTCCCCGAGGCCATGGTAGGAAGTGAGCTTTGGTTTGGCCTTCCTTTTCATCTTGGGCTCTGAGGGAGGACTGGCGAGGCTGTGTGCGTCTCTGGTCTGCAGATATTCCCCAAGACTTCAGGGAACGCTCCATTCCCTCTCTTCCCCACAGGCTGCCGTGGCTGCATCGGGGCTCAACACCCTGCTCGAAGGTGATGGCCAGTTCACACTCTTGGCCCCCACCAATGAGGCCTTCGAGAAGATTCCTGCTGCGACCTTGAACCGGATCCTGGGTGACCCAGAGGCCCTGAGAGGTGAGCACCCTCAGTTCATGTTGTCACCTCATGGGAGCAGCCATACTGAGCCCAAGGCCTGCTCTCATCCAAGAGGGACATGCCGTCTACCATCCTGTCTCATTGCTCCCAACCAGCCCTATCTCTGCAGAGGCCAGAGCAGAGCCCTGGCCAGAGGGGCACATATGGGATCTGGCAGCCTTTGCCTAGGGATGCAGTTGGGCTGAGGAGGGAGGCAGAGTTGGAGGTCCAGGACAGACTCGGGGAGAGTTAAAGGCTCAAATAATCAAAGTCAGAACAAGGCTGCCAGGTGGGCAGCAACTTGGTGATATTGAGAGGGGGTGGCAGGTCCTGGCATCCTTGAAATGGACTCATCATGCTGACCCTTGAACTCTTCCTATGTCTGGCCAGGGGGGTCACGGATAATCGAGAATGATAGTTAAAAACCAGTAACAGTCGACTCTTGACTCTTCATTGCCAGCTCCTTCCTCACCTTCTCCGTGAGCTCTATGTTAGGGGGTGTATTAATTATTGCTGGAGGAGAGGGAAGGAACAAGCATGTGAGGAGATTAGGAGGGGAGGCCAGGCTCTGTGCCCCCTTCCGCTCCAAGACCACTGAGCTGCTGCCTGGTGATCCCTGAGGCCCCTGCAAAGGGGAGTAGGCCTCCAGTCCCCTGTGTATCCCAGGCACACTTATTCCTCCCAGATATAACCCAGGGATAACTTCATTTCTTTTGAATCTATTCAAACCCACCTTTGAAATGTACTATATACAATGTCTGATGCATTTCCGACAACCTATAAATGCAAAAGGTTCTCCTTGCAGCCATGCAGGGACAGGAACGGGCACACTGCTGAAAGCACAGATGGGGATCTACTGTGTCCAGATGTTGTGCTGCCTTTATGTGTCTGGCCTGAGCCAGGATTTGGGCCACAAAAGTGAACACGATATAGCCTTTACCTTCAAGGAAGTTTAAGCCCAGTGGGGATGACAGGCTTTAAAAAGGTCACAGTCACAGAGATACTCACCATGAGAGCAAGACATGGGTGGGCACATGCAGCCTCGGGGGTCTGGAAGGCTTCCTGGAGGAGGTGAGATGTGGATGCATCTCAGCATAAAGTGAGGAAAAAACACCCCTAATGTTTACTGTATGCACATCTGCCTTTCCCAACGGTAACCCGCTTGCTCGAAACAAGAGCCCTCTGTGGGGGTTTGACTGGCAGCTGGAAAGCCCACAGTGTCCTGTTGTTATTAGTGGGTTGGCAGACAGGCGAGAAGCAGCCCCAGGCTGGTGTGCCCCGTTTGGAGACTGGCTCTGCTCGCCCCACGAGTGGCCCTGGCAGGTCACTCCTACCCCACCCCTGCCTTCGTCCCTGAGAAGCTAAATCCCCAAGGCCTCATTCCCATAGCAGTCTTGCCATCGTTTCTATCCCCAGCCGGCTGAATTGGGTCAGCCCTGGTTTTGCAGGCCCTTGTGGCTCTGCAGGCCTCAGAGCTTCCTCCTGACCATGACAGCGCGGTTTTGGTTCCCACACTCAGGACAAACTGAAACTTGCCTCTGCGGTGGGAACGTAAGACAAAGGGCCTTGGCAACTTTGGTGAGCGGCCTCCCAGAACCTGCTCTGCCTGGCTGGGGCTGGCCGCGTCCCCCTCGTCTGCTCCAGCCCAGGTCTGGTCCCTAAGGCAGCACTTGGACAAGTAGTAGACCTTTGAGTAAAATGTACAACAGCAAATAAAATGTACAAATCATGCATAACCTCATTGACTACAGTTTCCATCTTCCGACCACGTTTTACATTTTTATTAAAGTCAGAAGATAAAAAGTCCCAGTGTAAACTCATTTGGGTTTTCCCCTATCCTTGAAGGTCAGGTACTAACTTAGGAGGGAGGCAGAGCTGGGGTCCAGGCCAGACTCAGAGAGAGTTAAAGGCCCAAATGATCAACGAGAATTTACCCTGAAGTTCAGGTACTAATATGAGAATTTACCCAGAAGTTCAAGTGTTAATAAGCTAATCACTAACATGTTTTGGGCATTTGCTCTGTCAGGCACTATGCTGGGTGCCTCACATTCAGAGCTCCATGTCCTCCGTACACCAGCCCTAGGAGCTGAGTGCTGTGCTAAGGCTGAGGAAGTTGAGACTCTAAAAGGCTAAATGACTTGCCTGGCCCCACAGCTGGTAAGTGGCCGAGCTGGGATTCAAATTCAGGCAGTCTGACCACAGAGCCCCGGCTAGTTTTGAAGGGACAGCAGGCAGGAGAGGAAGATCCGGGCCATGCAGTGACCCAGCCTCGTCTGAAGGTCAGCATCTGAGAGAACAGAATCCTCACAGCCCTGGGCAGGCTGTGAACGGCCCCTGAGGTCACCTGGAGTGGCCCTGACCCTCCTGTGTTGTTTGCCCCCAGACCTGCTGAACAACCACATCATGAAGTCAGCCATGTGTGCCGAAGCCATTGTTGCGGGGCTGTCCGTGGAGACCCTGCAGGGCACGACGCTGGACGTGGGCTGCAGTGGGGACATGCTCACCATCAACGGGAAGGCCATCATCTCCAACAAAGACATCCTGGCCACCAACGGCGTGATCCACTACATCGACGAGCTGCTCATCCCAGATTCAGGTAAGCAGGCCTCTGTGGGCCTTGGTCCCACCAGGCCCACTGTCCCCTCTGCCGTCCATGGTGGCAGATCCGGGGGAATTTGGGGATCTTTGGGGCCGATTCCCTACCTGTACTCAGCTCACAGCCTCTCAGGAGAAAAGGCCTGGGCACCTGGTAGGTTGCGGCCACATTATGGAGAACCTGAGCTGCAGGCCTGGGAGTCCAAACATTATCTTGGAGGTAGTGGCGAGCCATTGAAGTCTGGGGAGGGAGCGACTCAACCACAGGAGCCTTTCAGAAGCTCTGGTTGGCACAGAGGGCAATGGCTTTCTCAGTAGTGCCCACGCACCCCCGGGTCAGTGACCCCAGGAGAAATGACCGAATGGACTTTGGCTTGGGTTTCATGCAGCATCCTAGCCCTGTTCTGGAATTTCAGGGAGGGCTACTACGCATGAGTGAAGAATTTTCAGAGGAAAAACCAAACCAGCAGAAAACTCTTCCCATGGGTGTGGTCATTGGCATTATCTGCTGTTCAGAACAGACAATGTCGCCTGTGTCCCTCGAGTTAGTGCCCTGCCCAAAGGTGGGACAGTGGCAGACCTCTGCCCCTCTGAACCTCACCTCACTTCCCCGACCAGTGAGATTTTCTGAGTGACCGTCCCCTGATGACACAAGCCTGCACTGCCCCAGCAGCGTTTAGAGGCGTTGTTGACTCACGGGGTGACATTCCTGCTGATGGATGTCATGCTCTTGGGTGAACGAATGATAAATGAAAACAGCACTTTTAACTTTTGAACCCACTTTCTCCTTCCTTGTAGCCAAGACACTGTTGGAGTTGGCTGCAGAGTCCGATGTTTCCATCGCCATTGACCTTTTCAAACAAGCGGGCCTCAGCACCCACCTCTCTGGAAATGAGCAGCTGACTCTCCTGGCCCCCCTGAATTCTGTCTTCAAAGGTAATGTAAGGAAGGCATCCCTGTGGGGGTGTCACTGGGGGCAGCTGCCCCACCGCTGTCACCTCCCTGATTTACAACACCCTGTGGAGCGTGAGCGCTCCCGCCCAGCTCAACCGAAAGCAGATGTGACTTCACCAGGAACTTCAGAGCCTCTGCTGTTTCCTTTGGCAGAACAGAGAATGCATTTGGGGCTCTGGTCCTCGGAATTCAAGAGTTTGCATCTGTCTGGGGAGCAGAGCACTCCCCGGCCTTTTTATTGACAGGATCAATGCCAATGTGCTAGTCGGGCAGTCAGTGAGGAGACAGCTGAGTCCTGGCCTCAGGGAAGGCGGAGACAGGGGCCAAGTTGTGTCCGTGCATTCCCCTCCCTCTTTGGGCAAAACTCCAACCCCCTCAGTTATCTGGACTTTCTTGTGTTTTTGTAATTCCCAGAAGGTGCAGGATGTTAAGGAATATTGCAGCCTCACTTGATTTCTCAATCTCCATTTCCAAAGTCAAGGACAGCCAGGCTCTCCGCCACATTTGTCTCTCTGCCCTTCCTTTCTGGGCCTGGCCCTGGCCCTGACCGTGCCTCCTCTTACAGATGGAAGCCCTCGCGTTGATGCCCGAATGAAGAGCTTGCTTCGGAACCACATGGTTAAAGACCAGCTGGCCTCCAAGTATCTGTACCACGGACAGACCCTGGACACTTTGGGCGGCAAAAAACTGAGAGTTTTTGTTTATCGTAATGTAAGTTCTGGGTCCTCCTTTATCTCAGCTCTAAAAAAAAAGAAGCTGTATTAGTGTTTACAAAACAAAAAAGTTCTCAATAACTAGGAGCTTGCTGTGAACTGGCTTCTGATAAGGAAGGAAGGAATTTCTGCAAAACATATCTAATATCAAGGGTCAAATGAGATTTTGCAGAAGGATTAGAATCTCTTTTTCTGGAGGCCTTTGGGAATAAGCCACACACCTGTCTGACCTGGCTAGGGAGGCAGAGTCCACCTTGAACACAGAGGGATGAACAAAGGGTGGAAGGATGGAGGTCTGACTCCTTCTTAGCTTATGTGAAGAGAAGCCCCCTGGACTGAGGCACAGCCCTCCTTGGTCCAAAGATTCTCCTCTCTCTTCTCCTATCTCTTCTCTCTCTTCAAACCCAACTGTCACCCTGGACTAGCAGGCAGGAAGCACAACACAGCACAGCTCTTGCTGGAGACCAGCCAGCACCATTGGACCAAAGATTGTTGACATCGGTTCAATAAATAAATCAGTAGACTCGACCTATTTATATGATCATTGTTGATGGACCTCAAGTAACATGATATTCTCATTACAGGGCCTCTGTGTAACTTCATTGGAGCATCTATGGCCCTCTTTCCTTAAGGAACACCATTTTATGTTTTTCTTTCCTGGAGAAAATACATCATTTTATCCTAGTCTTGAAAACCCACCCCAATATATATTCATTGATGTCTGTGGATGAGGCCATCAGCACAAGTCAGGGGGCTTCTGCTTGGGGGATAACCTGCCCTCTCTCTGTCCCCTTTGCACAGAGCCTGTGCATCGAGAACAGCTGTATCGCCGCCCACGACAAGAGGGGAAGGTACGGGACCCTGTTCACCATGGACCGGGTGCTGACCCCCCCAATGGGGACCGTCATGGACGTCCTGAAGGGGGACAATCGCTTCAGGTAACCACCCCCATCCCAGGCGGGGCTTCTGCCAAGTGGTCATGCTGGGGAGGACTCTGGACGGCTGCAATTTGTCAAGCTCCCCCCCCCCCCCGCCCACCACACACACACACACCCTCTGGGGGTCAATGAACATTAGTGACACGCTGGTGTGACCATCCAGGCTTGGGATGTGGAAAAGATCAAGGTGACCTTCAAAGCCTAAGTTGAGAAAAAGGGAGTGTAACCTCCCATCCATGGAGGACAGGGAGGGACCACATTTTTTATTATTAAAGTGCAAGGAAGACATGGTGTTCTCAACCTAAAGTCCCATGTGAGCTGAGCACCTGGTTTTGAATGTATGTGAGTCTCCCTCTGGGTGGTATCTACCACCTGCATGGCAGACTTCTTGCCACTCCTCCTCAGGCTCCCTGTGCCACTCTTCTTGCCAGTTTTCTCCATTTCTGACTTCCTCACTCACCACTAGGTGCTGTGACAGTGAATGTGTCCTGTCACTGAGTTCAGCCGCCTGCACAAGAGCCTGGGCACCCTCCCCAGAATCACATCCCCAGGGTCCAATGGCTCAGCCAGTCTTTGGGTCAGTGGTCAGCCATGTGACTGGCCTCTCTCTCCTTCCCGCTCTGGCCTTTGACTCTGGCCATTGAACTGGCCATTGAACTGAGCTTAGCATTCAGGAGAGAAGAGACAGACTGAATCATCCCTTTTTTGTAAGGGGTGGAGGGTGAATCCCACTGCCCGCAGTGGCGGGGTATATGTGGGAAAGTGACGGGTTCTGTGCGTGTGTCCACAGGATGCTGGTAGCCGCCATCCAGTCTGCAGGGCTGACGGAGACGCTCAACCGGGAAGGGGTCTACACAGTCTTTGCTCCCACTGATGAGGCCTTCCAAGCCATGCCGCCAGGAGAACTGAACAAACTCTTGGGTAAAGACCAACCTATGTACATTGATCGGCTTTTCTAAAGTAGCTGTATCAGTCAGGGTCCCAGCAAGAAAGAGTTGGCACGTTACGAAGGGTTTGACTGAAAGAAATTTAATGAGAGGCTATTGGCAGAATTGTGGACAGGATTAAGGATCTAGCGAAGGGTGATGGCACCCAGGGACTAACAACCATGGCAGGCCTGGGGGTGGGGGTGTGGGGACAGGACAGGAGAGCTGTATGAGGGACACAGGACAGTGGCCAGAGTCACAGTATAGCTGCTGTCAGAACCAGGGTCACTACGTGCCTCAGGCCACCACCCCCCATGCCCACTGTTGCCAGGCCTCCTGTCAGCTGGTTACAGGAGGGAGAAGGAGGGAGCCCGGAAGACACATTTCATAGCCGTCAGCCTTCCGGGCACCAAACAAGGCAGAGAAGAGCAGAAAGGACTTCAGGGTGGGTAACTACCAGGCCAGTCATCAAGACATGGCTTCCACTTGGGACCTGTGAGAAAAGTGATAATGAAGCCTTTTACCTGCATCACACCTCCCTCGGGATGAAAGCTTGACTAAGAAGCTACTCACAGCCCTGAGAAATGTAGCTGAGGATGTTTGAGGAGAAACCTAGTGGTCAAGAGCTTGGGCTCCCGGACTACCTGAAAGCAAGTTCAAATCCTGACTCTGGTATTTACTAGCTGGGTGACCTCTGGCAAGTTGCTTAACCTCTCTGAGCCTCAGTTTTCCCATTAGAAAAATGAGGGAGGTAAGAGTTCCTTGTTGTGAGGATTAAGTGAGGTATTCCCCACATGTCGGGCACACAGTAACGGCTATGATGGTGGGGAAGTAGGACAGGGTGGCAGTGTTGAGTTCTGACGCATGCCCGTAAGAGACACTTCCACCCATCGCAGAGAAGTGGGCCTGCAGAGGAAGGACCTTGGCCAAACCTTCAGGCCCACATAGTCCACACCTCCCTTCCTGCTCTGGAACAGAATAGGAAGTTCAGGTTGCAGGCAGCTGTGAGCTGAATTTGTGTCCTGTTTAATTTTCTTTATTGCTAAACGAATGTCTGGGTCTCCGATGCTGACGTACGTTCCTGAGAAGAGGGGAGACGTGCATTCTGAACATGAACCTTCCACCTTCTCTCTGTCCAGCAAGAATGAAGTATCCCCTGGTAGCCTGAGCCTGCTTGGCTTCCGGTTCATTTTCAGCTGTGTGGGGGCAGAGGAGGGGCGAGGGCAAAGCTTCCCAAACACGCCCTCCCTCAGGCCCATGGGCAGGACTGGACCCCAGCACTCCTGGGGGATGGAGGGCCAGCCAGGTGTTAGCAGTCAATCTGGGTGTTAGGGCCCTGCACCTCGGGGGCTGGCAGTGTCTCCTTGGAAGGGAAGCTCACGCCAGCTGCAGACTGTCTATGTTTGGAAATCACTTGGTACTGGTGGCTCCATCGCACGCACTGATGTGGATGTGTCGATAACCCAGCTAACTCTCCAAAATGCTTTAAAACTTTCTCCGTTCTCAGTTCCAAGATGCTGGAAATAACCATCCATAAGCCCTGGGGAAATCCAGCCATTTGGCTGGTAATGTGAGCATCAGTGGCAGCCTTGATAGAGATGAGAGAGCAGCTGGCAGCTTGAAGAATTGCCTCCCACACTTAATTTGGGGAAATGCCTGTGCACCTTTATGAGCAATCTTGCTTCCCCAGTTGGTGGAGAAGCTGATGTGGGCTGGAAGGAATGCTGGGACGTGAGGAGGAGAGATGCTGTGTCGGGAATCCCCCCTTGGCCCTGACCTCATCGGCTCCACAGCTCCTCCAGATTGCAGCTGTTGACTCTTTTAAGTTCTCCCTTCAGGAAATAGCCGTCTCAGAATATGCGTTTTGAGAGCAGAATGTGTAAATATTTCACTACTGTGTTATAGCCATCGGGAGCCACGCTGATGATGAAATGTCCCAGATGCCGGTGCTGGAAAGGTCCCTGGCTTTCCAAGCAAATATTTAGCTCATGGGAACATGAGTCATGCTCACAGAGGAGTATGGATTAACTCCTTCTCAGCAGCAAGAGAGCATGTGCTTTAACCCAGGAGCCCGCCGACTGCCGGGGAGATGCATGGCCACGGACATGTCTTGTTCCCTGATCACTAGTGGTGGGACAGAGGGCTGAGCACACAGTGGTGCTCAGTGAGTGTTCATTAGCCAGGCAGGAGTTCTCCATCTCAGGAGTGGCCGTTTGTATCTTCTCCTCTGCCCCTTTCTTCACCTCACCAATTACCAAACCTTGGGATTAACTCTGTTTTCTTTCCCACAAACCTGCAGGCAATGCCAAGGAGCTTGCCAGCATCCTGAAATACCACATTGGTGATGAAATCCTGGTTAGCGGAGGCGTCGAGGCCCTGGTGCGGCTGAAGTCCCTCCAGGGCGACAAGCTGGAAGTCAGCTCAGTGAGTGTGTCTGAAAATTGAAAAGCTGGCTGTGCCCTCCACCAGGGTTCCAGGCACATCCCACCCCGGAATGGCATGAGACACACACACCGTCTTTAAGATATATCTTGAACCTCTGTGTACATTTTGTCGAAAGAAAATAGAAAAGGGTCTTCAGGGAAATCAAGGGAGACTGTGGTTAGGCATGAACAAGAGCTTCCACATTTGCAGGGGAATAAGGCCTCTGATTGGCATCTGGGAGAGGGTCTGAGATCTTCCTTCCCTTAAGGAGATGATAGGCAATTACTTTTATGTCTTGAGAGATGGATCTCCAACCCACACCTTCCCCCAAATCCAGGGCTCACTGATTTGTGCCATGAGCCAGACCATCCCAAAAGGCTTTTCTTCTTGATCTGTGAGCCTTCCCTTATTCTGGACGTTGATAAACATTCCACTTTGGAGCTGCCACTGAGCCCCTGTGGAGGGACCACTCTTCCAGTGTGCAGCTGGCTCAGCCTCTGCTCCCTGCTCTCTCCTGACCTCCAGCCATCCCTTTGCTCATCGGTTTCCCTCCAGAGCATGGAAGGCATGTAGGGAGGCAGGGATGACTTGTTTGACTTATGCCGGTCACCTGAGACTCTCTCAGCTCTTAGATTTGGGTGTCAGGTTCTGTCTGTCACAGGCTTCAGTTCCCCCTTTGACCCCTTGGGTCTGATATGTGGGTCGTTCAGGAAAGCCAAAGACAGATTTACCCTGGTGCGCTTCCTGTGAGAAAATCCTAAGTAGGGCATCAAGGAGGAGTGGAAAGCGCCCTTTACCCAGAACAGGAGGCCTAGCTTCTGTCCCCATCCATCCCACCAGCTGAGCTTAAAGGAGGCTCTTGGCCTCTCTTGAGTCTCAGTTTCCTCTTCTGATGTGAGGCAGTAAAATCTGCCTCCTCCCCATACACTGTCGTGAGAGAGAAGTGGGAACACAAAAGAGCATTTTGTAAATTATAACGTGCTGAGTCACACAAGGGATTGGAATGACTCCACCAGACCAAAGGTCTGTAGCCGGCAGGGACTGTTCCTTTCACCAGAGTGTCCCCAACACTTAGCACAGGATCTGGCATCTAGAAGTGCTCAGTAAACATTTGCTGAGTGAATGAGATAAGTATGCTCTACGTTCAACAACTGGTGCCTCTTTTTCTCCCAGAAAAATAATGTAGTGAGTGTCAACAAGGAGCCTGTTGCTGAAGCTGACATCATGGCCACCAATGGCGTGGTCTATGCCATCTCCAGTGTCCTGCAGCCTCCAGGTAAGGCCTCATTCTCACTCAGTTTGTAGCTGGGCCCTTCTCTAGCAGTTGGTGTTCGATAGAAAAACTCTCCTAAGCAAATATAGGAATAAGGTGCCACATGCAAAGTGAGTCTTCATGAACACATCACTGTGGCTAATGAATGGAAAGCTAATTAGAACTGTTGTTTCCATGACGTTATACCAAGTAACACAAGGACAGACCTCTCTTTGCTGAATTGCCTGGCTGTCTTAGCCCATGCAGACACAGCCCAGTTGTTTGTTACAGGCAGATAGATGCTATGAGCGTGGTTCTTGCAGCATCGCGCCCCATGGCAGCTCTCTTTACCTCCAGCAAAGCTGAACTTGAGCCCAGCCTCCGTCCTCACTTGTGCATACACCTTTCTCTGTGCTCTCTCCCCACAACCGAATTCTGTCATGCCTTATGAAAGTTATAAGGGGGAAATTCATTAGAAAATGTGAGCCAGAGAGCCCAACAGTGCCCCTCAGTCGTGGCTGTTAGGAATGACATGCTAATAGTTTCTCTCACCAAAGCTGCCTTTTCTTTCATCCCCAGCCAACAGACCTCAGGAACGAGGGGACGAACTTGCAGACTCTGCACTTGAAATTTTCAAACAGGCATCAGCATTTTCCAGGGTAAGATGCCTGCTAGGTTCGCCCCTGGTCTGAGCAGCCTTGGTCTTCTTCTTGGGACCATGGAGGGGCTCTCCAGATCCCCTCTCTCCCGTGGCTGCTGCCCCAGGGCTCTCTAGAAACTTCTTCCCTCTCTCACTGGGATGTCCTTCGCTCTGGCCTATGTGGAGTTCAGGGGAAAGAACCCAGGCAGCCCCTGCTTCTTTTGTGGGCAAAAGCCCAGGCCTTCACACCAAGGCCTCGGAGCCTCTGCTGGTGAGAACAGACAGCTCCAGGATCCATCTCTCCAAGGATTCACCTGATGGCGGCCTGGGCCTTTTAGTGACTCTTCTGTTTTCCATGACATGGCCCCTCTCCGGTGATCCTGGGGCTTCCTGGACTGTGGTATGGGTTCTGGATACAGGACCAGCTCTGTGTGTGGAGCCTCCCTTCCTTGCCTTAGCCCCACCCCCTCTCTGGACCTCTCTGACTCTGTGTGCTCCTCATCCTGCTTCCAACCTTGCCCAGGGCCTGGAGCCCTGCTCAGGTTGCTTTGCTACTTCAGGTCAGGTGAAGCCCCCTGGGAATGTGGGTTACCTAACAGGTTTTGCACCTCAAGAGAAGAGCCTGCAGCAAGTAGTCCTTAACCCAGAGGCCTGCTGCTGGAATGTGTCGCTTTCCTTCTGGAAGAAGGTGCTAGTGCCCCTCAGGAAGGGGTCTTGGTCCTGAGCTCCTACTCCTGAGCACCACTCCCTGTGCAGCCCCAGCTCCCCAAGCTTTAGGCTGTGGTCTCGGTGGAAGCCCAGCTGAGGAATGTTCACCTCAGGCTCCACTTGGCAGGAGTTGGCACATCACTTAGGACTGCTGAGGCCAACTGAGGAGCTCCCAGGGCCCCGCAGTCCCACGTCCCCCTTCCTCTTCCTCATCCCCAGCACTTGTTCTGGGGGTGGCAATGAGTGAAGCCACTGCTGTGAGCAGGTGCAGGTATATCCTTCACTGGAAACCCTGACACCTTGTGTTTTGTTTTGTTTTTCAGGCTTCCCACACATCTGTGAAACTAGGTAAGTCTGGTCTGGGTTTGGAGATCCCACTGACTTGCTTGGGCCTTACCCCCAAGCAGGCCATACCTACCATCTGCTTTCTATGGGGCAATAGAGCAAGCCTGGCCCTCGGGGTCAGACACAGAACACTCAATTCCCTTCTCTATAAGATGGAGATAATAAGAGTGCCCACCTTTTAGGGCTGCTGTAAATGATTGGGTTTAGGAGCCTGGAGATATTGCACAGGGGCTTGGCAGGAGCCTGTGGTGAGGACGTGGTCCAAGCTGAGAGATGTAGAAAATCCCAGTTCAGAACCTCAGTAAGACAGGAGGTGTCACACACCACGGAGCACCTGCTGTGTGCAGGAGAGTATGGCAGAAGCACTAGACCAGTGGTTCCCAACCTGTGGGTCGCAACCCCTTTGGCGGTCGAACGACCCTTTCACAGGGGTCGCCTAAGACCATCCTGCATATCAGATATTTACATTACGATTCATAACAGTAGCAACATTACAGTTACGAAGTAGCAATGAAAATAATTTTATGGTTGGGTCACAACATGAGGAACTGTATTTAAAGGGCCAGAAGGTTGAGAACCACTGCTAGACAGACATGGGGAAGTTCACATCCTTCTCACCTTTCAAACTTCTCTCTTTCAGCCCCTGTCTACCAGCGGTTATTAGAGAGGATGAAGCATTAATGCGAAGGACCACGGGAAGAATGCAGCTCCTTGCCAATTTCTCTCAGTTTGCCAAAGAGACTGATTGTTTTTGAAACCAAATATCACACTTCAATGTACATGGGCCACACCATAATGAGATCTGAGCCTTGGGTGGGTTGGGGGAGGAGGGAGAGAGATGTTGTTTCAATTTTTGTTCTCTCTGCACATGGCTGTTAACCCGCTACATGGAGAGACCTGGATGTCACTGCCTGACATTCACCCCCAGAAAGGACCTGTCCCAAACGTGGAATTTCCTGCCTTTGCCCACTGCTCCGGAAAAGGGGCCCGAAGTTTGTGGAGCTCCCAAAACATGCATCAAGCAACCCAGCCTCAAGGGGGAGTCCTGGCACGGTTTCTGTAAAGCTCTTTCACAGCTGGAGGAATGGCGTCATTATAAGCTATGAGTTGAACTGCTCTGTCAAACATGTCTCGAGTCTACATGTGGCTTGGACACTCCCGTGTGGCCCCATCCAGGTAGATCAGAGAGGGTGGGCAGAGCACGCAGAGCCCAGGATTTCCCAGGTTTGGCAGAGCCATGGTGTGTTTGTAATAATAAAACCAAAGACACATGCCTGTGTGGATGGGGACTGTGCTGGCTGGTGTTCACCCGGGAGGGCTCTGTGCCTCGGGGCTGTGATGCACCTTCACACCGACAGTGCACCCAGGAGCATCGCAGCACGGAGCCCTGAGCCCAGGATGGTCTGGGGTTTGAACCTCAGTCTCTGTTGAACCTGTGTTCATATCAGTTTCCACCAGCCCTTGAGTTTCCTGTCACTTACCAGCACTTCTCTCATTGGCCTGAAGCGTCCGTGTCTCCTTACAGCGGTGTGACCCTGTGAAATGGTTGCCTGCATGGAGATGAGGTGACAGAGGCTCAGGAGAGGGAGAGCCATTGGGAACACAGAAAATGGTCCAGCGGGGACTCCAAGCCTCCTGACTCCCAGAGGCCACCATTAGACAAGCAAGCAAGATCAGGTTTTCCAGGTCAGACACTCGGTGCCAATAACATTCCAGTCCCCTCCCCTGAGCCATCTTTTCTTTAAAATATATTTTATTGATTTTTTACAGAGAGGAAGGGAGAGGGATAGAGAGAAACATCGATGAGATCGATCAGCTGCCTCCTGCACACCCCCTACTGGGGATGTGCCCGCAACCAAGGTACATGCCCTTGACCGGAATCGAACCTGGGACCCTTCAGTCCTCAGGCTGGCGCTCTATCCACTGAGCCAAACCGATTAGGGCTGTGTTGTTCATCTTAAAATGTTACTGGCACCGAGAGGCTGGTGTGGCCTGAGGTCCATCACTTCACCTCTTAGTGCCTCTGTTTCCTCGTCTGTAACGGAAATGACCATCACATCTACTTCATGGGTCCATCGTGAGGGTGAAAAGGGTGATACTTACATGCTTGGCACAGCCTTAGGTGTCCTTGCTCTCATCGTGCTGAGACTGCTCAGGATCAGGGCGGCTGACAGCCTTTATTGTGTCTTTTCCCAAAGGCAGCCCACTTTCTTTAAAAAAAAAAAAAAAAGACAGTTCTGCCCGCCCACACTTCACTTGGCCAGCAGGCGGAGCTCATTTCACTTAATGGACCCACCGACCCAAAGATGGTGCTGTCTGCAGCGCCTCTGCTGGTCAGTCCTATGCTGGGAACAGGAGGGCGGAGCAGACAACCCTCCCTTACAGACATTACCTGTCGTCCAATCAAGGCATCCATTCCTTCCACAGATAGGGAATGGTTCTTCAGCTAACAGCGCTACCACCTGCGTGTCCACGTGGGCTCGGAGGGACAGCCCGTGGCTCTGCGCAGATAATAAGTCTGAGGGAGTGAGGGTGGAGGGTGAAACACAGGAGCTCCCAGAGTGAGATGAGAGGAGCTGAAGGAGCTAACCTGGTAAGTGGTTGGGCTGGGGGAGGAGGGCTCAGGAGAGGGTGTCCTGAGAGGTGAGGTTCAGTCTTCTGTGTGCGCCTGCTCCCTCACTTTCCCACAGCTCTGCCTGCTCATCTGGCCAGGCCAGTGTGCTCCGCTCTATCTCACTTTAAGCTTCCAAAATGCACACACCTGGACTTGATAAGACCATCAGAACCCCAGGAATAACATTTAAAATAAAAATCACAGGATTCCTTAAAAATCCCCTTCATCTGTTGCTTCGGCCTCTGCCCTGGCCCCACGCAGCCTCCCCAACAAGAGGGCTACACTTTACTCTCTCAGCTCTCCCTGGAGAGACCTCCTGTGACTGCCACTGCCCTGCTGTTTCCTAGCCAAAGAGGATCGAGTTCTCATTTGGGGGTCTGAACAGCACCCCTCCCCCCCCCCACCCCCGTGTTTTCTCTGGAGACTCAGTATTAGGTGCTGCCACCTGGAGATGGATTCCCAGGGTTAAGGGGTCAGCCACTGGCTGCTTCTGGGGATGGATAATTGCAGGAGGGAGGTGTGTGCCTGCCTGAGCCCCCAATCTGTCAGAGCCCCAACCAGGAGAAAGGGCTCTGATTGGTCCCTTCTCTCTCTGCTGACACTCTGGGGCTACCAAGCCTCTGGGGTGTAGAGAGGACTGCAAGGACCCTCAGCACTGGGTTCCACAGATCTTCTAGGCTGGGGTGGCCCTTCCCCACACAGGAGGCAGGGGCTGTCTACACCTGACCTCCTTGGCCAACCAACAGGCCAGCTCAAGTATGGGAGCAGAGGACAGGCTGTTGTGTCGGGCTATGAACCTAAATACACGATCCTTTCTATTCCTGACATTAGTCCTGTGAAGTGGCTGAGTGCCAGCAGCACCTTCATTTTACTGCTGTGGAAATGGAAGCTTAAAGAGAGAAAGCAGTTTGCCTGGTCACAGAATAGGAAGAGCTGAAAGGCAGTCCAGACCTATGTGAGTCCGGACTCTATACTCTTACCCCGTCTGCCCTTCTGCCCCACCACACCGGGTCCATTGAGGAAGAGCCCAGGCAGCCCCAGGCAAGTAGGACATGAGTGCAGGGTAGACAGAAAGGACTTGAAAACCCCACCCCTCCTGAGAAGCCCAAGCCAGCCTGGTCTCTGCTTGCACAGCCCGAGACCATAACTTATTTACATGCTCCTGGGGGGGTCAGGAGAGGGGCCCACAACAGCCATGGGCTCCCAGCCACACCCATGTCAGGAAAGAAGAGAAGGGACAGGGATTCTCACGCAGAGGAAAATACCTCTGTGCCTGAAACCGTAATTCAATGTCATGCTCTGAGAGGCGCTACCCGGAATATTGTGCTCAGAATTTTTCCAAAGCCAGGAGAGCAAGCCATGGAATGAGGGATGGGCCCAATGTCTTATCCAGGGAAGTCAAATGAAGTCATATGGGGCCATCTTGGCCATCCCTGCCTGGTGACGAAGGAAAGACATTCATCCCATGGGGTCCCTTGGCCAATGCCGGATGCAGGTAGTTCCGAGAATAAGTGGTGGGTCAGTGGGAGTGTGGGACAACCCCCTACACACACACACACACACACACACACACACACACACACTCACTCATTCTTCCACAGGCCTACCACACAGGGTCCAAGACAGCTTCATGTTCACCCCAGCCAGCTGCTTTGTCCCCAAGTTTGCCATCAGTGGGAGAGCCCATGGAGCTCTCACTGAAACTTGGAGGAGGATGAGGCTGGGGAAGAGAATTTGGGGTAAGTGCTACAGAGATTTGTGTGACTAGAGTGGAGAGTGGAGAAAATTCCTTTGGTGAGCCATCTGGGAGCCAGACAATACCAGGCCCTGTAGGTTGTGGTAAGAATTTTAGATTATTCTTAAAACAATGAGAAGCTACTGGAGGGTTTTAGTTGACAGAGAGAAATGGGTGAAAATATACATTTTAATAATATTTAAGTGTGCCTTAAGTTCAGTGGCATTAAGTACATTCATTTATGCAACAAATCTCCAGCATTCTTTTCACATTTCTGCACTGAAACTATCTATTAAATGCCAACTCTTCATTTTCCCTCTCCCCCAGCCCCTGGTAACAACCACTGTTTGCCTTTCTGTCACCAGGAACTTTACTCTTCTAGTACTTCATATAAACGGAATCATACAGTTTGTCCTTTTGTGACTTTCTGGCTTATTTCACTTAGAATGCCTTCAAGGTTCATCCATGTTGTAGTATGTGTCACAATTTTCTTCATTTTTAAGGCTGACTAATATTACATTGTGTATATACTACATTTCATTTATCCATTTATTTATCAACAAACAGTGGATTGCTTCCACCTTCAAAGCTGTTGTGAATCATGCTGCTATGAATGTGGGTGTTCAAGTCCCTGCTTTCAATTCTTTTGGGTATATACCCAGAAGAGGAATTGCTGGATCACATGGTAATTCTTTTTTTTTTAAAATGTATTTTATTGATTTTTTACAGAGAGGAAGGGAGAGAGATAGAGAGTTAGAAACATCGATGAGAGAGAAACATCGATCAGCTGCCTCCTGCACATCTCCCACTGGGGATGTGCCCGCAACCCAGGTACATGCCCTTGACCGGAATCGAACCTGGGACCTTTCAGTCTGCAGGCCGACGCTCTATCCACTGAGCCAAACCGGTTTCGGCGGTAATTCTATTTTTAATTTTTTTGAGGAACCTGCCATACTGTTTTTCAGAGTGACTGCACCATTTACATTTCTACCAGCAATGTACAAGGGTTCCAATTTCTCCACATCCTCATCAACAGTTGCTATTTTTGTTTTTGATTATAGCCATTTATTTGAAGTGATGTCTCATTGGGGTTTTGCTTTCATTTTGTTCTCTAATGACTAGTGAGGTTAAGCATCTTTTCATGTGCTTATCAGCCATTTATATATCTTCTTTGAATAAATACATAAATATTCAAATCCTTTGCCCATTTTTGTATTGGCTTGTTTGCTTTTTTGTTGAATTTTAGGAGTTCTTTATATATTCTGGCTACTAATCCCTCATAAAATGTATGATTTACAACTTGTTTCTTACATTCTCTGGGTTGACTTTTTACTTTATTGATAGTGTCCTTTGATGAATAGAAAATTTTAATTTTGATGAAGTCCAATTTATCTATTTTTTTTATTTTGTTCCCTTTGGTGTCATATGTAAGAAATCATTGCCAAATCCAATTTGTCATGAAGATTTTCTCCTATGTTTTTTTTCTAAGCATTCTATAGTTTTAGCTCTTACACTTAGGTCTTTGGTCCATTTTGAGTTAATTTTTGCATATGGTGTAAGGTAAGGATGCAACATACAGTTTTCCCAACATCATTTGTTGGAAAGACTGTCCTTTCTCCCATTGAATTATCTTGGCACTTTTGTTGAAAATCACTTGACCATATATGCAAGGGTTTATTTAAGGGCTCTTTATTCTATTGGTCTATTGGTCTGATATATGCCAGTCTTTATATCAGTGCCACAATGGGTTTTTGTGTGTTTTTTTTGCCACAGTGTTTTTTTTTTGTTTTGTTTTGTTTTTTTTTTAGATTTTAAGCTGGGGCCAGGTGGGCGCCATCCTCTCTGATGGAGAGGCAGCAAAAGTGGCTGAGCCACACAGCAGGTTTATTTTAAAGGCCTAGATTTACATATCTAGTTCCGCCCCTGCCTGATTAACATGTCCAGCCTTATTGGGGAAGCATGTTCCCAGGGCGTTTGCCACAGTGTTTTGATTGCTATAGCTTTGTAGTTAATTTTGAAATCAAGAAGTGTGAGTCTTCCTATCTTGTTCTCCTTTTGCAAGATTGTTTTGGCTATTCTGGGTCTCTTGAGTTTTAGGATGGACTTTCTCTTTCTACAAAAACAAAACATGTGATTTTGATAGGCATTACATTGATATTATATCTCACTTTGTGTAGTATTGACATCTTAATATGTCTTCCAATCCATGAACACAGAATTTTTTTTATTTGTCTTCTTTAACTTCTTCCAACAATGTTTTATACTTTCCAGTGTACAAGTCTTGCATAGAATCTCGGTTAAGTCAATTCCTAATTATTTTATTCTTTTTGATGCTATCAGAAATGGAATTGCTCTTTTAAGTTCCAAATATGTTTTTAAAAGATTGCTTTGGCTTCACTGTGGAGGATAGGTTACTGGAAACTAGGAAACCAGTTAGGAGGCTGTTAGAGTCTTCCAGGTGAGAGATGATGGAGGACCAGGGTGGTAGCACTAAAGATGGAAGGACCTGGAGGATTTGAGATATATTTGGAGGTAGAACAGACAGGACTTGAAGATGGGATGGAGAAGTAGAGAAAGGGAGGGTTCAAGGATGACTCTAACATTTTTAACTTGAACAGCTGGCTAAAAGGTGGTACCATTTTTCAAAAATGCAGAAGAATGGGTCAAGCTTCCAGTAGAAGAAAACTAAGGATTCTACTTTGGATATTGGAAGTTGAGGCAGAACATATAACCTCCAGGCGGGAGGTCGAGAAGGCTGTTAGATATCCAAGCCTATCGCTCAGGGGAGAGGTCAGGCCTGAGATGGGTTGTTAGGGGGATATCAAACATAGGTATTATTCAAAAACAGTGACCAGGTGAGACCACCCAGGGAGAGAGTGTAGACAAAGAAGAGAGCCTGGGACAGAGCCCTGAGCTGCCCCAGCACTCAGAGGCCTGGCCGAGGCAGAGAAACCTGCAGAAGGACCTGAGAAGCTGTGTGTGGACTCCTGGAGGCCACGGCAGGAACGCCTTTCAGGAAGGAGGCAGCGTCAGCTGTGTTACATTATTGGTGTTTCCATTGGATTTGGCCACATGAATGTCTACAGCAGGGGTCTTCAAACTTTTTAAACAGGGGGCCAGTTCACTGTCCCTCAGACCGTTGGAGGGCCAGACTATAGTTTAAAAAAAAAACACTATGAACAAATTCCTATGCACACTGCACATATCTTATTTTTGAAGTAAAAAAATAAAGCGGGAACAAATACAATATTTGTATTTGCATGTGGCCCGTGGGCCGTAGTTTGAGGACCCCTGATCTACAGTAACCCTTGGCACGATATTCTCAGGGGAGGCAAGAGGACTGCTTCTGGAGAGCGAGTGAGAGAAAGGGGAGAAGGAGAGATTCTGTGATTTGAGTGCACAGTGGATGCCATTTTTAGGGATTGAGAACCTGTAGGTAAACAAAGAACTGGAAATAATCTAGTTTTTCGGTCTTACCCTTTGTGCCTCTATTAGAAGCCCCTCCCTCCATCCCTGTGCAGCCATCATCAGAACCCTAATAACTTATATGCAGTAATTCTCCACTTCCTTTTGTGCTTCCCCTGCTTGGGGGTGAGCTGCTCTTATGTAGGGATCCTGTCCCTCTCCTCTCTGTCAGCGCCTGGCACAGGGCCTGGCCCACAGTAAATATTCAAAAAGTGTTACCCCAGAGCCTGGTTTCCAGAGAACAAATGGCCCCTTCGCTCAAGAAGGTGGGCTCAGGCCTCTGTGGCTCTCTGAGAAGAGAGGCTTCCCAGACACTGTGGGGGTCCTTCTGGGGGCTCTCGTGCATGTGGGGTGGAGGAAGCCTGCCTCTAGCACTCTCCTCAGGTTGCTGGCAGGAAAGCAGAGGGTGGACTTGTGGGCATTGCCGTCCCCAGGGGATCCTGCCAGCTCTGCTTCTGACCCCTTTGACTAAGACTCCCCGACTGAGAGAGAGCACCCAGGAGTCAGCAGGCCACGTGGGCCCAGAGAACAGACAAATACGCCACAGAATGGGTCCTTTGTCTTGGACAGGTGAGCCGACCCTCTAGCCCCTTTGGAGAGAAAGTTTTATGCTCAGAGAGTTTTTTCCCATTTCCAGGATCCTCTTCTCCAGTTCTATTAGGACGAAGAAGGTCTGGGATTTGGAAGCAGCAGAGACAGAGGGGGAAAGCGGTCTGATTAAATACCCTCATTTGGGCGGAAATGAGTTTTTGAGTGAACAGATGGAAAACCACTCTCTCCCCGTCAGTGGGGCCCGTGAGTCCCTATGGCTTCCTGGCAACAGCTCCTAAATAATTTGTTCAAAGAAGCCGTCTGCATGCAGGGACCTTTCCCTGATGGCAGCTCTCAGTCCAGCTCCCAGAAGCAGAAGGTGAGGGAAAGGGCCTTTGAGGAGGAGAAGGCTTAGTCACACTGTGGGGGATGGAGGGAGGGCAGTGAAACCCCAGCTAGGGTGTGAGTGCCCTTGACCTCAGTTCCTCAGTCCTGCAGGAGCAGCTCCTCAGCACATTCAGATCCCACTTCCAGCCTAGAGCGGGGATTCCTAATACAACCAGGGACTCCTGTTCCAGGCTGGGGACCCTCTCCCCAGGATAACGCACAGGTATCTACAACGCAAGGTGTCGATGACTGACCATTGCCCCTTGAGCCCTGCTCTAAATGCAGTTCACACAGACCTGAATTCCACAAAACTGCCGGCTTCTTGAGTGCAGCAAGCAAGTTGTCTGTCCCCAAAGCATCTAGCTTGGACACAGAGTAGGTCATCAGTAAATATAGACTGACTGCCAGTGGTCGGCAAACTCATTAGTCAACAGAGCCAAATATCAACAGTACAACGATTGAAATTTCTTTTGAGAGCCAAATTTTTTAAACTGAAACTATATAGGTAGGTACATTGTTATTAACTTAATTAGGGTACTCCTAAGGCTTAGGAAGAGCCACACGCAAGGGGCCAAAGAGCCGCATGCGGCTCGAGAGCCGCAGTTTGCCGACCACAGGACTAGGCCATCAAACCACCGCAGTTTCTGAGTCTGCAATAGGGCATAGAGGCTGTTCCTCAATGGCACAGTGGCAGCCTGACAGCAAGAGACGAGAAAGAAAAATCATAACCAGGTGTGATGTGGAAAGGCCTTCGCAGAAGCCCACATGCAGTCCACCGCAGCAAACATAACCTGGTGAGAATCCCTGTGGATGTCAGACAGGTGCGCCAACCTTTGGTCCCGAACACAAAACATTTTCAACATGGTAGAATCCACACTGGTGGCAACTCCTGGGCACCTGGGTAATGTGAAAACACCTCTATTTGTGGTTTATAATTCACATACTTGAGAGAATTCAACCAGGAGAAATACCCTATAAAAAAAGTAAATCTTTGAAGGTATTTATCAATAGCCTATATACTTTTTTGGAAAATCATAAAATTTATACCAATGAATAATTTACAATCATTTTGTCATCTGTTTAAGCATACTTTCAGCTTTAGAAAAGTCATATTTGTGAATTTGACTTTATTTCCTAATGTGTTTATCATTTTCTTGTTACCTTTCAAATCCAATTAGAATTCGATTTGCTCTAAGGTGGGAATTCTGGGTCTGATTGAATAATTTTACCTCCAAGTTTTTTCTCCCACCACCAGGAGTTAATTACTTCCTTCCCCATTGCATTGTTCTGTCTTCCTGGAGATGTCTTTTATGCTTAGTCACATCAGCTTGTGTCTGCAGGCAGATTTTCTGTTCCTTTGATCTACATATCTGTGCTTGCCCCGGAATCACACCACTTAAATTGGTGTTAATTTAGTATCTTTTAACATCACATAGAGTGAGATACCTTTGCTTTTGAAGATAACTTTTCCCTTTTTACAAAATTAACACTTTTTCCATGCAAAAGCTTTGGAGAATATGCCAGAGCAGAAAGAAAAAACGTTAAAATTACCTATAATTCTAACAACCAGCGACAGCCATTGTCAAATTATTGGAGCTGATCCTTCCAGATGTTTTTGAGGAAAAATGTGAGTGTACATAACATACTGTAATCTTCTTTTACTGTGACAAGATAAATTATTACTAAGTTTCCAAATAAAAACCAGGCAGGCGTTATGGTAGGTGAATTTTAACATGGCCTCCATGACCTTCACCCCTGGTTTATTCCCCTGATGGCAAAAGGGAGGTTACCCAGGTGTGTCCAATCTAATCACAGCCCTTTGAAAGCAGATTTCTTTTCCCCAGCTGGTGGCAGGAGGAAAAGTCAGAGAGAACTGAATATTGAGAAGAGCTGGATGCAAAGTTGCTGGTTTGAAAATGGAGAGGGCTTCTCAAAGCAGAGAGCAGCCCCCCTGACAGGCAGCAAGGAAATGGGGACCTCAGAGCCACACCCTCAGGGAAGTGAATTCCACTACCACCTGCATGACCTTGGAAATGCTTTCTTCTCCAAAGCCTCTGGGAAGGAGCCCACCCACACCATGATTTTTAGCCTGGGAGACCCGGAGCAGTCCCCCGAGAATTCTCACTTAGAGAACTGTGAAATGATTAATGGGTATTGTTTTAAGCTACTAAATTTGTTGTAACTTGTTACACAGGAATAGCAAACTAATATAGGCATTTCAACCAGGGAAACATTTCTTTTAATTGCTTTTTTAGAGAGAAAAACATCAATAAGAGAGAGAGAGCCGAAACCGGTTTGGCTCAGTGGATAGAGCATCGGCCTGGGGACTGAAAGGTCCCAGGTTCGATTCCGGTCAAGGGCATGTACCTGGGTTGCGGGCACATCCCCAGTGGGAGATGTGCAGGAGGCAGCTGATCGATGTTTCTCTCTCATCGATGTTTCTAACTCTCTATCCCTCTCCCTTCCTCTCTGTAAAAAATCAATAAAATATATTTTAAAAAGAGAGAGAGAGAGAGAGAGAGAGAGGCATCAATCGGCTGCCTCCTTTTCGGGCCTGCTCAGCCCCTACCAGGGATCAAGCCCAAAACAACCTTTCAGTGCTCAGGGTGACACCCAACCAACTGAGCTACACACCAGCGAGGGGCAGAGGACAATTTTTAAAGTTACTTTTCTAATGGTGTTTTCTTTTCTTAAATTTAAATTCTTTATTGTTTAAAGTATTACATATGTCTTATTCCCCCACCCCCGGCCCCCATTGACCACTCCAACCCCCCAGTACATGCCCTTACTCCCCTACTGTCTGTGCCCATTGGTTATGCTTATATGCATGCATACAAGTCCTTTGATTGATCTCTTACCCTCCTCCCTCCCACCCACCCCTGCCTTCCCTCTGAGGTTTGATGGTCTGTTCAATGCTTCTATGTCTCTGGATCTATTTTTGTTCATCAGTTTATGTTGTTCATTATATTCAACAAATGAATGAGATCATGTGATATTTATCTTTCTCCAACTGGCTTATTTCACTTAGCATAATGTTCTCCAGGACCATCCATGCTGTTGCAAATGGTAAAAGTTCCTTCTTTTTTACAGCAGCATAGTATTCCATTTTGATATGTACCAGTTTTCTAATCCATTCATCTGCTGATGGGCACTTAAGCCGTTTCCAAATCTTAGCTATGGTGAATTGTGCTGCTATGAACATAGGGGTACATATATTGTTTTTTGATTGGTGTTTCTAGTTTCTTGGGATATATTCCTAGAAGTGGGATTACTGGGTCAAATGGGAGTTCCATTTTTAATTTTTTGAGGAAACTCCATACTGTTCTCCACAGTGGCTGCACCAGTCTGCATTCCCACCAGCAGTCGTTTGTTGATTTGTTGTTGATAGCCATTCTGACAGGTGTGAGATGGTACCTCATTGTGGTTTTGATTTGCATCTCTCCGATGAATGGTGACTTTGAGCATGTCTTCATATGTCTCTTGGCCTTCTGTATGTCCACTTTCGAAAAGTGTCTATTTTGGTCCTTTGGCCATTTTTTTTATTGGATTGTTTATTTTCCTTCTGTTAGGTTGTATGCATTCCCTATAAATTTTGGAGATTAAATCCTTATCAGATGTCTAATGGTATTTTCAACATTAGAAAAATCATATTTGGCAATAATCTGTGAGGTTAGTCTATTTTCTTCACTCAGCCTCTGCAGAGGCCTCTGAATTACCCTCGCTCCACAAAAAGCCCGAGTTCTGAGCCAAGATGGGGTCTTTGGGGCTGAACACAGCCCTGCTGTGTATCTAGGAAGTGGGGTGACACCCACCCCTAAAACTGTCCCAGATCCACCAGAGCCCTACTGGAAGCTGGGGTGTGGAACTCCCACGGATTGGCAGCATCCCTCCTCCACAGGCATTTTCTCTGGCGGGTCAGCTGTTGACCGAGGGCATCTGCCCACACAGGGGCACTACATTTGACTGGCCAAGGATGATCCCCATAAATGGAGCCTGTGAGGCTCACAGGGCCTTTGGGGAACAAGTGTGTACCTTTGCATTTTCACCATGTAAAAGTCTGTGAGTTTCTGTCATGTAGCCGAAGGTGGCCACAGAGCTGGCTGATGAGAGAGACTGGGTCTCAAAGGGCCCTGGAGTTCTTCCAATCCCACTCTCTCGTCCCAGTCATAATAATCCAAGTCCCTTCTTATTGAAAATCTCCTATTAGGTATTTTATAGTCGCATTCTTATTTATTATCTTATCATTGTTCTAGTTTACAGAGGGAAACAGGCTCAGAGGGGTTGTGTACCTTACCCATGGAGAGATCATTAAGTGACGGAGCCGGGATTCTCACACCGGACTCTAACTTTAGACTCTTCTAACCACTGCCCGTAGCCAAGGGAAAGGTGTGCACTCAGCAACAGCACAGCTTTTCAGTCCTGCATGTGAGCGTCCTGTGGGGCTTTTTAAATTCCTGAAGCCTGGCCCTCAGTGCCAGAGATTCTGGTTTAAATTCGTTTTAAGGGAATCAGACCTCAGTAGTTTCAAAACCTGCCCAGGTGATGCTAACGTGCAGAGCAAAGGTTCTCTAACATTGCCCTGCGTAAGAGTCCCCTAGGAATCCTTGTTACCTTTGCAGGATTCTAGACCCCCACCCTGTGAAATTCTGTTTCAATTGGGGAAGGTGGGGGTGGGTGGGAGGTGGGAGGAGCCAAGGAATTTGCATATTTGCCCTGCCCTCTGTGCTTTTCAAAGTTGTGAAAATGAAGATTCAGATTCAATAGGTCAGGGATGGAGCCTCAGATTCTGCATTTCAAACAAGTTTCCAGGTGACACTAATGCTACTGATCTTAAGGCCACACTTTGAATGGTAAGTGTCCCAGCAGATTCGGAAGAACTGCCCTAGACCAATGTTTCCCAAAGTGCAGTCCCGGGCTCAGCAGCATCACCTGGTAACTTGTTAGAAACAAAAATATGCCTTCTCTCCCCCCCCTCCCCCCCCCCCCCCCACTGAAACCTACTGGATTAGAAATTTGGGGGGAGGGCGGAGCCAGCAGTTTTAATAAGCTCCCTCCCCCTCTAACTCTGCAGGGGACAGTTTAAGAACTGCTATTAGAGGACTGGGCCACATCTGCTGGGCCAGAGCCAGCAGAGAAGGGTGTCTGGCTCTCAGTCTCTGCTCTGGGCTACACACCCAGGAGGCCAGGTCGGGTTGAGCAGGAAGCAGCCTAGGGTCCTGCCAGCCACATCTGGATCCCAGCATGAATTCTCCAGTTTCCTGACAAAGTCAGGGGCAGCCACGTTGGTATCATTATGAAGATATGCAAAAAGCAACATTCTTGGAGGAAAGCCATTGACTTTGTGAATTTAATGAGATCTGGCTCAGCCTTCTCTCCAGATGTCCATTTATTGGTTCACCAGCAGCTGCCAGGGAGATACAATACAGAGCTAGTTGGTTGGGTTTTTCCCCCTCAGTTTTTAATGCATCCGTTTCTGGAGCCTAAACATCCATTTCTAGAAAGCAGTGGGATTTCCCTGGCCTGGGGAAATAGGGTAAGTTAGCACCCTGAAAGATCAGGCCCTGAAAGGAGGAGGAACAATGATCATTTCTAATGTTCATTCTTTCAATAAATATGGATTGAGTGCCTATTGTATGCCAAGCATTGGGCCACTAACTAGTGGGCTGCAAGAGAATGGTAATACCATTCGTTGTGTTATTTAATGGTATGTTAACTAACATGTATGTGTTAAAAATTTTTAACTTCCAAGGCTGCAAGTATTTTTACAAGAAAGGTTTTATTAAGTCATGGCTAGCAAAAAAGAAGACCAGTCTTTGGACATGGAGTGTAAACTTCAACAGCAAGGCTGAGTAGGTAAGACAACATGTCCATCGTCCTGGAGTTTTGCAGGCATTTTTAACAGGGAGGAGAAAGATGCAAGCTATTCTGAAAGGATTTACATTGTCTGTAGACAGAAGGGACTGGAGAAAGTGAGTCAGGGCTAGTCCTAGGGCAGGCCCAGAGAGGTGCCGGCCCCTGTGGATTAGCTGTAGGCAGCAGATAGGGAAATTCATGTGCAAATAAGAAGTGGAGGCTCCTGAGGCTCCGTGGGGTCTCCCAGAAAGGACTGGCTTCTCAGCTGGGGTCTTTGGGGGCTTCTGAATGACCTCCTAAATGCAGGGAGGCTCAGTTACAAACTGAAGGCTGACAGAGCAGGAGAGAGCAGGGCCTTGGGCCACAGGGGGCAGAAGGGACCCCTTCTCCTTTCCTGGAGATCAGGCCCAGCCATTCAGCTCCCCAGGGCTTGGGGAGGTCACATGAGGCTCACCATCAACATTGAGATTCACAGTCAAATCCCAGCTGTTCTGCCTGGCCCTGGATGGAAGCTTTTAAAAACCAGGACATCAGGGGGTCAATGGGGGAAACAGGGTGACATATGTAATACTTTCAACAATAAAGATTAAAAAACAACAAACCCAGGATATCTGCAAGATGAGCCAAAGATGTAGCAGGGTGCAGCCCCACCCCACCCTGAGGTCTCTTAATAGCTAAGGGATGAGCTATTCACAGAGAAGAGAAGCTGATACTGTGGGTCTGAAACAAAGGCAAGGCAAACCACACACACACACACACACACACACACACACACACACACACTGACGCCATGGAAGGCAGAGCAGAGGACACACACACACACACACACACACACACACACTCACACACTCACACACACACACTGACACCATGGAAGGCAGAGCAGAGGAGAGAGGAGTCTCTACTTCATCCTCTGCCAAATAGATGCCTTGTCCACTGCCCAGTATTTTCCTGCCTGAAGATGGGGTGTGTATCCAGCCATGCTCCAGAGATTCAGATTTAGGGATCCAAGTGGACTCGGGTCATCTCCCCATGCTCCACAGGACCAGCTAGCTTCTGTACCCTGATATGACCCCCATAGCTTCAAGCATTTGCTTGCTTTTCTCATTATAGAAAATTGGGAAAAAAGATCACTGTGCTGTGTGAAGCAAAAACTGGAGGTGCTAAAGGAAAGCGGGGAGCCCAGCTGGATGCTGTCAAGGAGTCTAGGTGAAAGGCACAGTGGCTGTGATAAGTGATTGAATTAAGGAAACACTTTAGAAGTAAAACCAAAAGGACTTGTTAGTGGGTTGAATTTTGGGGAGTGAGGAAAAGGGGAAAATCAAAGACAGAATCCAAATTTCTGATTTTAGCAAGTGGATGGCCCTGCCATTTTCTGATGGGAAAGACAAGGGAGGAACATAGTTGAGTGGGTGGGAGGAGATCAAGAGTTCTGGTGAATCAGGTTTGAAATGTCACTGAGAAATTTCAGGTAGTCAATTGGATATTAGAAACAGAAGGTCAGAAAAGACCTGGCTAGAGATATACACTTGGAAACCATGGGCATACAGACAGTTTAACCCTTTGTACGCCATAAGCATCTATAGACGCAATTCAATTCAAAATATCGTGGCGTGTGGGATGGTCGAACGACCCTTTCACAGGGGTCGCCTAAGACCATCAGAAAACACATATATAATTACATATTGTTTTTGTGATTAATCACTATGCTTTAATTATGTTCAATTTGTAACAATGAAATTGGGGGTCACCACAACATGAGGAACTGTATTAAAGGGTCGCGGCATTAGGAAGGTTGAGAACCACTGGTCTAGAGGGAGAGAATGGGGATAGGATAGTCATACCAACCCTTGGAGGTCTGAGAGAGGAAGAGGCAAGTAAAGACTGGCCACTGAGTGAGAGGGAAAGGGGGAGAGGGTGGGGCTTAGAGGAGAAAGTGTGGCCAAAGTTGCCTGGGTGGAATAAGGGAATGAAAGGGAATGAACCATCTATTTGATCTGAGGTCACCTTGCTAAAAGCTAGTGGCCAGTAGAGAGAAAAGTCCTTTTGGGGTGGAGTGAGAACAGAAAGCTATGAAATGGAGACATGTGTTGAGGTGAAGGGGCATAAAAATGGGATGTTGTCAGGAAGGGAGATGTGTTGGGGGGTTGTTTGTATACATTTAGTTTGTTGGTTTTTGGAGGGAGGGGGGACACCATATTCATTTCCCCCAGATGGATCACATTAAGGCAAGTTTGTAGGCTGATGGGAATAATTCAATAGAGAGGCTGGTGATGCAGGAGCAAGTTAGGGGCTGGGATCATGAGTCCGGGGAGGGGTCGCCTGTGATGAATGCCTGGACACCTTCTCCACCAGAAATGTTGAGGAAGCAGGTGAAGAGCTTGGGACCCATGCGTTGGCTGAGGTGGTGGGAAGGCGAGGAAGGTGGTGGGAACTCATGAAATATAAGCTAGGGCTCTCCGTTGGGGAAGAGTTTTGAGGAAAGGACTATGAAATAGTTGCCCTAAAGTTCTTTACAAATGCAGATTCCAGCCCCCACCCAATGATCCTGATTCAGCTGCCTGAGGCAGAGTCTGGAATCTGAAGTTTTAACCAGATCCTGGGGTGATGCCTGTGGGGGAGGGGGTCCTCCTCCGAACCACAGCAGAAGGGCTTATTGTTGGTTTTGTGTTGCATTGAGTAATCTGTGTTCTTTATGGAAAATTAGAAAATGTAAGTTGACCAAAATGTCAAGTTTAATCCCCACCCCCATCACTGCTAATGTCTCAACTTCAAAGCTAGGTCTAGCTCAAGTTTCCCTCGTTTCATCAGTTTCTCTCCCTTGCAAGGTTCAAGGTCTGGTGGCTGGGGGTGAAGGGTGCCGGAGGGAGAGGGGGGGGCTTCTCTCTGCACCAGAACTGTTTTTGCCCCAACGGAGGAGTGATTCGCTGTCCCAGCCCCTCTGGAGGTCCTGCGGCCCTTTGCGTGGGGGCAGAGGGGTGTGCCTGACTCACTCTGAGGGCACTCTGCCGGCTGCAGTTGCAGCAGGGCTGCCTGAGGCCTGGACCCCCCAGCATCCAAGGGGAGCTCGGGACTCTCTCTTGGCTGGGGCATGGGCTCAGGGCCCCCGGGCCCCCAGACCTGAGCCCCAGCTGGCAGGCTGAGCAGTGTGCAGTGAAGCAGTGGGGCCAGCGCTGTTGCCAAAACTCAGAGGCAAGAAAAAACGTGACATGATCAAAGGTGCGTGTGGCATCTCCAAAGCCAGATGGGGTGGATCGCAGGGCCGGACAGTGGTCTGAGACTTAGTCAGACCTAGGATCACCTCCCTGCCCACAGTGACTGCCCTCTCCCCTGGGGGCACAGGATTTCCTAAGAACCAAGGCCACTCCACATACCTCCACATACCAGCCCGTCCTTTCGGGAAGTAATTTGAACAGTGCAAGTCCTGACCGGGCAATTCCATCCACGGGACAAATATATTTTATTGATTTTTTGCAGAGAGGAAGGGAGAGAGATAGAGAGTTAGAAACATTGATGAGAGAGAAACATCAATCAGCTGCCTCCTGCACATCTCCTACTGGGGATGTGCCTGCAACCCAGGTTCATGCCCTTGTCTGGAATCGAACCTGGGACCTTTCAGTCTGCAGGCCGACGCTCTATCCACTGAGCCAAACCGGTTTCGGCCATCCACGGGACTTTAATGGGGAAAACCCTACGATGTGATGTGCTAGATGCTGTGGACACAGCCAGGGGTGAAGGTCCCTGGCCCGGGGGCGGTTTGTATTCTACAGAGGAACCTCGCAGTAAACAAAATCACATAAATGTCTGGAAATGTGCAAATGTGTGAAGGAAACAGGTGGAGGGAGGATGGGCGGAAGGCTTGCTGAGGAATGTTCCACAGGAGTCAGCACAGGTACAGGCCATGAGCAAGGGGGAGCAAGGGAACGCTCAAGGACCTGAAAGAAAAAGCCAGGGTGGCTGGAGAGTGAGAAGGGAAAGTATTACTAGTTATGGTCGTTTGAGGTTCCATGGACAGTGTTACACACAAAGAAAGTAGTCTCTAAAGATGAAATAGTAAATGACAGTGATTTTTAATAAAGTTTTGAGCCTCTCCTTGTACTAGTAATCCATAATCCACACCCCCGACCTGAGTATCGGGGACTCTGACCTTGACTGTGAGTCTCCTGCTTCCTGCCTTTTATCTTTTTCTTTCCTTTTCTTTTCTGCCATTTCCTATCTGACTTTGGCCCAAGAATGCTCAATAGATTAAGTCATTGGGCAAAAGTTTGAGCAACAGAGAACACGTTTAAAATTCTCAAAAAGAAGGAATTATGTAGAGTCCAGAACAAAAAGGGTCAGAGAGCGCCCGCGGGTCTCGAACCCTAAGGTAGGGTTATGTGTCCGCAACGAGCAGAAACCGAAGTAACCGCTTGAGCTAAAGCTGACCCAGGGTTCAAATTACGATCTTAGCCTCTAGTGCAGCGACATGAAAGGGCCGCGCTGCATCTGCTCCACGCCTCTGAGCTATTTGCGTCACAGGTCCCGCCCACTCCGCGCCTGGTGGCGTCTGGAGAGAAGTAGGGAAGGCCTCCAGGTTCTCTTGGGCTCAGAAAGGGAGCGGAATGCTTGCACGAGGGTAAAGCTAAGGGTTCCGGAGAGCACTTCACGGGCCACCGGTCCTGGCCAGGCAACCAGGTGGCGGAGGCCTCCCCTAGAAACTTTTCAGGGTGTCCCCGAGCAGATGGGGCAGCCCAGGCCCTCCATCACATGGCCCAGGACCAGTCAGTGAACTTTTCAATGACTCCGGCCAGCTCTTTTCATCTGTGTCAGGCCCTGAGCTGTGCCCTGAAGACTCAGCGTTTGTGATAAAATGATTTTGGGGTGGGGAAGTGAGTGAATGATTATCAGGGCACCCCGGGCCCAGGATAGAGCCTGTAGGCTGAAGACTTTAATGTCTCATAGCTCAGAAGACTCGCTGTGAGGGATTAAGTAGGGTGAGTCATTCCTCCTCCCGCCCACCCCACCTCCTTGTGTATACTTCCTTCCTTTGGGATGATTCAGGAGCTGGATGGAGACCTTACCGGTCCAATTGCTAACAAAGGGACTGGCACCTCAAGGACAATAATGTCCCTGATCACTGGGCACATACCACAATACCAAACTCTGGATTAAGCATTTACCCATTTAATGGCCAGAACAACTCTGAGTTTGGTAATGTTGCCCCATCTTGCAGATGAATAAACTGAGACGAAGTTTAAACAATTGAAATGTTACGAATTTGCCCTAGCTGGTTTGGCTCAGTGGACAGAGCGTGGTCCTGAGGACTGAAGGGTCCCAGGTTCGATTCCTGTCAAGGGCACATGCCCAGGTTGTGAGCTCATCCCCAGTAGGGGGCGTGCAGGAGGCAGCCAATCAATGATTCTGTCTCATTCTCTCTCTCTCTCTCTCTCTCTCTCTCTCTCCCCCTCTCCCCCTCTCCCTCCCTCCCCTTCCTCTCTGAATATATATTAAAAAAAGAATTACAATACACAGAAATCTTCCACTTTGTTCTTTGCTCTTTCCTTGAACCTAGCATACCTAGCATAGTGCCTAGTCCTGGTCCACAGTAGGCATTCAATAAACATTTAAGTGGGCAAGTCACTGACTGGGGAGAGTAGGACAGCATTATAGTAGAACTGTGCTTTATGATCCCCAACCTGGGTTGAAGCCCAGCCCATCCACTTCCTAGCTGTGTGATTTCAATCTCAAGCTTATTATAAATTGTTTTTTTATATTCATTTTGTGAAACAAAAACCACAAGAAAAGTTAAAACCCATACAAGTAATGAAAGCCACTCTAATCCCAGCTACATACCAGAGTCCTCCTCAGAGGTAACAGCTATTTTTAAAATGTTTGCTTTGCCTTCTTCCATTCCTCTTTCAATCAATGTACATACGAAGGTAAAGAAAACTATATAGCTTTATTTTGCTTATGGCTGTGTTTTGTTTGATACGCTGGGACTGCACTGCACCAGCTTGGTGGGAAATTCTGCAGTGTGTCCGGGAAATATTCCCACAGTGACGTCTGGGATCTCTCATTATTTATAACTTCCCATGAGTACATGAACCATGATTTATTTTGCCATTTCTTGGTAGGACTGGACATTGAAGTTTCTGTTTTTTTTCACTAGTTTACAAATAGTGCTCCAATTAACATCTTCGCATAAGCCTTTTCATGAAAATGAACAAGTAGAACAAGTATTTATTGAGGGTAAATTCCCAGAAGTGGAATAGCTGGGCTGAGTAACATACACACTTAAAATTGTAATTGCCAAGTTGCCATCCAAAAATGGGCCTACTAATAGTATGTACGTGATGAGGCCTGGGAAACTATGCTGTAATGATGCACCGTATTCAGGCCAGGCACGTAGTAGGCTCAGTAAGCAATTACCAAAGTAATCATTTTCCCTCCTCTCCATTCCCAGCCCTTGATCTAATCAAGCCCTGGCTTTGGAGCCTGGGTTTAGGAATGAGAACTGGCCAGCAGAAAGACAAGGACACAGCGGGTGCGTCCCAGGCACTCCCCCTGGTGGGCAAACGTCCCTGGACAGTAAGGAAGTCTCCCATTATTGTAAACGCAAAAGCAAATCACGTCCATTTCTGCTCAGAACACTGAAAGACCTCTCATTCTTAGAATCCAACCCAGACTCCATTTCCTGGGTGATCTGATGCCCGCCTACCTTTCTAACGACCTTGTCCTGTTGCAACCACATTGCCATTTCTGGTTCCTCAGGCATGCCCTTTCTAGTTCCTTCACTATTTCTCAGATCCCCCCAACCTCCAATCATTCTTTAACACTCAACTCATATGCTACCTCCTTAGAGGGCCTTTCCTTGAACACTGTCTAAAGGGCCACCTCTCTCCTCTCCACCTCTCCCACCCCCTATGTTTTTCATCCATTAGCAAGTATACACTTAAGTAAACCCAGATATTTCCAAGGGTGGCAGAGTACAGTGTCATGAGGGCAGGAAGACCATATCTTACATATGATCCTTGTCTTCCAGGGCCTGCCACAGCACCTGGCAGTAGCAAGCACTCAGCATTTGTTTTATGAATGGATGGATGAATGAATAAATAGATACCCTGACAAGCAGGAATAGAATTGATATTGAGAGCTAGCCAAGGGTAAGGCAGGACAATACCTTCCAGGGTTTTGGCTCTCTTTCCCCTCCACAATCAATAAATTTTTTTTCCTGGGGTAACTGTTAGCCTGAGATATTATCCTGAGTGCCTTAGGGAGGAGGGAAGGAGACAGAAGGCAGGGGAGGTTTCCATACCTTTGCTTCAGGGCCCGGAAGTGAAGGGCCTGAGGGGCTGGGCTTGTTTCCTTTCTTTTTGTGGACCCCTCCCTGCAGGCAGCTCCCAGCTGGGGCTGCTGGCCTCTGGCTGCACCTGGGCAGCTGTTGAGACAATAGGCCAAGCCTATCCAAGTGTTCAGCCCTCCAAGGTTAGCTATTGTGCCTGGAACTATATATAACTGACTGTTGGGAAGAAAGAGAAAGTAAGATTTACTTTTTGGAGGCTCAGATGATTTAGACAACGTAAAAGGTCCTGAAGGCTTCTGCAGACGGGGACTGAACGTTCATTGGCTAAGCACAGCTGGAGTGTGGTTTCTTGGCAAGGGAGGAGGTGTCTTGGCTCAGGGAGGTGTGACAGGCTCCTGTGCTCGAAATAAAGACTGGTTTCCTGAATGGGAGTCGGCTGGGGGTGGGAAGGCAAACCCAGCCCTACTGCCGCTGGCACTGGAGGGCCTGAGTGTCCTGGTGGAGAGTGGGAAATGGAGCAAACATTCAGGCCTCTGAGGGTCTCAGCCTGGGATTGGAGGATGACAAGGGCAATGAGATGACTGCTGTATTGCTGGGGGCGCGGGGGAGGGGGTGGTGAGGGACTCCCACATCTGCCTGGTAAGGTTAGGAGAGAGGGGAACATGAATGAGCTTTGAGCACTGGGAAGATTTCCAGGGGGAGGCCAGTCCCTGCAAAGTGTGATAGTGGGGGTGTTGTTGAGCCTACAAGACACTGGGCATGAAGAGAGTTGGTTCCTGTGCCAACGTGACCAAAAAAGGGTCCAGAAGAGGAGGCAGAGGCCTGACAATGACGCTGGCTGTGTGAGTGAGCATTCTAATTGGGTGAGAGCTGCCTTGGGTTTAGATCCCACAGGATCTAGCTCAGGGCTGCTCCAGGGCTCACAGTAGTGTGGCTGCCCTGGGTGTTAAATGTAGAAATACTTCTGAACTACCCAGATCCCCCAAAATGACCCCCCACCATACAGCCATCCCTGTCTCCCCACATCTCTGTCCAAAGTTTAACACTTAGCCTCCCTCTGATTGGCTCATGCCAGGGTTGTTAAATATTTGCATATCACCTTGGCTGGATCCAAAAGAGTAGCAGTAGTCAATTGATATTCGCTATGTGCCAGACACCCACCATTCTAGGTACTTCATTTACGTCTACAATGGCAATAACAATAAGACAGCAATAGCTCACAAGTATTGGGTGCTCATTAGGAGCCAGACTGTGCAAAGTGCTTTGCATTGATTATTACATTTAATGCCCGCCCATTCCGCTACAACCCTATGTGGTAGGTTCTGAAATTCTCCTCCATTTTAATGCCACTTGAAAGTTGATGAGAGTTGATGAGCCCTTTAGTTCTAAACTACCAGCTTTTCTAGGGCTGAGAGTTTTCTTTTTTTCTCCTCCTATACCTTTGGCCTTAAGGATCGCCTGTTTTTGCATACCGGATCTTCCAGAACTACCCTTTATAAGAATTGCCTTGTACTCATGATTTGCATTACTTTGGTTTTTGCCTGAGTGTTTGTGATGCTGCCCTCATTTGGTTTTCCACAATACAAATCCCATTCTAAGCCATAATTGTTCTCCTCTTCGAGTTCCTTGGTTAGTTTTCTAGCCAAGGTTTCAGGTCATGTTTTAAAGTTTTCATTTTTGCGATTTTTTGCCCTCTTTTCATTAGAACTGCCTCCAATGTCTGTTGAGGACTCGCTCCCCTCCCCAGGAGGGCTGTGAACGCTCTTTCCTCACATCGATGGTTTTGCTCCATTGTCTTCTGCTGTGTGGTATTGTTGAGGAAAAGTTTGACACAGACTGATTCCCCTTCCTTTGTAGGACACTTGAGTGCCTAGAAGGCTGTGCTTGTGCTGGCGTTGGTGATCATAATCGACCTTTGGGCTTTTTCCAGGCTGTCATTGATGGGGAGTCCTGATATCTAGACCCATTGCCCAATAGTCTGGTGTCTAATAATCTAATGAAATATTCATATAGATCTTTATATGTTTGCATGGATATTTCTGTGAGAAGATGGTGTGGGGAGGAAGAGAAATGATTCCGGATAGTAATTAAGCTTCTTTGTTGCAAACATAAACTTTCTCTGTGTTGTTTTATTTGAAAGCTATTGGGGAGCTCCAAGAATTGATGGACACATTAGAGGAGCAGGCTTGAAAAATATTATAGTTTTAGTTCACAAACAGATACTCCAATAAGTATTTATTGAGTGCCTACTATGGGCCAGGCTTTCATTGTCCTGTTTTTAAAGGTTTCATGTGTTCTATTACCTTAATTGCATTTTATTTGAAACATGGCTTCTCTTCCAAAGGTATTCAAAGAAGATGAGAAAAGGAGGATTCAGGGTGGCTTTTGAAAACTGCTTAGATTTACTAGTTATTTGAATACATTATAAAAGCATCCCCCCCCATTTTATTTTTTTAAATATATTTTATTGATTTTTTACAGAGAGGAAGGGAGAGGGATAGAAACATCAATGAGAGAGAAACATCAATCAGCTGCCTCCTGCACACCCCCCACTGGGGATGTGCCCGCAACCAAGGTACATGCCCTTGACTAGAATCGAACCTGGGACCCTTCAGTCCACAGGCCGACGCTCTATCCACTGAGCCAAACCGGTTAGCGCCCCCCCCCCCTATTTTAAAATAAGAGACTGATTTGAAGATAAACATTATGTATGAATATTTATACATCTATCTGTTTCTCTAACAGTTTATGGTGCCCACTATATTGATTCCCTCTGTTTGAATTTTTACCCAAGGATGAATTATTTTTATAATATAAAAAAGTACGAATTCATAAAACATTTTACTGGTTTTCTCTCTGACCAGTCTCCCTCGTTAGTGACTCTTCTCTCTTTGGAAGCCTTGCCCTCTGTTCACTGCCAGGAGCTTCTATGGTCTCCTCTGAACTGTCTGCCCCATGTTCGACCTCCTGATGTGCTGATTTCTTTTTGCTGATTTCTTTTTTCTAGTGTCCTAACACTTGCATCTCTTCCAAAGATTTTAGAAGAGCATGAGGAAGAATGCAGGGGAGCATTTTGGAACCATTCCGAGTTCATAGCTTAAATACCTTAATACAAGCTTTTAAAAATGTTTTTCATAAGAGATATAAGTTGAAAATATACCATGTCATATTTTCCCTGAGCCCCCTCTGCATGACTGGCATGAAGGGTTGCTCATTGTAGAGCAATTGGTTATTCTGACTCCTTCTGCAAATTAATTTACCTCAGGAAGCCACGTTCCTCCATAAAGGGCGGGGGAGCGGGTGGGAAACAATGGGGTCTTTGACATTCTCAATAGTATGGTGCTCATTAGCTAAATGCTGACTCTGTTGGGCTCTGGAACAGAACATAATATCCTAAAGCAAGGTCATGGCTGTAGCAAACTGGAAAGAAAGAGGGCCCTCACACCTGTGTCTGAGTCCTGGGCTGGGAGTGCAGGGAAGGAGGGATGCTGCCCAGGTGGCCTCCTCCACTCCTGCAACCCGGCCGCAGGGAGTGATGAAGGAGGGAGAGAGGGCAGCACTTAAGCCTTCTGGGCCAGAGGTGCCAGAGTATCTTACAGGCCAGCGGTCTCCACGCTGTTTTCCCCCCATGCTGTTTTGATCCCTACTACTTCTATTGCTAAAAATGTTTGGGCATATACTCCCCATATAAATTATGATATATCCAACATCTTATTAACTAAAAAAGTCAACATTTTAAAGGATGAAATTTAAAACTAAATGTTAAAAAAGAAACATAAAGACTTGGAGGCCCCCAGTGGGAGGATGAGATGTGGTAGAAAGCTTTATTTTCATGGAATTATATCTCTTAGTTTGTAAAGTCCCATTTCCCTTAACCTAGTCCTAGACCTAGAAGATGTGCAGCTGGAGATTCAGCAGATCTAGAAGCAAAGCCAGTGTCCAAAGTTTCCGTTCCACGGTGGCGCTGGGTCTGGCAGAGCGTTAGGCGAGTTGCAGTCCATTAGTCCATTATGTGGGGTCTACATGGATGTGAGACAAGTGGGTGAATGCAGGAGTGTGAGAGCCCCGCAAGCCAGGATCCAAGAGCACAGGAGCGTGGGAGCCAAGAGAGCGAACCTCTTTGTTTAGGAGATTATATATCTCATCTTCCTGTGCTTGCAGTGACCATGCCTACCCTGGCCAATGACCTGTCCCCAGGTGTGACTGACAGTACCTTCCCTATTTCACCCAGACTTTCTAGGCATGCATCTAAACTGCAGCTTCCTGACAACGCTGCACAAATGGCATACCCATATTATTTGGCCTTCCCTTTGCTCCTTTCCAGTTATTCATAACTAGGTTAGTTATAATGGTATCAAGGCCATTTCTGTAGATGAAGTGGAAGCAGTCCTATGGTTCCTAAAATCATGACATGATTCTTGGAAGTTGCAGCTTTAAATACAAGCAAAACCCCTATTTCCAAATTTCCATCAAAGTATTTGTGAAGGTACAGAAAAGGCCCAAGGCTCACATGACCTGAAGGATAACCTAGAAACTGAATTTGGGAAGAATTTCTACCGATTATAGAGCTAATAAGGTAAGGGGGGGGGGGGCGAGGATGACAATCCCGCTTCACCCAGGAAACAAAGCATCTCTCCTTCCTAGAAAGAAGGCAGAAAGAATCTTCAGCGTCCACATTTACCTGCCTGGGGCTCTGCCACAGCCATAAAATCAGGAACCTCCAGAAAACCAGGAGGCTGCCTTTGAGGAGCTCTGAGGACGATCATTTCCCACTCCCTCCAAACCCACATGCTCTCCATCCATCCATAGACTGCAAATCACAGAAACAGGGAGGGTGGGGAGTTTGGGGTTGGGCAAGAGAGGAAGAGGAAGAAAAGTATGGGGAATTTTAAAGGACTGAGGTCCAAGGTCAATGCTCTGACAATAAGGAAGCAGGAAGAAATCTTCATGACAGCACCTGGTGAGTGTTTGCATTTCTCATTTATCCCATCAATTCAACCCACCAAGAGAGCAAGAACTGGGAAACAGGAGAAAATTCGCCTTAGGACAGGTGAGGCACATATTCCTCACTTCAATCAAGCTTTTATGATTTTATATACTTTTATGTTGGAGTTTCTAATAAAATTGTTTCCTGATAAAAGGTTCTGCCGAAAAGTGTGACAGTCATTCCTACTGAGCATTGGGAATTGGGTCATGAGCTACATGGTCACCTACTCTATTGGTGAATTCATGATAAGTGGGGCAGAGCAATCGGCCCGCTCATCTCCCTCCATAGTTAGTTCTTTGTGCAGAACCAAGTGGAGAAGGGGGAGCCTGACAAGGGACAACTAAAACCCCAGTAAAGAATATAGGAACACCCCTAGCTGGTTTGGCTCAGTGGATAGAGCGTCAGCCTGCGGACTGAAAGGTCTCAGGTTCAATTCCAACCGAGGGCATGTATCTTGGTTGTGGGCACATCCCCAGTAGGAGGTGTGCAAGAGGCAGCTGATTAATGTTTCTAACTCTCTTCTTTCCTCTCTGTAAAAATCAATAAGATTATATATATATATATTCTTTTATATATATATATATTAAAAGAATATAGGAACAAATAACATCTTAATTCAGAAGACGAATATAACAATGAGAGTGATTTATGGCATAACACAAAAGAAAATTTTAGAAAGCTGGAACCTTCATTAAGCATAGCTCCTATAAAATAGAAGCAGAAAATCATGAGAATAAAACAAGATGAGATGAAAAGGGATATAAGTAGGACACGGAAACTCATATATTAATGGTAAGATTAAAATCATCTGAAGTGGAGGTAATAAAAAACTATATGCCCAGAAAATTAAATCATTCACATGGAAAATAAACGTTAGCAGTCTTTAGAAAATTCAAAGGAAATGGGAAAAGCAATAAAGATTATGAGAAAGGAAATTATCTACTTGAAAGATAGCAATAGAGGCTGATTCTAAGAAGTGTAGGCTACCCTAAATAGAATAAAAACAAGTGGGTGTGGAACAAATAAAACATAATTGAAAGATTGCAGAGACTTAAAATTTTGTTATGAGTATGTAAATCAAAAATAAAACCATAAAAGAGAAAATATAAGTGAATATCTATCTTATGTTAAGGGCAAGAAATCTCTAAACAGACAAATAACATCAACAATGGTAAAATATATTTATCAAAATAGGAATAGACTTAGATTTATACTTTTTCTCAATTTTTAGAAAATATGTTTTATTAATTTTTAGAGAGAGAGAGGGAGAAAGAGAGGAACATCAATGGGCTACCTCCTGTACATACTCCGACTGGGGATGAACCCGTATTGTGGTTATGTGCCCTGAATGGGATTCAGATAATGGGATGATGCTCAACCAACTGAGCCACACTGGCCAGGGCTACATTTTCTAAATTTTAAGAGCATTACAAAATTGAGATAAATTACTACTTTGGAAAAATGTCTGATAAATATGACAAAGAGTTGATATATAAAGAGCTTTTAAAATAAATAAGAAAAATACAGACCCTTTCAAAAAGAAACTTGGGCAAAGACCATAGATAAAATAGAGACTCAACTGATAAATATTTGAAAATATAATTTAACCTAATTAATGATCAAAGATATACATATATGAAACAGTATTGAAGTATTAATATTTTCTTTTTACATTTGTAGATTTTTTAAAAGTTACAATACCTAAGCACAAAAGGGGATTCTGATGTAGTTGGGTTTTGCAAAGTACAATTTGAATAGTGCTGGTCTCCCATTTGAAGGATTTTCTTATTTTTTGGGTCTTAGTGTTAGCTTCATTTCTTTCAAGGAGTTCTCACTGACCACCCAGGGTAGGTTATGTTCGCCTATTATAATTTTTTATTGCACCTTACACTCTGTGACATTTACCTCAACCATATTGTGACAATTTGCATGACTTATTTATTCAATATTTGGCATTTCAACGTGACTGTAACATAACTAAAATTTATATTAAGAATTTACTTTGTGCTGAAACCGGTTTGGCTCAGTGGATAGAGTGTCGGCCTGCGGACTGAAAGGTCCCAGGTTCGATTCCGGTCAAGGGCATGTACCTGGGTTGCGGGCACAGCCCCGGTGGGAGGTGTGCAGGAGGCAGCTGATCGATGTTTCTCTCTCATCGATGTTTCTAACTCTCTATCTCTCTCCCTTCCTCTCTGTAAAAAATCAATAAAATATATTTTAAAAAAAAGAATTTAGTTTGTGCTTTTACATGTTGGGATGGTTGCTGCCTCCACAAGCTGGAAGCTCCTGCTTCTGATGTGAGGGCTCCAGGCATCTTTTCTAAACCTTTCTGTCTATCCGACTGATGGATCAAACAGAAGCGGAGCTTCCTTTCTCCAGGGAGGGACTGGCTCTTTCATTTTCTGAGCCTCAGGCAGCACCTTCTTCTGAGGCTACACTGACAGGTCAAGGTTACTTCTCAAAGATACAAGGCAAGTGGCTTAATTAGAAAAGACTCAGAATTCACCTTCATTTTTTAAATCTGTCTCAGTAAGCAGCACGTTTCTTCGTGACAATCATCTTTATACTTCAAGATGCCACGTTCCACCATAAAGATACAAAGCAAAGCTGGGGTCAATGAGGAGTTCATGGCTCAAGGGTCCAAATTCTTTCTTGGATCCAAAGGGAAATACCTTGCCATTTTCATCTGCTGCTCTGTAAATGCAAATAGATAATGAGATAAGCAGCATTTGTGAGGATACATTAGTATTAAGTCAACTGAAAATGGGGTTACCGCCCTTCTGTTCACAAGGAGGTAGGAGTGAGTAGGAGCTTCACATTGGGGGGAAAAGGGAGTGGGCAGCTGGAAAAGAGAGGGGTTTTCTAATTAGCATCTGTAACCAGCAGGGAGCAGGGAAAGAATTGCTGGAGGCATGCTGTTTTGCAGAATGGAGACCCTTCTCTGAACCTTTCATCTGCCCCAACCCCCTTCATAGAGTATTCACACAAAAAACAAAGCTGTTCAGGCACTTGCCTAAGAACTTGAGCTTTGACGTTAGAGAAGTCGCAGTTTCGCAGTTTCGGGCCCAGCTCTGTAGCTTTCCTGTGGGCCAGTGTGCGAGTGTCTTAGCTCTCCTAGATGTAAAATCAGGATGTGGAAAGGGACGCTTCATAGGGTTGTGGTGAGACATACATGAGATAAGTAAGCAAAGTGCTTGGCGTAGAGCCTGGCGTGTCATTGGCTTTCAGTAGATGGTAAGCGTGATTATTTTATAGCAGCAACTTGACCCTCCAGTGAAAATGACCCTTTTCTTTGTATCTTAATTACTTTTCTGTAAACCTCAATTATTTTTATGAAAACATTCTCAAAGTGCATATTTTCCAGGCTTATTAAATAGAACATGTTAAATACAGTGAATACTTTGGCCTTTGTTATGCCTAATATACCTCACTGTACAAACAGAAACAATGCAGGAGCCTATAAAGTTGAAACTGGACATCTGCCCAGTTTGCTCCTATTCTCCAGATAACCCCTCTTACAGTTTGTGGCATGTCCTTCCTGACTTGGAATTTTCTGGAAAGTTCCACAAATGTTGCGATGCAGGGACGCTCTTATCTAGACTATGACAGGGCACTTTGCCCTGACAGTAAATGCCGCAGCCAGCCAACCCCTGGAGCTGCAGGCCTACTTCGGTAGTTCTCTCTCTCCCTAGATGTCAGCCTGTGGCTTTCCCCTATGGCTCCTTCCCACATTAGAGCTTCTAATCCCCTTTGTTTAGAAGATAAAAAAATCAAGTTGACTCTAAGAGTAGGCTATTAGGATAACCATTCAGATATTTCAGATACATATTTCATATATTTCTGAGCTTATGATTATGCTATAGAAAGAGAAGAGGTATTCCAGGAGGAGTCCTAGGTGAGTTCTGGCACTAATATTTAGTACCTGCCTGAACCTGGAAAAGTCACTACACCTGAGTTGCCCTGTCTATTAAAATGAAATCATGAATTAATTCACCAAACTCATAGTTAGTGATTGCTTCCAATGGGCCAGGCATATTTCCAGGTGCCATGCAAAAAGCAGTGAAGGTGTCCTTGAGTTAACATTCTAGAAGTGGGAGAAGAAGTGATAAACAAAATTTATTCACTGGTTAGCATCCAACAGCACACTCGGATAGGCAGTCTGTCATGTTCTAGCTTGCTACCCTATCTCCTAGGGTTGTCAGGCCTTCAAGTAAGTTTCATCAAAGGGATTAGCAAACTATAAAACATGATATAAAATGTAATTTTTACATTTATAACACCAACCACCCAAGATCCTGCGATTCTCAAACGAGTGGGGCCTCGAAGAAGAGAGGGACATCTGGACACACACGGTTGAGAAATACTGCTTTATAGCTGAGAAAATACTTGTCCGTATTTATCTCAATGTCCTCTAAGTTTTCAAAATATGTCCCAAATATGGTGGCAGGGAGTTATATGATCTAAAGCAAAGGCTAGCCCTGTACATTACTCAGCTGGACCCCTACCGTTGGCACTGGAATGCTTGTGAACAATGAACTGGAGGGGAGGGGGGTGCTGGGACTTAAGTTCTGCATTCCTTTTGCAGGCAAACCTCTCGTGCTTGTTTACAGATTATAGAAAACTTTCATTGCAGGAGTGACCGAAAGCAAAGTGCTCAACACCACTGAGGAAGAGCGGTGAGACATTATGGGGAAGCATAGGTGATATGATACAGGCACATTGCATATCTCGGGTTAGGATTTCCATTTTATTGCACTGGACTCTGATCATTGTCTCAGTGGTTGGTGTCACTCTCCGTACTTGACAGATGAGAAGACTGCACTTCGCAGGGAAAGCATCCTTCATGGGAATGTTGCTGAGTGCACTGCTTGATTGAGCAGCCACCTTCAGAGTCTCCTGGGAGCTCAGGCCACACTGGTTTTTTCTTCCATCTCTAGGCCTCATCACACTCCTGCCCATCTTGGGGCATTTGCTGTTTCCCTCCCTTTGCTCATTGTACTCTCCCTCCTGGCCTCCTTCCCCATCTTGAAGACAGGTCCTCCTATTAATTTTTCTGTACCATAGAACTTCCTTTTTCTTCTAGGCATTTATGAAGAAACATCATTATATTTTTCAAACATGCTAATGTGCATCTTGTCATGAAGTCAAAGTTCATGCCTGTTTAGTTCACTACTATATGAATGGAAAGAAGGCCACTCATCATTTTATTTGAAAGTTTAAACAAAATAAAAACTATTTCCCCTGGTATGGTATTTTGATATTGTTCTTCCCCTGATATTGTTCTAACATATAAAAAAGTTGAAATAATTGTGTAGTACTGACTCAACAATTGTTAACATAAATGAAGACCTAGTGATCAAAATTTATTTCAAGAGACACTGAATTTAAAGTTGGGTTGGTTGATTGTGACACAAATAGGCATTGGACCAGCAATCACTACAAAATGCTTCGGGAGTTCTCAGTTACACAGAGCTGGTTCTACCCTATGTGGTCCAGAAGTAGCACCTTTGTCAGAAAGCTACAGGTGCCCACCCACAGGGCTCTGGCTTCTACATAGTTCCTGGTGACATAGGTGTTGGAGGGAAAAGTCTGGGCTTAGAGGCCTCATCATTCATGAGTCTGTGAAGTAGGTCAAATTACAGTCATCCCTTGAACTGTGTTTTTTGAATCCACTGGTGCAAAACCAGGGGGTAAAGAGGAGGACCAACTGTGTATTTATTCACGTATAAGTGGACCCGTGCAGTTCAAACCGTGTTGTTCAAGGGTAAAATGTACTTCTCTTCTCTGAGCCTGTTTCTTCTTCTGTGAAGTGGGAATTAAAATCCCAGGCCTGACTCACTCATCCTCACCAAGATGGGATGATGGGAGTCAGATGTAGGGCATTGTCCTTTGCAAAAGCACAAGTGCTGTTAGAATGTAAGGGCTCGTCCCAGCCAGAGGCACACACACAGCATCTGGGTATCTGTTTATGTTCCTTCTTGCTAATTTGCACTGTTAATGAAGAATTCCAGGTTCACCCCCAGCTTCTATTATCTGGCGGGACTTTGGATCACAGCCCTGTGGCTCCTCCCGAAAACCCGGAGCTGGGCCAAGGGCAAGCCTGTAAGAGCCTCAGATCCTGCTCACTCCCCGGAAGCTGGATTGCTTTGAATATTGTGCCAAATCTCCTTCCCACTCTTGGAAGAATATTTCAACAGAAAGAATATAGGAACGGTTGTTTTCGCCAACCCCTTCTCCCTCCCCCGACTGCAGAATTTCTGTCTCACATTTATCCTCCAACTCCCTTTCTTCTCCTCCATCCCAGAGCAAACTTGTAGGAGACCTTTTGCCCTGAATTTCAGCAGGAAGCACAACCAGCAACCAGATGTCTGACTTTTTCACCCCATTGGCAAGGATTAGCCATCTTCCCTGTAAACTTCCGGCCTTTCCTCTCCCTTAGATCTTTCAGCTTCTTCATGCTCCATCTCCTTTAGCTCATGCACATGAACAGCCTCCGGAGGAGAAACAGAAGGCGGCCTGCACACTGCTGCAAGCGTGCCGCGTATTTATGTACCCCATTCAGTAAGGCCACTGCTGGTGGCTGTTGGAGAGGGTGTGGTGGGCCGGATAGCAGTTCAGCTCTTGGATTCACTTGGTCTATCGCCAAATTCAGATCCAATGGAGAATAGGTGGCCTTGATCAAAGACAGAGATAATTAAATTCACAACTTAAAATAACATGTAAAGGAAAACGAATGCAAATTCTGTTACCATCAAAGTATGTGGGTGTGGAAGAATAATAGGTAAGGCAGTTTTTGCAATTTCTGGCATAACGCATGATCGAGATAATCTTTGAGACAAAGCAGACTTAGGAACTGGGAGAAAACCCAGAGAGCAGCTCATCCAACTCCTTCCCTTTCCAGGTAGAGAAACTGAGGCTCCACCAGGGCAGGGGTGGGTGGGAAGATTTGTGCTCAGGTCCCTTGGTTGATGGTAGAGTGGGGTATCCCAGCTCAAGGGCCCGCTTTTGGCTCTACTTATACTCTTCCCCTGAGATGTTTCTGGAAAGGAGGGTGGCAGTCACAGGCCTGGGCTTGGCCTGCCTTCTCTCTGCCTCGCATCCTTCTGTTCTTGGAATGGTTGGCTGGGTCTCTTTCTCAGGGTCACTCTGATCTACAACCCCCAGCCATGAAGCAGCAGCCAGAGCGATGGATGGGGCTTTCCCGCCTGTGTCCACCCACCATCTAATCAACACCTCGAGGGTAAGGAGAAGCAGAAGCCTTTCTTTTTAAAAAATGCCAGAGGAAACATACCCAGAAAAGACTGGTTTTCCCATCAGCACTCTTGGCCCGAGTGGGCAATAAGGAGCAAATGTTTCCCAAAGAGATGCAGGAAAAAGCAAGTGGAGTCATCACAGGAAACTTTTAATATGGGGATCACTCGATTGTACAAAGGCCAGGGCCTCCCCATCTTCCCCATCCCTTGCTTTCCCCACATACATTTGTGTTTACTGGTATAAATCCCCATTCTACCATTCCTAGTTGTGTGACTTCGATCAACCCCCTCTCTGTGCCTCAGTTTCTTCACCTATAAAGTGGGGATAATAGTTCTTATTTGATATAGTTGCCATGGGGATTATGTAAATCGAGGGTATCACACTAAGCATGTAGTAGATGTTTAATAAGCTTCAGTTTTCTTCCAATTCTCTTCCTTCTGTAATGGAAGACTATAAACCCATTCCTTAAAGGAGTGGGCCCCAACAGGGCAGGAGGTGCCTTTTTCAACAAGACCCCTAGCACTTTGCTTCCTCTCCCACCTGCATCTTTGTTCTGCTGCCTCGGCTGCCTCCAAGAAGAAAGATTGATCTTGGCCTTGAAGGATGAGTTTAGTTTGTCTGGGTAACCAGGGCATCTCATCTAGGCAGAGTCACTGTGGGAAATGTGTGCCCCTTCTCTCCTGGGCCCACAACCAGGGCTCTATCCCTGATGTTTCTAATTGTTTACTTCACAAAACCTGAATTTTTCTTCTAAAAAAAGGAAAGAAACCAGGGCCCTCACATTAATGTAAATGACTCCCAGGGGGGCCTGTTAGCTGGGGCTCAGAACAATGAGTTAATTGAAAGTGGTAATGAGAAAAAGCAGCTGACACTCATAAACCCATGGACCAATGAGCAGTTCAGTTCCTGGGCAGTGGGTGAGAGCCAGGCTTTCTAGCCAACCAAGATGTCAATGGTTTCTGAAAATAATTGCCTGAGGCAGGGACCAAGCTTGTCTACAGATCCTGTCACCTGGCTGGGAGCCACCTGTGATGGCTCAGTGCCTGGTGCTGCAAGCCTGTGCTTTGAGGAAATACTGGAGATCTAAGCACAGACACTCAACTGGGATGTCGTGTGAAAAACCCCAATGTCAAGGGACTTCACATTCCAGCCTCACCATTCCCGTGGGGATGGGGCTTGAGACAAGGCTCATCTCCAGGCCTCAGTTTCCCCACCTGTCAAATGGGTACATTAATACCTGTCCTCCCAGTCTCCCAGCATTGCTTTGTTTGACCATCCAATGAGATGATGTATTTGGAATGCTCTATAAAATAAGAGACATGTTGTGTGAACAGGAGAGCTCAGTGGAGTGAACTGAGGGATCAGGCTGCCTGGTCAACTTGGGTTAGACTAAGACTATATATATATATACATATATATATATGTATATATATATCCTACATAATAAAGAGGTAATATGCAAATTGACCATCACTCCAACACACAAGATGGCCACCCCCATGTGGACACAAGATGGCCACCACAAGATGGCCAGCAGGGGAGGGCAGTTAGGGGTGACCAGGACAGCAGAGGAGGGCAGTTGGGGGGGACTAGGCCAGCAGGGGAGAGCAGTTGGTGGTGACCAGGCCGGCAGGGGAGGGCAGTTAGGAGCAATCGGGTTGGTAGGGAGCAGTTAGGCGTCGATCAGGCTAGGAGGGGAGTGGTTAGTGGGTGATAAGGCTGGCAGGCAGAAGCGGTTAGGGGCAATCAGGCAGGCAGGCAGGCGAGCGGTTGGAAGCCAGCAGTCCTGGATTGTGAGAGGGATGTCCGACTGCCCGTTTAAACCTGGTCCTGGTGGGATCGGGCCTAAATGGGCAGTCAGACATCCCTCGAGGGGTCCCAGATTGGAGATGGTGCAGGCTGGGCTGAGGGACACCCCCCCCCCCCCACACACACACACACAAATTTCATGCACTGGTCCTCTAGTATATATATGGATAAGAGAGTGGACACAGGTTCTCCCCTGCTAACTATCTGCCCCCCTCTCTGTTTCTCAGCACTTTTCATAAAGCCCATCTCAGAAGTTTCCTTGGACCATCTCATTGCTCACATGCAGCCTCAAATGGGATGTGTCAGCAGGTGCTGAGTGATGTCGCCCATACTATGCTGAGCTTAAATCCCATGGTAAGTGCAGAAATAGAGTCCATGTGCTGTGTCTTAGCACGTCCTTCAATAAAGCCAAGGACAATATTAAAGCACAACGGAGTGATTCACACACTGCCAATAGGGATAAAAATTGGCACAACCTTTTCAGAGCTCAATTTGGCAGTATGTCTCAAAACTACAGATGCACCTACCCTTTAACCCAGCTTTTACTTTGAAAAATCTGTCCCCCAGACGCATGCACAGAGGCACATGCTGTTTAGGGCAGCCCGGGCAGTAATAGAAAAGAATCAGAAACAACCCAAGTGCCCATCCAAATGCACAGAAATGCAAGGACACTCACTACACCAGGTTTGTAATCGCAGAAGGAAAAAGAGACAGACAATAAGACAGAGAATGCAAAATTTATTTATAGGAGCTGTTTAAAATACTGAGATGGTTTAGAATATAGATTATAGTGGCATGGAAAGGTTCCAAATATGTATTAAGTAGAAAAGGTAGATTGCAAAATATTCAATGTAGTGAAACCTCTTTCATTAATATATGCATAGAAACAAGATCTGGGTGAATAGACATAAAACTATTCACAATTGTTACCTTGATGGGGAAGGGGGAAGAATACAGGAGACTTGTGTACCCTACGGAGTTTATTTCTATAATGCTTGACTTCTTCATGATAAAGATGTGTTAATTTTGAATTTAAAAAAACCTAGTAAAGATGATTAGGGAAATGTACATAAACAAACATTAGGGTAAGTAAATCTAAGGGGCTGAGGGTACATGCTTGGCCTTCAGCTAGGTTGGATTGCAGTTACAAGAATCCAGAGAGATGGTTGGATTTGGGCTCTTTTGTAGACTCTTTGGCAGGCAGTGGTCAAGTTTTGCCAGAGCCTGGAGCATGGGAAGCTCAAGGGTCTGTTTTCTATGAGGGCAGCAGACATTACTGACTGGTACGTTCTGAGTTGCTCCCTGGTAGGGGAACTCTGAGCTTCAGAAAAGGGGAGCAGTTGGTTCAGCTGCCTGGATATAGGGACAACCCCTTCATTTTCATCCTGTGGAGTTGGGGCTCCAGAGAGGCTGTGCTCAGAGTCAGCTTCCCTTGGGAATAGGTCTGGGCCTGAGCCAGCCGGGGAAGAAGGGCTTCCTGAGCCCCTAGTCCACCTCATGGGCTGGGAACTCTGCCCAGCAGGTCTCCTCTTCTCCCCTTCCTCCCAGAGACCCCAGGAAAACTTTCACGTCTCCCCTTATGACCCTATATTTCTTAAAGGTTTGGTTCCAGGAGAGCAGACGAAGTATGTGGCTGTACACTGGGGACCATCAGTTCTGGGAACCAGAGGGTTGAGCAGGGACTGCCTACAGCTTCTCATGACCTGCTGGTGCTCACCACTAAGGGGGCCTCCTCCCCACCAAGGCAGCAGCAGCAGCTCTAGAATCCTGAGTTCCTGGATTTGAGAAAGAGAGTTCATGCCTCTATTGATTCAATAGAGTCGGCTGGACCCATCAAAAAGGTGGTGTGCGATGGGAAGTCTTTGGTCCCCTTACTTCTGCCTCATCTGAGAGCTTCTACTGTTTTCATGTTGTTTCCAAGCAAAAGCCAGAACTCTCATCTGAGGCTTTTGACATTGGGAAGATTTGGGGGTGTGGGGGGGGTGTTTCATGTGAATTATCCTAGAATATTTCACCTCACAGAAAAAGTATTAGACCCATTCTGTGGATTTCCAGAGCATTTACTTCCCTACCAATAATGAGTGAGTTACAGCGAAAGGTGGGATACCTGCTGTGGACCAAGCCCAGTGCTCGTTTCCAGGGATGCACTGGTGAACATCCACAGGCATTTCTAACTTCGTGGAGCTTGTTGTCTATCGAGGGAGACCACCTTTAATTAAATAATCAACGTTCTGAGCAAAGGGACATAGGTGCCCTGAAAGATGAAACAAGTTCTATGGGGGCCTAGAACCACACTGGACTGGGGCATCAGGAAGGGCTTTCTTAAGGAAGTGATGCTGAAATCTGCAAGATGGGTGGGAACAAACACTCTTGTGGACCCTCCAGACAAGAGAGGATGGTGCCGTGAGCTAGGGGGGCAGCAGGAAAGATGGAGAGACGTGGATAGAAAGGAGAAGGGGCCAGCGAGGAAGAGAAAAGAAAGGATTTTTATGGAGATACACATGACTACTGCCTCCCACACACGTACATGCACATATACAGCCTCTGACTATCTCACTTGGAAACAGATGGAGGGTGAACTTGCCAAGACTAAGGGGATTCTCACAGGGCTGGACCCCTCTCTTTACTAACTCAGAGTTGAATTGACTCAAGTGCCTGCTAATTAAGAAACAATGAGAAATTATGATGAAGAGGATCTGAAATGAACATGATAAAAATGTACACTTGACTGTCTAGTTTTAATCTTTGTTCTTTTTACTGGACAGGAACCTAAAGTGCCAGACTGTCTGGTTCAGTCCCGTGCACTCCTTGTCCGGACTCCTGGGCCTTCTTCCTTCCTCAGGAAACCCAAGCTGTTACCCACAAGCTCAGACACAGACCCTTTCCCTCTTGAACCCACAGTGATCCCAATTCAAAGCCTGGAGACTTCTCTCTCTGCCAGGTAACCCCACCTTTCTCTCACCCTCAGACTCCAGTTCCTTTCCCCCTGGTTGACTCTGAACACTCCCTTCCCAATACCACCCTACCTGCCCTCCAGCCTCCTCTTAGCCACAAAGAGCCCTCCTCACACTCATTTCATGAACCCCAAGCCTCCCGTCCCATCCCACGGTTCTCCTTCCTCACCTGGTGCTTCAATCCACCATTTAATTTTATTTTTAATCCCAGATCAAACTCTAAGGACCCTCTGGCAAGGGCTCCACGTTGTCTACCAGAGGCTGTAAGTAATGCGAGGAGAAAAGGGAGAACCCTCCCAAGACCCCTGGGCTCCCACCACCTACCCACACCCTGTTCCCTTTCTCTGCTCATCTTCCTGACAAACTCCCATCAGAACCAGGTTCCAAAGTGCTGCCTGGGGCAAGGAAGGGCACTGTGCACATCTAAAGATGCCCTCTTGGAACTAGAACCTTGGAGCTGTTTGGCCTTATGCCTGGCCCGGTAGCGAGTGCCTCACTGTGAGTCCTGTTTTAAAGGGAGCCGATGAACTTCCAGCTTACCAGCTTGAAGTTGGGGATTGAACACATAACCTCAGTATGTGCCCTTCCAGCCCCACAGGAAACCTCCTAGTGACCTAGTCCATAGCCTTCATTCCTGGGTCTAGGGCACCCTGTGTGCCGCCTCTTCTTGTAGGGTCCTGAGATGATCAGACAGGAACGAGGCCATGGTCATCAGGGTTTCTGGAAGAAGAGCTAAAATGTAAGAACTCCCTTTATTAAGATAAGAGGTTCTTAGCTTCTTAGGGGTCACAAACCCTTAGAGCAGGTGAAGGGTGTCCATGTGCAGAAGTGCACAGCGCTCTGTCTGCAGCACCAGGGTTCCACCTTGCAAAGGGCCAGGAGAGACCTGGACTCCCAGGTAAGCTGGTAAGCTGGAAGTTCGTTGGCAGGCAGGGCACCTGAGTCCCTCTTCCCCATGTCAGAGGGCAGGGAGACCTGTGGCCTCATCCTGGGTCCTATTCCCAGGTCTTGGCTGCAGAGAATGAACTAGAGAACGAGCAGCTTCTTTTCTTTTGGGGGATAACGCCAATGGAAAGGGGCTTTTCCGTTCTACTGTCATTTAAATTGGAACTCCCAGGCAAGAATTTTCTTCTAGGTCCAGAAGTGAGTGAAGTGTTATTTCCAGTGCTTTCATAAGGAAAATTGTCTACAGACATGTGGTCTTGAACTAATCTGCTGACCCTAGACTGGCCAGCCAGAGCCAGAGGTCTTATACACACACACACACACACACACACACACACACACACATGCACACACGCACACTGAAGGGCCTACAGATTCATCTCTCCAGTGAAATTTTGTCTGGGTGCCCACCTTGGCTGGAACACTCACCTGAGCAAAATAAATGAAGTCTCCACAATTCAAACAAACAAACAAACAAACAAGCCAAGTCAACGTTTTTTAAGAGAATGAGAGCAAAGTCTGCAGGAGCCCCGGTTTATTTCATCTTCACTACCCACTAAGTTTTGGTGTGTTTTTTTTTATCCTCACCTGAGGATATGTTTTTATTTATTTTTAATGTATTTGTATTGATTTTTTACAGAGGAAGGGAAAGGGATAGAGAGTTAGAAACATCGATGAGAGAGAAACATTGATCAGCTGCCTCCTGCACACTCCCTACTGGGGATATGCTCGCAACCAAGGTACATGCCTTGACCGGAATCGAACCGGGACCCTTGAGTCTGCAGGCCGACGCTCTATCCACTGAGCCAAACCGTTCAGGGTGAGGATATGTTTTTATTGATTTGAGAGAGAGAGAGAGAGGAGGTGGGAGAGAGAGACATCTAGGTGAGAGAGGAACATAGATCGGCTGCCTCCAGTATGCGCCCCAAATGGGGATTGAACATGTAACCTCGGTATGTGCCCTGACCAGAAATTGAACCTGTAACCTTTTTGGTGCATGGGACAATGAGCCACCCGTTGGAGGTTTGCTCCCCATTTAAAACATAATATCTACCCCAACTCAGAGGACAAAATTTGGGGATATTGCTTCTATTTTCCCTCAAGGTAATAGAACATTAAAATTGCCTTTTGTATGTTTTGCATTAGAGTTTAATTAATAACATTTACTCTGGGTCTACTATGTACCTACATGCAACACAGCAAAGAATTAGACAAATATGTCCCTCCCCCTTCTTTACATCACAGATATAAGTCCAGGTGCAATAGCTCTTCCCACAGGAGCTCCAGGGTGTCTGGCCACTTAGGAGTCCTGGAAGAGTCCCCCCTGCTCCCACCCCAGAAGGAAGTGACATTTAACGCCTGGAAGGGAAAAAGTCCTGCCTGGGGCATGTTTGCCCCAGACATATCTTCCCAGCTCCTCCATCATCTTATCTCACCCCTGCCCTTCCCATCCATTGATATGCATGTGGCTACGACCCTGGTCTCTACAGTTACAGGGTCACAACAAAACAAGAAAGTGAAACCAGGTCTTGGGAGTGCCAGATGGGGTGGGTCTGGGGTGGCTGAGTGGTCCAAGGCTGGCCTTGGATAGAAGTCACAGGTGAGGCAGTGATGGTGCTCCTGAGAGCTTGTCCTTTGAGTAACCCCATCTCCCTATCTCCTCCCCCTCTGTACTTCTTCTCTGATGCCACCAGCCTCGCTCTTCATTGGGAAGACAGCTGCCCGAGGCCCAGCTCTGACCTGTGATGCACAGTTAGGGTAAGTCCCAAACACCAGCCCTGGCCTACAAAGCCCTGGGCTGTCCTGCCCCCCCTTTCCAGGCTCACACCTACTTGTGTTCTCTGTGCAACATTGGTCTTCCCTCAATTTTTCATTACCACCACCACCACTCTCTCCTGTACCTGAAGTCTTCACACACCCTCTTTCCTCCTCTGCCTGGAAGGCTTTCCCCACGCAAACTTCACCCTCAATTAACTCCTGTTCATCCTTCAGATCTCAGCTCAAGCACCTCTTTGTCAGAGCAGTCCTCCCTGCCCCCTGGTTCTATGTGCTCATTGGCTCCTGCTCCTTTTTATACCATGTGGTTATTTGATTAATACCTGTCTCTCATACTAGGTTATACAATCTGTGTGGGCAGGAACTGGGTCTGTTTTTGTTCACCACTGTGTCTGGCATCTGTTACAAAGCCTGTCACATTGTAGGCTATCAGTAAAAGTATGATGAATGTTTGCATGAATAAATAAATCAGTGACTGCCTTGTATGGGGGAAGCTGTCCATACCAAGCAGATTCCCTGGGTCTCACTTTGTGTGCTGGGCTGGCAAAAATGGAGTCCAGCAAGCTCAGATGTCTGCCATCCCACAGCAACCTTGTCAGGAAAGCCACCTGAGCAACTTAATTCCTGGAAACGTGGTTTTGACTTGTGCCATGTGATTTGAGTAGAAGTAGCCCTACAACTCTGTCTACAGTTGCCTAGATGAGGAGTGGTATCCCTGCCGAATTGCAGATGAGATGGGCGTGAGAGAAGTCAATGCTTTCTGAGGAGGCTTGGCATGAAATTCTACCCAATATAATTCATTTTGGGTGGCGGCAAGTTTGGGAGTTTCTCTTGAGAAGTCTCCCTACCAGGAATTCTGGAAAAATGCAAAAAGAGAAGGAAATTCACTTTAAGGCTGGCTCAATCCCCAACCACGCCCTGTGCTATCATGCTAGTTGCCCTGGGACCAGAGTGACTTCATGGCCAAGGAAACCACAGTCCTTGCCACCCTGCACTTCCAGAGAGCCTTGTAAAATGCCTCCTTGACCAATGGTCACTCGTGTTCATCCCTTCCTTTCAATTTTAAGGAATAAAAACAATCCAAGTGTGAGGATGAGAATGAGTTTTTCTCTGAGCGTTTGTCCTTGTTGTGTGCTTGTATAAAACAGACAGACAAAAACACACACAAAAAGGACCTCTTTGGTTTCTCCTTAGGGCTGCTAAGAGTCTCTAAAAGTGGCAGCTAGAAACTGCTCAGTAAAACAAATCTGTGTCTAGTGCCTGTTTTCCTGATCTGCTCACATAGCCGTGGGGCATTGGCTGCTGATGAAATTGCTCATGGCATCCTAGTAGTTCCAGAAGTGCTGGGGGTTCTTAAAGTGAAATTTCATAGGGAGTTGAAGACCTGGCCTGTTTGTGCATTGGTGGTAGTCACCAGCACCCCAGGCGCTAATCCTTCAGGAGTCAATGCAATGTGGGTGCTTGGGTGTCTGGGTGCTTATAGTCACTCCAATTTGCTTGTGGCTCTGTCAGTGTTGCAAAAACAACAAAATCAAGCAGGGCATGGGTCTATCTATTTCCCCAAGATTGGTTATAGACCTCAAAAATGAATTCCAGGCATATGATGATGAGATGAAGAGAGAGGGGGGAAAACATTCGCAGTTTAAAAAGTTTAGCTCAGCCAATGCTGATCCAAAGAATCAAGGAGGTGTTTGGGGACCATCTTATTTAGGCAGAGTAGAGATGGGGCCATTTATGGCTGCCTTCCTGACTTGATTGCATTCTATGTGAGCAGGGGCCTTGCCTGTTTTCTCATTTTAAGCATTCTCAGGGTTTAGCCCAAGGCCTGGCACATAGCAAGCTCCCCACAAATGCTTTTCCAGTGAATAAATGAATCAGGAAGGAGGTTTCAAATCATAAAGCCAGGCAGAGGAACAAGGAACCGACTGAAGAAAGAGATGGGGTGAGAGGTTAAAGGAGAGAAATGGGTGTGCTTTTCCACTGATAGCTTATCTCTGAATATTCTCATTTTTCATGAATAAAAAGAGGGATGTATGGAGCAATTTTCTTATCATTATATAGTGCATATAATAGAAACTTATCCAGAGATCATAAACAAATAAGACAAATATTTAACCTACAGGATAAATAGCTTTCTTTCCTATGGTCCTGAAAACCAGAGCAATCCCCAGACGGTTTTTGCTCAGAGCTCAGAGACATCATAGCCAGGACTATGGAGCCCAGACATCTCATTTTTTGACAGAATGACCTGGCAGGGGGCTTCAACTGCTCCATCTGTGGCACATCCAGGGCAGGAGACTTTGCTGACTTCTTGCCTCGTATTTAAAACAGTTGAACTCTGGTTTTCAGTACCAAGTGCGATAGCGCTCTTACAAAAACAGGCCTGCGGAAGCAACACAGATGAGATCAACACCCCTGCGCTGCTTAGCACGGCTCCTCTGTGCGGTGGAAACAGTACACCGCATGACTTGGGCAGCCAGCGTTGACTTAGAGGAGCTTAACTGATTTGATTCATCGGTTCAAATCACCTTTAATGTGGCACATTAGTAATGCCACCATATTGTAAATGATACATCCGCAGAGGCATTAGTCATTATACAAATAGAATTAATAGGTTTCACTACACTTCAAGATAAACATGTTGGAACAGTAACTCCATTCACTCAGGGCCTTTTGAGCTTGCTCAGGGCCCTTACCTGACTGTTAGAGTAAATACAAAAGTTTTATGACCTACTTGCTCTGTGTGACTTCACCATCACCAAACACCACATATTCGGTTTTAAAATTGCAATTGTGTCCATTGACACATTTATTTATTTATCCATGCATTCATTCATTCTCTTACTTAGTAACCTATTGTGGGGGTTTTTTTTTCCAGTTCAGTTCAGAGTATTGTGGTTCCCTAACTATCACCATAGGATTCGCCAGAGCCATTTTGTTGAGGTACAAGAAGATTAGAATGTGTCGGTGAGAGTGAGACAGGAGAGCACCCATTATGTGTAGCGCACGAGTTTGGGTGTCAGACTCATCTGGATTTGAATTCTAATTCCATTGCTGATGACCTACATAAACTCAGGAATTGACTTTGCTTCTCTGAGTCTTCATCTCCTTATCTGTAAAATGGCTGTGCCATCCCTCACATCTCAGCGTCTCTGCATTGCATATCTTCTCCTTCTTATGCAGCTTCCTTAATTTCAAGCATCAAAAAACACTCCGTGAGGACTAGGCAGGCCTTGAGAACTTAAGTTGGTCTGGGAAGGAAAGATAGGACAGGCTGCAGGAGGGGACATTTCCTCAGAGGTTACTGAGGAAGTAAAGGTGTGTTGATGGGAATGTGATGACAAATTGGAAGTAGTGGGGACAGCAGAGAGACCATGTAATGACAGGGGACAGGAGGGTGGTAGAGGGAGATGGTGGGAGAAGTTGGAAGCGACAGGCTTGTGGGAAGCATAGAATGTGAGATCTTCCAGAATGCACAGAGTGAGGAATGGGGCCTAGCGTACAAAATATTTCAACCAAAGTTCATTATAACTTTCAAGGATCAGCATAGCATTTTGAAAACACCAATTCTTAAAACACCACCACCCCGCCACACACACCCACCCAAGGCAGAGTTATAAACATGAATGGTAGTATGCACATTCACAACAGCTAGTTTCTTTTTTTTTTCTTCTTTTTTTTTAAAAAAAATTTCTTTATTGATTAAGTTATTACATATGTGTCCTTATCCCCTCATTACCTCCCCACTCATGCCCTCACCCCCCTCTTGTCTGTGTCCATTGGTTAGGCCTATATGCATGCATACAAGTCCTTTAGTTGATCTTTCCTCCTTACCCCCACCCGCCCCTACCTTCCCTCTGAGGGTTGATGGTCTGATCGATGCTACTCTGTCTCTGGATCTGTTTTTGTTTATCAGTTTATGTTGTTCATTATATTCCATAAATGAGTGAGATCATGTGATATTTATCTTTCTCTCACTGGCTTATTTCACTTAGCATAATGCTCTCCAGTTCCATCCATGCTGTTGCAAATGGTAAGAACTCCTTTTTTACCGAAGCATAGTATTCATTGTGTAGATGTACCACAGTTTTTTAATCCACTCATCTACTGATGGGCACTTAAGTTGTTTCCAAATCTTAGCTATGGTGAATTATGCTGCTATGAACATTGGGGTGCATATATCCTTTCTGATTGGTGTTTCTAGTTTCTTGGGATATATTCCTAGAAGTGGGATCACTGGTTCAAATGGGAGTCCCATTGTTAGTTTTTTGAGGAAATGCCATACTGTTCTCCAAAGTGGCTGCACCAGTCTGCATTCCCACCAGCAGTGAAGGAGGGTTCCTTTTTCTCCACATTCTCTCCAGGACTTGTTGTTTGTTGATTTGTTGATGATAGCCAGTCTGACAGGTGTGAGATGGTGCATCATTGTTGTTTTGATTTGCATCTCTTGGATGATTAGTGACTTTGAGCATGTTTTCATATGTCTCCTGGCCTTTCTTCTGTCTTCTTTCAAAAAGTATCTATTTAGGTCTGTTGCCCATTTTTTGATTGGGTTGTTTATCTTCCTTTTGTTAAGTTGTATGGGTTCCCTGTAAATGTTGGAGATTAAACCCTTATCGGTGATAATATTTGCAAATATGTTCTCCCATGCAGTGGGCTTTTTTGTTGTTTAACAGCTAGTTTCTTAATGGCTTTATTTAGAAAAAGGAGATGATGATGTTTGCAATAACAACTACATTGTAAGTTTACTGTGGTGTTTAATAAAATATATAAAGCACATGGCTTTGTACTTAACATAAAGCACCAGTTTAATCAATATTAGTTATTATATGCATAAGTGTCAACATGGCCAAAGTCAACATCAAAGGGGCAAGGAAGTACATGTCACCTTCCCTAGGAAAAGATACTGCAAAGTCATGTGGCAAAGGGTGGACTGTATAATTATCCAACAGGAAAGGGGTGACAATTTAGGACAATAATCCAATATACCACAGATGACTGCCAGGTATAAGCTACTATATGATGGAGCTGCCATTTATTGACATGGTGAAGACTGGAGGAGGACCAGGTTGGGGAGCTCAGTGGATAGAGCTTGGCTCTATCCACTGAGCCAAACTAGGTAGGGCTGAAAAATATGTGTTTTTAAAACAAACATTTGTATGGCACATACTAAGTGCCAGGCATTGTTCTGGGCATCTAACAAGTCTGTATTCATTTAATCCTCATAATAATTCTATTTAATTGCTACTATTGTTAACCCCTATTTCACAGATGAGGAGACTGAAACACAAATTGGTTAGAAGCTTGTGCAAGTTGACACAGGTAGTGAGACAGCCTGTGTTCAAACCAGGATGTCTGGCTTCAGAGTTCTCACAACTAAGGTTAATGCAGTTAAAAGGCACCCTAGAGAATGTGAAGTTTCCATCTCCTTTGCCTCTCCCCAATTCCATAGCACTCCCCGATTTTCACCTGCTGCTCTGGATTTGTGGCGGAGTGCACATGTGGTTTGGCTCTTCGGAGACTGAGAGGATGAAAACTGAGAATGTAGAGCCATGGAGGTCAGTTGAGTTAACTTGGAGAGTGTTCACCATCAGGAAGAACAGATGCTGCTTCAGTCGGGAAGAAATGAGTGTTCACTCCAAGCCCTGCTATAGAAAGCCTCTTTGTTTTATGACTCTGGGTGCAAGCAACGCTTTTAATTTTGTGTTTTGGATTCCAGCCATAGGAGGCCCTCTTTAATGTAGCAGATGGTTGGAGACAGGCAAGCCGGGTTCCTACCTTCTCCATCAAGCAGCCTTCCCTAGAGAGGCCTCTCCCAATTATGTTGCTCTGAAAAAGAGAAGATAACTTAAAATGGACACATTAAATTTACACCACACATAAAGTAACCATTGCTCTAAGCATCGGCAAACATTTGGAGGTCAGGAAACCCTTTGAGAATCTGATGAAAGCTATGGACTGTTTTTGCAGAAAATTTGTACATAGGTATATACACACAAATGTGCGTATTCATTCCAGGGGCTCATGGAGCCTCTGATATCCACCCCTGAAGCTTCAAGTGTCTGTGGCCGTGAGATTGCTGTGCTTCCGGTGGAGGGAGCTGTCATTCTTTTACTTTCTTTTTCCTTTTTTCAATCCAGTAAGATTCTCAGCTTCTGAGTTGTGAAAATAAGGGTCTGTGGATTATTAAGGAAACATTTCGTATCAGAACACTCAAATTTTACTGGAAAAATCCTTTCAAATATTGGATGAAATCCTTTCAGTGTATTCTCTGGCTGGCGGCTGGAACTTGGCTCCTTCTGTTAAAAACTAACATGAGTTTCTTTTGAAAATTGTAACATGAATTTTTTTTCTCTCTCAGATGTGATCGTGAGTTATGTCTTTGCACATCATTTCTTGGGAAGCTCACTCTTCTCATGACATTTCCTAGTTTAGCTCTTGCTCCTGCACTGTTTCTGATAGTAAGGATTGGGGTAAGGTAGTTTGGCAGTTGAAATATAGAATTTCCAGAACTTGAAAAGGCAGCTTTGTTTCCAGGACACTGTCTGAAAGAGTCATACAAACAGATATTTTTTGCTCTGATGTCCACTTGCCATGACTGTCTGGGGAAGTGAGAAGTCTTTGAGGTGGCTACCAGACACTTTATGAGTCTCCCTGATGCCATTCATTCACTGATCCTTCTACGCTGGGTAACACTCCAAACATGATCACATTCTTCCAGTTCTACTGGGTGTGTACTGGTCATTTGGGGAGGATCTTCTAAGCTTCAGCTAAGTGTGGAATTGACATATTTATTAAGGATATGAAACCAAAACCAATTTGCTTCAACTACCCATATTTTAAATTTATTTTATTTTTAAAAAGGCTGAGTTAATTACTCCAGTTCTTCATATTTCATATTTCCTGAAAATTACCTCCTTTCTGGGTCTGGAAAATTCAAGGTGGGAGTAGGTCATGGACTAAACATTTAGGCTGATTCTGGCTCTGGCCAGGTAGTGCAGTTGGTTAGAACGTCATCCTTATCACCAAGGTTGTGGGTTCGATCCCAGTCATGGTACACATAAGAATCAATCAATGAATGCATAAGTAAATGGAACAGCATATTGATGTGTGTGTTTTCTCTTTCTCCCTCCTTTTCTCTCTTAAAAAAAAAATTCTCCAAGTCAACATTTAGGCTAGTTCTGTCCACCAAATGATTAAAACAATTACTGGAAAAATTCAAAGAAAAGGCCCATTTCTGCCCGCGCCCTCCCCCCGCCCCCCAAACATCAACCCAATTAAAAAAACATACACACACAACTATTAGGTTTTCTCAACCTCAGCACTATTGACATTTGGGGCTGAATAACTCTTGGTAGAAGGAGGCTGTCCTGTGTACTGTAAAATGCTAGCAGCATCCATGGCCTACTCAGTAGATGCCACTGGCACCTCCCTCTTAGGTGTAACAACCAACATTGTCTTCAAACATTATCAAATATGTGCACAGGCACCCTTGGTTGAAAGCACAGGCCTACATTATCCAGAAATAGATTTCTCAAAGTAAAATTGAGTATTTATCTTTTATCTGATGTTGTTGATCAGATGAATGCGAAACTGAAAAGCAGATCGTCTGTTTTGGTGCCCTACTGATTATCTATCTGCTCAGATCATCCTATTCTACATTTGTTTTTAAATCCCATTTGCTTGTCCAGAACAGTGACTTCCTTACTCCATTCCTCTGGTTCTGGCAGGCCTGTTCATTTGCTGCTTGATATCTTTCCGACGATATAGATATTTAGTGATCTGTCTGATGTTCTATACCCTGTGAGGTCTGGATAATTTCTCAGTCCTTTTGGGGGCAGCTGTTGTGCTGCTGAAGTTTCCATTCCTCTCTTCTAGGTTATCATCTTTTGCAATTTAAGACGTAAGCTGAGCCCACATAGCAACTTGGAGAAGTCGAGTCTCTGGATGATTTGATCAATATGTGGACACACAGTTCAGGAAACAGAACTGTTGGCGTTGAGATTTTAAATGTGATTATCAAAAGAAATCCTGTAATCACAAATTGTTCCTTATATATGTGCAGTGACTGTCAGACAGCAAACAGTTTGTTTTGAGAAGGACTTTACTATCTGTTTGAAGTAAGAAGTGGCTCTAGTGTACAAAACATTTAAACCAAATTGTTATGTCTTATACTGTTTAACAAAGCACTCTGCAAACATCAGTCCTGGAAAAAAAAAAAAAAGCATCCTTCAAGGCAGGGTTATAGGCACTTCTGGGAGTTGTAAACCCATGCAGGCTCCAGAAATATGTGCCTTCCAAGGACTGGAAAATTCTGAATTAACAACAAATAATCAGTGAGTGTGACAAAGAGTTAAAGTACACAGACTTTACTTTCACAAAGTTTATGATGTAGTAAAGAGGTTTAAGATGCAGACCTGAGATTGCAAACTGATGGCCAGCAGGCTAAATCGGGACCATGGATTTGTTTTGCTTGGCATGTACAGGGTTGGTCTCCTGAATGTCTAAGAAAGAGAGTGACAAAGAGAGAAAAAATGAAAGGAGTTGCTAACATGCAAAACTGAAATTTTTGCATTAGAATCCAGATTTCCAGCTGTTTTTGAAAAATCAGAAGATCTGCCAACACTGGGTCCTGATTCCTGCAATTCCCTGTGGTGACAGTTGACTGTCGTGGAAAAGCAACTGCTCCCTGCGATCAGAGCAGGGACCCTCTGTTTCCCCAGCCTGGCCCACTACACGGCCTTACTAGGCCTCAGGCCACATTTGAGATGGCCACCCTAAGGCAGATTTTTGCAACATTTGCTTTGTCTCTTTACAGTGGAAACAAATGGCTGAAGGAGCCTGAAGCAAAATAGCAGCTGACCACTTTGTGTGTCAGGTGAGATGATCCTAGCTCAGGCAGTGAAGGTGGCAGGAGACTGGTGACAAAAGGACAGATTGGGAATAATTTTGAAGATAGAGTTAATAGGATTTTGTGATGGATCAAATTAAGGTATGAAAGTATTAAAAAGGACTCCATTTTTTAAAAAACAGATTAATTTATTTAAAAAGGATTTATTTATTTATAGTGGAATATTAGAAAATAGGTATTGAACTATTAAGATAAAAACAATTATTTAAAATTGTTTCTTCACTAATACTCTCCAAATTGGATTCAGGGGTGGGGAACTTTTTTTCTGCCAATGGCCATTTGGATATATATTTTTTAAAATATATTTTTATTGATTTCAGAGAGGAAGGGAGAGGGAGAGTAAGATTGAAACATCAATGATGAGAATCATTGATTGGCTGCCTCCTGCACGCCCCCTACTGGGGATGAAGCCAGCAACCCAGGCATGTGCCCCTGACTGGAATCGAATCAGGGATCCTTCAGCCCTCAGGCCGATGCTCTATCCACTGAGCCAAACCAGCCAGGGCCATTTGGATATTTTTAACAGGCCATGCAAAATTATCAACTTAAAAACTAGCCTGCTATATTTGGTCAAACATTTAATTAACTCACCCTTAATGCCTTGGCAGGGCCAGACCAAATGATTTCTCAGGCTTTATAGGCCAGTAGGCAGGACATTCCCCACCCCTGCCCTAGGTGGTACACTATCAGGTTCTCAGAGACGCTGATGGTTTTGGGAAATTGGATTGGGAAAGCATTGGGAATAGCCCCAGGTGCTAAGGAAAGAGTTAGGCTCTTGCCCCAGGAGATGGAACTGAGTGGTATCAGCCTATGGATGGCCTCTCAGTGTCTCTGAGACCCCCGTGAAAGGGCCGTTCGACCGCCAAAGGGGTCGCGACCCACAGGTTGAGAACCTCTGAAAAGCTACTTTTTCAGAGGATGGTCTTCACTCAGATTCCTATACAAGTCAATAAAAATAGCAAAGTTGCACCTGATGATGTCTTTATTTGCTCTTTATCTATCACTGGGTACATCTCCAAGTGTCCATGTCGAGGCCAATTACTTTATGATAAAGTGGGTTGATTGGGTTAGTGGAGAGGAATAGGGGCTGGGGTGGGGGTGGGAGCTGGCCCACTCTCACTTTTTTAAAATCCTCACCCGAAGATATGTTGTTTATATGTTTATTGATGAGAGAGAGAGAGAGAGAGAGAGAGAGAGAGAGAGAGAGAAATGACGTGAGAGAGAAGCACCTTTGGGTTGCCTCATGTAAACGCCCCGACCAGGGATTGAACCCACAGCCTAGACATGTGCCCCGGCTGGGAATCACACCCGACACCTTTCAGGAATACGGGGTCAGCGCTCCAGTGAACTGGGCCCCGACCGGGTCCGACTCTCACTTCTGGGCCGGCCCCGTGGCGAGAAGCCTGGGTGCCTGCAAGCCCGGCGGGCACGGCGCCCCACCAGCGGCGGGGAGGCGGCCCGCCCTGCGCGCCTCGGCGGTCACTCGGTGCTCACGCGCATGCGCCCGGCCTCCGCGCGGGGGGGTTGGGGAAAAGGGGTGCCCTCGGCTCTTTCCCTCCCTCATCCGGGTCCTGGGGCGAGCGGGGCGCCGTGCGCGTGTCCCGCGGCCGAGCTGCTAATAAAGTTGCACCGAGGGGAAGCGCAGCGACGGCGGGGAGAGTGCGCCCGGCGGCCGGAGAGTGAGTGAGGGGCCCGGGCGCGAGCGGGAGCGGGAGCGGGAGCGGGGCGCGGGCTGAGCTGGACGCTCCAGGCGGCCTCGGGCCGAGGCGGGGCGTTCGGCGCGGACGCAGCAGAAACCGCCCGGGCCTGCGGGGCGGGAGGTAGGCCGAGTCCCGGCCTGCTGGGGTCCGGGCGGGCGGGGACGGGGCGGCCCGTCTGGCTGCGGAGGCCTCGCCCGCGGCCGGGGGCGGCTTGAGGCGGGGCGGAAGGCGGGCCCTGGTCCTGCGCCGGCGTGACCGCGGGCCTGTGAAGTGAGGCGTGGGAGCGCGCTCCCGAAGGCCTCACAGACCCCGCTTCTGTCCAAAGTATCCGGGTGGTTCTTCCTCCTCCGAGCACCGCCCCGCGCGATTGCCGTGCTCGGCGGAGCATCCCGGTCAGCGGCGCTGCAGAGCTGTCCGGTGGCTCGATGCGCCCGTGCCGCCGTCGCTTTGTGTTTCCGAGATAAGGATCCACGCTTCTCGGTGGGAGTTACACTCGGGGCCGTTGTGACCGGCTCCTGCACTCGGCTGGGTGTCGGACCCGCTTGCTGCCACTTGCCCTGCCGGTGTTCACCGCTGCAGAGGTCTCTTCCCCTTCGCGTGAAACTTAGGCACCGCTGCACGGACATTGCCAAGCAACGAGTTTGCCTTCATCGTATTCAGCCCCTGCCCGGGCCCTTCGCTTCGGTATCAATACTTAAGATTCATATTCCGGCCCCCCCCCCCTTTTCCTTTCTTCCCCTTTCAGCTGCTGTTATTACGTGGAGTTTGGAGCCTAAGCTTTGAAAACTCCCATGTGGCGCCCGTCTTAAGTTGGAGCATGCTCAGTAGCCAAAACAGATTTTGGTTTGCAAAAAGAGCTGGGACGGGGATAGTCGGGGATTTGGACGTTTGCCCGCTTCCCAACAAAATGTTCCCCTTCTGGTTTTGATGGCATTGGAGAGTGAAGCTGTAGGCCAGCCTGGAGGTGAGGAATGCCTGAACACCCTGGGCCAGATCTCTATCTTGATTGTAGAGACATTGTTTCCTGACCAGCTGGAGATCTTGGGGGGGGCGGGGGGGGGGGGGCGGTAGGACCATTCCTAGCCGCCTGTGCCTTGAAATGGGTGTGGCGCTAAGTATATCTTGTTTACCTTATCTTTCTATGGAAAAAGTTTCCAAGTCTGGTTGGGTTGGCCACATCATGCCTGTTGCCTAGCACTACCAAAAGTGTTCTTATCTAGCACCAAAGACGGGATAGATGGAGGTTGTGGCTTGGCCTCACAGAAGTTGAGAGGAAAGGGTACTTGAGTTGCTGTGTTTTTTTAAAAATTCTTTTAAAAATTTGTTTTAAAAACTAGAGTACAGGACTTAAATTTCCTTAGAGTGCCCAAATTACCCAGAGTGAATTAGTTTTTAATGTTAAGTTGAAAGGTTGAAAACCTTTAGTCCCAGTAGGTATAGTAACATCCAAGTAGTTTAAAATTTCTGCTTGATATCAGAAAACAATAGCTAGACACAATGTAATATAGTTTCACATTTTATTGGTCCGAATAGTGTTACGAAATTAGTGGGTTCCAAGTTAAGCTAGGGATTATTTTTGGATTTGAACAAATTATTTTATATTCTTTTTTTACTCCTTTGCCAACTCTTATTCCTCGAAGAGATTACAAGAATACAAAACAACTCATAAGAGACAAATTAACATGTAACCTTCATAAAAGTCATACATCTTTAGTTTCGACTTTTAATTTAATTTTTGTTTATGATTGTTTGCATGATTGTCAGCATCCTCCTTTCCTTCCTCTCTAATTGCTGCTCCCTCAGTGTGCCTTACCTTTTCACAGAGCTGCTGTTATGGCATAAACTAGTCTCGTTTATTTTTGTTACAAAAATCCATTCGTCCCTTAAGTGTAAAAGTTAGATGCATCTTCTCAACTGACTTTCCTCTTAGATTTTAAATCCGTATGACATCATCTGGTTTAAAGGAGGAAGAGAGCAGGGAGCTGGAAAAGAAAAGAATAAAATAATTTTCGTAGGATCTGTGTATATTTGGTAGTATTATCTACTTGTCTGGTTCACTGTGGTAGGCGCCACAGAAATGGGTAGATTGATATGTGCTGCATTTCTTTTCCCTCTGGCAAAGTCACCTGTTAATTTCAGTGGGAGACAGTGGCAGAATGTTGTTACTAATGAGGTTTGAATCAGATTGTTGTTTACTGTTGGTTATGTAACATGTTGCTGGGAGTATTATTAAAAGTTGCCTTCTGTTGCAAGGTAGAGGCAAGTAAATTCTCCTTACCCTCTTCACTGGGTTTTAATTCTTGGCTGAACCTGAAGGCACATTAGACTATAACCATAATTATACCTGGGCAGCCTGTCTGTTTCCTGTTTTCATCATGAACCCAAACATTATGATTTGCAGTGATGATCTTTTTTGTCCTTTGCATTAAATAGAGGCAATATGTTTTTTCTCTCTACTGAAACCAGATTTGTAACTTGGTCGAATCAAAGATAGTGGCTTTTTGTCTTTTGAAGACTAGGCAATAAAATATCAAACAGTTTTTTATTTCTTAGTAACTTAAATACTATTTTAAAAAATCTATTTTACACAAATTGCTTGCTTGTGTTTTATGTAAATGTTAATGTTACCAATACTTTGTGGAGTCTTTGAATTAAGAAAGCCCTTTTTGTTTATGACTTATCAGTGTTTATTATTACCAGATGTATATGTTGGATTAGGCAGTGAGCCACACATTTGGTTGAATTTCAGAGTTGACTTGAGTACACTATAAGATATTGCTGCCTTTATTCCCCTGGTTTGTCAGTCTTCCCTGTTCTCTTTACGTACAGAAGATGTGTGTGTGTGTGTGTGTGTGTGTGTGTGTGTGTGTGTGTGTGTCTCTCTCTTCTCCCTCTTCTCTCTCCATACTAAGCACAAAGAAGAAGCCAAATAGTTTTATTTCCTCAAATGTTACAGGCATCTTATATCCTGTGTGTTTGCTAGTCTACTCATAAGGTCAGAGACACGGGAGATTTCCTTTTATAAAGGCCAGTAGCAGCATGAGGGATGATTCTTTTCTTCACCAGCCTGAATATCATGGGGAAAAAAGTATCTGGGAGATTAGGACTCAAGAAGGCTGCACAGAAATGGGGTGCTTTCCCACCAAGGAAGATGGTGCATGACCCCAGGAAGCCTATTCATGCTTTCCACTTTAAAAGTTAATAGGATAGTAGTTATTAAAAATTTTAGTGCTAAATTATCCAGTTCATTGCCATTGTCTAGAACTGTGAATCTGAGAGGTATGTTTACTAGTTGGAGGGTTAAGATAGAAAATTCTTTTTGAAGATCTGCTAAAAATTTTATTAGAATCAACTAAATTCCCAACCTTATAGGTCACTTTCATATTCTAACAGCTTTTATCATTTTACTCCTTTGAATAAATGAGATAATTACAGAATTTTTTTCCATAAATAATTAGATATAGTTCTAGGCTATTTAGTTTTGATATATTTTTGCCTTCATCAGCTAGGTGGGAAGATTTTCGGCTCCATTCTGGTAGGAGGTGGTTTCAGAAGGTATTTATTTTTTATTGGATTTATTGGGGTGACATTGGTTAATAAAATTATATAGGTTTTAAGTGTACAATTCTATAATATATCATCTATGTATTGTATTGTGTGTTCACCACCCCAAGTCTGGTCTCCTTCCATCACCATTTATCCCCTCTTTACTCTTTCCTACTCCCCCCCCACCCCGTAATCTTCATACAATTGTCTATGAGGTGTTTTTGTGTTTTGTTTTTGCTTAATTCCTTCACCTTTTCCATCTAGCCCCCGAATTCCCTCTCCTCTGACAGCTGTCACTCTGTTCTCTGTATCTATGAGTCTGTTTCTGTTTTGTTTGTTAGTTTATTTTGTTCATTAGATTCCACATATAAATGAAATCATGTGCTATTTGTCTTTCTCTGACTGGCTTATTTCTTGGCTTATAGCATAATGCGCTCCAGATCTAGCTATACCAGTGATGGCGAACCTTTTGAGCTCGGCGTGTCAGCATTTTGAAAAACCCTAACTTAACTCTGGTGCCGTGTCACATATAGAAATGTTTTGATATTTGCAACCATAGTGAAACAAAGATTTATATTTTTGATATTTATTTTATATATTTAAATGCCATTTAACAAAGAAAAATCAACCAAAAAAATGAGTTCGCGTGTCACCTCTGACATGTGTGTCATAGGTTCGCCATCACTGATCTATACTGTCACAGAAAGGTAAGATTTCTTTTTTTAAGGCCGAGTATTCCACTGTGTAAATGTTCCACAGCTTTTTTTTTATCAACTCATCTACTGATGGACACTTGGGCTGCTTCAAATCTTGGCTATTGTAAATAACACTGCAGTGAACATAGGGGTGCACATATTTTTTTGAATTAATGGTTTGGATTTCTTCAAATATATTCCCAGAAGTGAAATTGCTGGGTCATAAAGCAGTTCCATTTTTAATTTTTCAAGGTAACTCTATACTGCTCTCCACCATGGTGGCTGCACCAATCTGCATTCCCACCAGCAGTGTACTAGGGTACCCTTTTCTCCACATCCTCAACAACACTTGTTGTTTGTTGATTTATTTATTGATGATAGCCATTCTGACAGGTGTGAGGTGATATCTCATTGTGGTTTTATTATGCATTTCTCTCATGATTAGTGACTTTGAGCATCTTTTTATATGTCTGTTGGCCATTTGTGTGTCCTCTTTGGAGAAGTGTCTATTCAGCAACTTTGTCAATTTTTTAAAGTTTTTTTTTTTTGGTTAATTCTCGACAGAGGATATTTTTTCCCATTGATTTTCAAAGAGAGTGGGTGGGCGGGGGGAATTGGGGAGGAGGGAGGGAGGATGGGAGAGAGGGAAGGAAGGAGAGAGAGAGAGAGAGGGAGATCGGTTGTCTCCTACAAACATTCAGACCAGGCTGGAAATTGAACCTGTAACCCAGGTAAGTGCTCTTGACTGGGAACCAAACTAAGACCCTTAGGTAGGCGGGGCCCACTCTCTAACCATTGAGCAGTGTGGGCCAGGGCCCTTTGTCCATTTTTTATTTTTATTTATTTTTTATTTTATTTTTTTAAAATATATTTTATTGATTTTTTACAGAGAGGAAGGGAGAGGGATAGAGAATTAGAAACATCGATCAGCTGCCTCCTGCACACCCCACAGTGGGGATGTGCCCGCAACCAGGGTACATGCCCTTGACTGGAATCAAACCTGGGACCTTTCAGTCCGCAAGCCGATGCTCTATCCACTGAGCCAAACCAGTCAAGGCCCTTTGTCCATTTTTTAATCAGATTGTTCTTTTGTTGTTGAATTACATAAATTCTTTATAAATTTTGGATATTAACCTCTTATCAGATGTATCATTGGCGAATATGTTCTCCCATTTTGTGGGTTGTCTTTTCATTTTGTTGATGGTTTCCTTTGCTGTGCAAAAACTTTTTAGTTTGATGTAGTCCCATATGTTTATTTATTTTTGTTTGTTTTCTTTGCCTGAGAAGATACATTAGAAAAATATTGCTTGAGAAATGTCCAAGATATTACTGCCTATGTTTTCTTCTAGGATTTTTATGGTTTCAAGTCTAACATTTAAGTCTTTATTTCGAGTTTATTCTTGTGTATAGTATAAGAAGGTGGTCTGGTTTCTTCTTCTTTTTTTTTACATGTATCTGTCCAATTTTCCCAACACCGTTTATTGAATAGACTGTCTTTATCCCATTGTATTCTCTTGCCTCCTTTGTCAAATATTAATTGACCATAAAGGTGTGGGTTTATTTCTGGGTGCTCTATTTTGTTCCATCGATCTTTATCTGTTTTTATGCCAGTACCATGCTGTTTGGATTACTGTGACCTTGTAGTATAGTTTGATATCAGGTAGAGTGATTTGTCCAACTTTGTTCTTCTTTCTCAGATTGCTGCTCCATCCAGGGTCTTTTGTGGTGGCCTGTACATCTTTGGAATATTAGTTCTAGTTCTGTGAAATATGCCATTGGTATCTCAATAGGAATTGTGTTGCATGTATAGATTGCTTTGGGTAATATGGACATTTTATCAATGAATTCTTCCTATCCATGAACACGGTATATGCTTCCACTTATTTGTATCTTCTTCAGTTTCTTTCTTCAGTGTCTTATGATTTTCTGAGTACAGGTCTTATACATTGTTGGTTAAATTGATTCCTAGGTGGTGGTGGTTGTTTTTTTTTGATGCAATTATAAATAGGATTGTTTTCTTCATTTCCTTTTCTGATAGTTCATTATTGGTATATAGAAATGCACCAATAATGATTTCTGGATATTTATTTTGTGTCCTGCTTCTTTGCTGAATTAATTTATCAGTTCTAGTAGTTTTTTGGTGGCATTTTTAGATAGTTCTCTCTATATAGTATCATGTCATATACAAATGACAGTTTTACTTCTTCCTTTCCAATTTGGATGCTTTATATTCTTACCTGATTATTGTGGCTAGGACTTCCAGTACTATATTGAGTAAGAGTGGTGAAAGCAAATGCCCATGTCTTGTTGACTATTGAGTTTGATGTTGTCTTTGGGTTTATCATATATGGTCTTTATTGTGTTGAGGTGTGCCCCTCTGTTCCCACTTTGCTGAGAGTTTTTATCATAAATGGGTGCTGGATTTTATCAAATGCTTTTCCAGCATCTATTGATATGATCATATGAATTTTATCCTTCTTTTTGTTTATGTGATGTATCACATTTAATTGATTTGCAGATATTGTACCAACCTTGAATACCAGGAATAAATCACACTTTATCATGGAGTGTGATCTTTTTAATATGCTACTAGATCTAGTTTGCTAACATTTTGTTAAGGATTTTAGCATTTATGTTCACCAGGGATATTGGGCTATACTTTTCTTTCTTTGTAGTATCTTTATCTGGTTTTGGAAATAGGATAATACTGGCCTTGTAAAATGAGTGTGGGAATCTTTCCTTCTCTTGAATTTTTGGAATAGTTTGAGAAGGATAGGTGGTAGTTTTTGAATGTTTGGTAAGATTATCCTGTAAAGCCATCTGGTCCAGGACTTTTGTTTGTTGGGAGCGTTTTATTTGTTTGTTTGTTTTTTACTGCTTCAATTTCATTAGTTGTAATTGGTCTATTCAGATTTTCTGATTATCCCTGATTCAGTTTTGGAAGATTGTATGTTTCTAGGAATTTTCCCATTTCTTCCAGATTGTCCAATTTGTTGGCATATAGTTATTCTTAATATTTTCTAGTAATTCTTTGTATTTCTTTGGTGTCAGTGGTTACTTCTCTTTAATTTTTGATTTTACTTATTTGGGTCTTCTCTCTTTTTTCCTTGATGAGTCTGGTTAAAGGTTTGCCAATCTTGTTTATCTTTTCAAAGAATCAGCTCTTGGTTTCATTAATCTTTGGAATTGTTTTTTTAGACTATTTTGTTTCTTTCTGCTCTATCTTAAGGAATTTTTTATTAGTTCTGTGTGTGCACTACTATAATTGTAATTCACTTTTGGAAACTAGTTGTTAAAGTACATTTTGTAAACAAGTCTTTTTTTTTTCTTGAGTTCTTTGGTACACCAGTCTCTGCCTATAATGTATATATAATTTACAGACTGGTATAGTCTGTAGAAATTTGGAAATAGGTTGATCTGTTGTTAGGTTTCAATTAAATTTTTTCTTTTGATTTCCATATATGTTATTTTGTTATTACTGAAAATAATAGTGAGAAAAATAAAACTGGTGTCACCTTCCCACCTTTCTCTGAGCATAGCAACTGGAGTCCTGGGAAGTCTCACACTTTTCAGATTTAACTATGACCTCAGAATATGGTTGGTGCTTTCAAGGCAAGTTTTGTTTTGTTCAGTTTTGTTTTCATGATGTGTTAGGATCTGCCTAGCATCTATCTGGTAGGTTGTATAACTTGAGATCTAGTTATTCTGGTTTTTATGTTCCCAGGAAATGGGGGCACTGCAGAAATATTTCAAAGCTAGCCTTTCATTTTCTTTCCCCTATTCACATCTTACTGCTCACTTAAGTGAGTGCCTGCTTAATTCACTGACCATTTCCACTCTTGGGGGTTGAAAGTATAAATTACATGAATGCTACCTAGAGCTGAAAAGGTATCCAGAGTCATATTTGTGATCTTTTCTTTTAGGTAACTTGGACTCTGGGGTGCACATGAGGTATCTGTGGAACATCTTCATAAAACATTGGAATATCTCTTGTGTACACAAGTTAGCACTTTCTGCGCTAGAGACACGTAATGTAACGATTTGGTATCCATCCTTGATGATTTTATAATTTAAAGGAAAGCACTATAAAGATTGACCAGCCCTGTGTCTATTCCTGTGCCTACAGGCCTATACAAGTATACTTGAATCCATCTGGTAGTAATGTAGGGAATCTTGCAGGCTCTGTGGGGGTGAGTGATATATCTAGATCAGGCTCTGCTTAATTAGAGGACTTAGAGGAGCAGATGAATTTTAAAGAGTGATTAAAAACTGGGAAGCAAAAGTCTGGATGTGGGAGATAAAAAAGTATAGACTTGTGTGGGCACAAAGAGAGGCTAGGCAAGAAAATTATGCTGTGAAAAGTGTGAGGGACCATGAGTTCAGCTTTGAATAATTCTCATCCACTATGAACACTTTTTTGATGCCTTGGGAAATTGGGAAATTGGGTAAAAGTGTTGATTTAAGTGTTTCTCTAGGAAAATGGTTTTGATGCTCATGTGATTTCATCTCCTCTTCCTTATAAATGTTTCCTTAAAGAATAAGATTTCTGAATCTAGGAGACCTTGTGGGTAAACTTGCTCTTGGTTTCTTTATCTTCTCTGCCTGCAGCATGATTGTGGCTTACATATTTTGTCATAATTATAGACCTGGGTCTAAGATTGGTTTGACAGTGATGGTGGTGGTAGGGGGTGTCTTCTCTTGCTGATACTTGGTGACTACTATTGATATTAGAATTACAAGGGAAAGATATTTTTTAAGTTTTACCAACAACAACCACAGAAAAGTTACCCTTGAATTTAGTATATAGGCAAGTGACTTTTTTCTATTGCAGGTGATCTTAAAGTCCTTGGTTCTCAAACCTGCTATGTAACTTGGGACTCTTGTTAAAATGTGGAAGATAGGACCCTACTTTCACCTAATGAATCTGAATTTTTTGGTAATGAGTAATTTGTTTTTTAAACCCCATCCTGCAATTGTTTGTATAGGTTTGGCTGAGAAGATGGTGGGTTGTGACCCATATGGGCCTTTATTTTCATGGGTTGATATGCTCAGGAGATTTTGTTCTGGCTAAAGTGTTGGGCGAGGTTTTTGAATTGGTTTGTTTGCCTTCTATTTTGGATTGAAACAATTAGAGAGATGTTGGAGCAGAAAGTGTAGTAGTTGTTGCTATGAATTTACCTCTGAAATTTGGGCATGAGCAGTAGCAGTATGTGTCTCTGTGTCTGTCTGTCTATAGGAGAGTGTTGAGGGTGGTTTGTATGTGTTTATGGGAGTTGGTCAGGAGGTCCTACTCAGGTACCTCCAGGTAAGAACAGGGCCTTTGGGTTCTTGATATTAATATGACTTCATTTGAATTGGAAGCCTGGTGAAGCTTAACATTTTATTCATACATTTAATGTACATAAAATATAACTCCTGATCTTTCTTCAGTTTCGTTATTAGCATTCCTGAAATCGGTTGATGACAAATCCCATCCTTTCAGGAGCCTTGGAATCACTGTTGACTCCTCTGTTCTTACATTCCCTTTATCTGTTCTATCAGGAAATCTATTATCTTCCAAAATATATGTGAAATTGTCTTCTTCTCACCTCCCCACTACTATCACCCTGATCTAAGCCATTATCATCTCACCTAGATTCCTGTAATTCTGAACTGGTCCCTCTGCTTTTTACCCTTGCTGACCCCATCCCCCCAGTTTATTCTCAACACATTAGCCAGAGTAATCGTATATAATAAAAGCCTGATATACTAAGTGTCCGACTGTTCGACCGTTCAACCAATAGCTGTGACGCACACTGACCACCAGGGGCCAGACGCTCTGACTGGTAGGTTGGCTTGATGCTGGGGTCCGGCTGATGAGGACTGCTCAAGATGGGCTGGACGTGCCCTGGAGCCCTCCCGCAGTCCCTCCCCAGCCCCAGTTGTGCACCGGTGGGGTCCCTCAGCCTGGCCTGCACCCTCTCTCAATCCAGGACCCCTCGGGGGATGTCAGAGAGCCGGTGTCAGCCTGCAGGCCAGGTTGAGGGACCCCACTGTTGCACAAATCCATGCACCAGGCCTCTAGTTGTTTAATAATGTCATGTTTCCACTCAGAGCTCTCAAATGGGGTCTGAATTTCACTTATAGTGAAAGCCAAAGTCCTTACTGTATCCAGTATGACCAGTCTGTGTCTACTACCTGTTTAACCCCACTCCTATTTCCCCCTCCTTGTTCACTTTATTCTCAGGCTACCCCGGTCTTGTAGTAATGTGAGTGTGCCAGGTGTGCTCCCACCTTGGGATCTTTGTGTTGCCTTTGCCTGTAATGCTTTTCCTTCAGATATCTGCCTGGCTCTTATTTCCTTAAAGTTTTGACTCAGTTAACACCTCAGTGAGGCCTGTCCAACCTATTGAAAATTATACCTCTCCCACAGCATGCCTTTTCTACCCCCCCGCCCTCTGCTTTATTTTTCTCCGTCACGCTTTTCACCTAACAAACCCTATTGTATCACTTATTTATTGTATGTTGTCTGTCTCCCTCCATTGGAATGTAAACTACATGAAGACAAGGATTTGGTCTTCTTTATTCACTTCTATATTCCCAGCTCCTAGAATGCTACCTCAATAAGTGTACTTTTGAATGAATAACTTGAATTTAATAAGTTCTCTGAATATGCTTTATACTGCTTCTTAAATATTACATTCTAGTAGGAGACAAAAATCAAGTAAACCAACAGATAATTACAAATAGGTTAATATAGTGAAGGAGATGAACATAGTATTTATGTAGGGTTACAGGGTGGTCAGGGAAGGTCTCTGGGAACATAGCTAAAGTTGAGGCCTAAATGATGAGAGGTCTAGAAATTAGTGGTTGGAGCTTGAGGAGAGTGGTCCAGGCAGAGAATGGCATTTGTAACATATCTGAGGTACAAAAGACATTTCCAGGCAGGAAGAGAAATGCTTTGGAAAAATGAATTCTTACTAATATTTATTCAGAGCAGAAAGTATTTTACCCTAGTTTCCAATCAACTTCTCTTAAATTTCAGCTTCTAAACTTGTATAACCCTAAATATAATGAAGGGAATTCTTTTGAAATATGAATGACTCTTGTAATGTAAGCCCTCTTTAGTAAGTATTTTAATATAGCTGAGGTACAGCTATACTTTGGTTTTAAAATCTGTTTTTCCCCTTGACTACGCAAAAGTACATGTTTATTTTAAGAAGTACAGAATTGTGTGAAGCAGAAAGTGTTTTGTATCCCTGCCCTGCCCCCCCCCCCACTAATATCCTTTCAAAACTCTTTATGCAGATTCTCTTTCATTTATTAAACAAATAATTACTGAGCACATGTGTCACTCGGTTTATAACGACGAGTGAAAACAGATATGGCTGCTCTCATTTACATTCTTCCAGAACTTACTTTTTTTTTTAATTGATTTTTTACAGAGAGGAAGGGAGAGGGATAGAGAGATAGAAACATCGATGAGAGAGAAACATCGATCAGCTGCCTCCTGCACACCTCCCACGGGGGATGTGCCCGCAATCAAGGTACTGCCCCTGACCGGAACCGAACCTGGGACCTTTCAGTCCACAGGCTGATGCTCTATCCACCGAGCCAAACCGGTTAGGGCCAGAACTTACTTTCTTGCAGAGCTGGACAGATAGATGTAAAAATAAAGGTATAAGTGCTACGAAATAGAGGTATGTGATATAATAGAGGAATGTCACCTAGGCAGGGTGCTCGGGGAAGGCTTCCCTGAAGAAGGAATGCTTAAGCTGAAATCAGAGATGTATGTGTGAGTGTGTATGTTTGTAATGTGATAGATTCTTTTGTAATGCATGTAATCTATTAATTTTATAAGGTTTTCATATATGGCGGAGGTACCACTGCATTTCTTTGGATTTCCAAGATACTGTTCTGTGTTATTGTTCTATCAATAGTTGCAGTTTTTCAGAACTCAGGGAACCTAACACATGCAGCAAGTTCTAAATCTTACTATTATCACAGTTTTCTTTCTAGCTGAGGTCATTTCTCTACGAAATAACAAAACATATCAATGTGAGAGTCATCTCATCAGGTTTTCATAAACCAGAGGTCAACTATAAAAGGCCAAGCATAGTTGTTTAAGTCTCTCCAAGTTCTGATGTAAGAAGCACATCAGTTACTGGCCTTCTGGGCTTGTATACATATTTTTTACTCTGTATTTTAATGTTCTGTCTCAGTTAGCTATCATATGGAAGTAAGTCTAGAGTGAAACTAAGTGATGTGCTAAACAGTATATTAAGCTCTTCATTGCACCTTCTCTTTTCCCCCATTACTCTTTAAGCTCTTTGAAGTTACAGATAGTGTTCTTTAATCCTGAGTTCCTAGCACAGAGTATTCCTGGCTTATTAGGTACCCAGTAAAATTTGAATAAATTTAAATATCTACTCTCATAGATTCAACTCTCACTTCTGTTCATATGATCCCCCAAATATGCATATTCATTCCTTTTCTCATGAGCTTTAATGTCATATCTTCTTGAAGCTGCATTGGTGCTTGCTTCCTTATATCCCTCCACCATCAGCTTCTTACCTCATCTTGGCTTTAACTAGAATTCCTCTGTTTAGGTAAGTGTATCTTTATTCTTTCAGATTTTAAACTTTACCTTTTTTGTTTGCCCCTGTTTCTATTCTAGGTAGTCACCAAGTCTTATTGATTGTTTATTTGTAATGTCTCTCACACATTCCTTATCTATATCTCTACTTTCATCACTTACCTTGTTCTGTGTACCACCACCCTTGTATATCTTCCTTTCATAGTTGGGGTTACTACTATGTTTTCCATCTTCGTTTTCTTCCATTTTTGTCTCCTTCAAATGCCTCTTTGAACATATCTTTCTGCTGAGGTGGAACTCTACATTGCACATAGGATTACTTCCAGCAGCCTGACTCCTTAGCCTTGAATTCAGTCTTTCCCTGCTTGGCATTTATTCTGTGGTGGTGCTTTAATCTTATGGTTCACAAATGGTTAATTGTATCCTCATAGTCTTTCAGGGAATTTTATTCACCTCCATGTAGTGTGTGTGTGTTTGGGGGAGACGGGGGCCTGTCAGAGCTTGGCTTTTTGTATACTTGCTAAGTCCTCCACTTTTTGTCTGTCTCTAGTCATTTACAACACAGTTAATTCTTCTTAAGCAGTTTTATTCACAAGTATATAATCTTCTTACCTTTTTTCTCCTCTGTTTTTCAGTTATTTTGGGATAATTCCTCTTGCATTATTTTCTGTTTATAGGTCTAAGTGTGATAGTGTTTGATCACTAGATTTTATTATATTCACTCAAACTGCAATATTGATAATTGACTGACTCACCGTACACAGATTGTCCTGTGTATTTATTTCTCAATGGGATTTTAGATTGGGGTGGGGGGGGGAGTTCTCTGGTTTTTAAGCTAGAAATAGAAATTCCCTGAAAGATGTCTTGGGCACTGTTCAGTTTCGTTTGCTTTTGTTTTATTAATTTATTGGTTAGCCCACTGTCATTGTAACAAGACTTGGCTTTTAAGGAAAGATTCAATGATATTCAGACTTTTTTTATATTCTAAAAAGTTGGTTTAGTATAGCCTCTGTAAGAGCAAAAAAGAGAAAATAGAATTTGTCTTCTATCCCTAATTGTGCTATTGAAATAAGGCTTTAATATTTGCAAGTAGTAATTTTTACAGTTGCTTCTTATGAAGGTTATTGCAAAAGAAAATCTATGATTTAAGTTTCTTGAAATCTTTTTTTTGTTTGTTTGTTTTCTTAGGAACTAAATACATCACCTTTAAAAAACAATAACATATATTATTCCCAGTGGTGTACTTCAGGATAGCTTTACTATGTTAGTGACCCAGGATGAGGATGGCAGAGGCACAAGCAGGAATTCTCTCAGAAGTCAGGTTTTCATGTAGAGCATTGTCTCAAATATCTGGGCTGTCAAAATGTATCTTCCCTTCTACTTGAAGAGAACTCAGAGGTAAGAAAGCACTGGAGCACACGAAAATACTAAAGATACAAATTGCACACTGTGTGCTAATTGGGTCCTGTTGGAGGTAGAAGAAAAGTGCATTTTCATTAGTTAGTTTATACATCATTAGGTAGTAGTTAAGCTTCTCCAAAACCAGCACTGAGGAATGTGGAAGAAGCTATGAGGAATGGAGAAAGAGGAGGCAAAAAATGAGGAGTCAAAGAAATGAGAACAAAAGAGAAGGGGGGGAGCAATAGATAATGGCGGGAGGTGATGGGGATCATCAGAAAGGACTTTGGGAGAGGAGAAAAGAAAAGCTGCAATTTTTGTCACCTCCTAACATCTCTGAGTTAAATGTTTATCTCATTTAATTCTTAGAACTTACATTCATTATATAAAATAGGAAAGACTGAGGATACAGGTGTGTTAGATCCAGAATTTGAACCCTTAACAGTGCTTGGCATAGTGAGTATTCAATAAATGTTAGTTGTCTCCTCCTCCTCTAAGGAATATTATTTCTTTGCTTTAGCAATTGATTTTTTATACTTAATGAGAAATTATTTCATAACCAAGGAAAAGATGCTGTTGAAATCCTTGAAATAACTGTTTTTTTTGAAGAAAGTTGTTTCTAAAAGTCTACCTTTTCAAAATCATTCGTGCACTTTCATCTGTTCATTTGGTTGGAGCGTCATCCCATGTCAGTAACAATGCATCCTATTCTCCATGCTTTCTAAAGTGGATTTCCAACACAGCACAGTAACAGGTTCATAATGATAATTAAGTCTTTAAGAAAAGCTCATGTTACACTTAGGTCTTTGTGAACTAATGATAAGTGGTGTAGGAAAATGCTCATTTAAAATGAAACAACTTAAAATGCAGATCAGTATGTCATACTGAATTGTGACTAAAAGATCTGATTGTGACTTTATCTTGAAAAATTAAAATTTTGGGTAAACGTTAGTTTATAGTTATAAACATGCATTACTTTTATAACGAACAAATGAATCAAGTGTGAATGGATAGGCTTCTTTCTTCTCACAAAATAATTTAGCATAATATAGCAGTGGTGCTGACATTAAGAGGATTTTTGTTTTTTTGCAGAAATATCCATAAAAATGTAAATTGCTTTTCCCAAAAACATCGGTTAATCCTTTGATAGTCAAGTTATTCTTTCTCTACAAACAATAGGCTTGTTTACCAATCACTACAAAAGTGATAAATTCCTGAAGGTCTGTTCTTCATCACTGCAAACCCACTACAGGAGTACCATCCATTTGGGCCATAGTGCATCACTCCCATGGGTTTTCCAGGCAAAGAGAATGCAAATCTGATGCTAATGCTGCTTGCTGTGCCATGAGTAACAAAGTCCTTTGTCTCTGACCCAGGAGTCTCATGTACTTGGTCAGTATCTGTGAAACTAACTTATTTGCATGTAGAGTAGTAGGGTAAAATTTTACTATCATTTTAATAAACTTTGTGAAATTTTATAGTTTTTGCAAATTTGCAGTTTTACTCATGGTTTATGGTGAGGGAGATGCTAGTGAATACGAACTAATTTTATAGGTGATCTGCTCACTAGTAAATTTTTAAAAGTTTTTTTTATATTGAAGTATATCTTATAATAAAGTATATAAATCTTACGTGTATAACTCAGTGAACTTTTACATATGCGTACATTTATGTAAAGATACAGAAAATTTATAGCTCCCCAGAAGAGTCTCTCTTGTACTTCATATTAAACATTGGTTAGTTTTTCCTCTTTTTGAATGTTATATAGATGGAATGATATAATGTTTAATATTTTGTATCTGAATTCTTCAGTATTATATCTATGAGATCCATCATGTCTTTTAGGAATGGAATAGTTTGGTCCTAGGAATTTATGTTTAGTATCAATAAATATTGTCAAACAATTTTCCAAAGTAGTTGGGTAAATTTATATCCTTCCATATTTAAAGAGTTGAGTGTAAGATTTGTCCCTACCCTTTTCGTAGTGCTAGTTTTTTATTTTTAAAAAAATTAATTTTAGAGAAAAAGGAAGGGAGAGGGAGAGAAAAACATCCATCTGTTGATCGAACCCACAAGGTGGTTATGTACCCTGACTGGGAATTGAACAGGAGGCCTTTTGGTGCATGGGATGACGCTCCAACCAACTGAGGAACACTGGCCAGGACCCTAGTACTAGTTTTAAGAAAGCACAAATCTTAGAGTCTTAGGTTTTAAAATCTGACACTCCTTATTCTTTCTGAAGCCAATCTCTTGAAGTCTAACTAATGACATCACCATTCACCATTCACGAAGTCATTGGCCTTTTCTTTGTTCACATTCTTTTTAAACTCTCTCTTGTGTTTAATCTTCCACAGTATCTTTGTATGTAGTTCAAAGATCTTCCTCATAGTGATACTTTATCAGTAACTCTTTCTTCTCTTTTCTACCAGTGAATATTCCCTAATATTTGGGTATTTACCTGCTGCTCTTTTCATTCTGTTGAAAACCTACATTTTCTTTACTGTTTCAGCTCTTTGTACAAAATCTTAAATCTGTTTCTCATCTTTTCTTTGCTAAACCTATATCTCCAGTCATGTCCCTTTTCCCAATAGAGTTAACCATCTTCTCTGCTGACTAAGCCACTTTCTTAGTATCCTTAATTCTGTTAATGGAATTGTCATTATCTTAGTCACCTGGACTTAAAATTTGAAGTTATCTTTTTAATTGCAAGGTACAGTTGATAGAAAAATCAATGGCCATTCATTATATACTCCCTTAGTATGTGGTATGGCACATGGCATAGTGCCAGGTGCTGAGGACTTCTTCCTGGGAAGATTTTGTATTCCATTTGGGAAGTTAAGATATGTTTTTATCATTTCAGATATTATTTATTAATTATAATAAGTATAATAAATGGCCATAGCCTCTTTAGGGTGGAGTAGTAAAGGAATTCTTTACAAAAGGGAATGGATTTGAGCTTATCATTAAGGATGACTAATATTTTCTTGAAAGACACAGATGAGCAGAGGTGCAGGGATTGGGGTTGGATCAGAAAGTGTGTGTAGTACAGTGGTAGGTATGTTAGCCTGAGATAAGATCTAACCAGTCTTTGAAATCTTCACTCTTCCTCCTTTGAATACTAATGATCATAATTCACATTTGAATAGCACTTTTCAGTTTATAAAGTATCTATTACTGATACCTTTTTTCCAACATTACTTCTGCTACTTCACTGGTTGCTCATTGTCTGTCGTTGGCTGTGTAGTCACCACAGGGGATTGTACCCACTCTTATCAGTGGAGTGCCACTGCACATCATTTCTTCTTGTCATTAACTCCAAGAGCTTCTTAATGGTGCAGAGTAGTGGTCTGCCTGGAGCAGGTTCATTAAGTTAATGTGCTTAAAATATCACAGAAGGCAGTAGGAATTATAAAATTATAAACTGTCCTTTTCTCGGTTAAACTTTGAATTATCTTTAAATATATTCAGTACTAGAGGCCTGGTGCACAAAATTTGTGCATGGGTAGGATCCATAGTCCTGGATAGCAATCAGGGCCGATCTGTGGGGTGACTGGTGGGGCGATCAGGGACCCCTGCTGGCACCTGCCTTGGCTGGCCTGGTGCCTGCTCGCTGGCCCCGCTCCCTGCCGCCGCCATCACTGCCGGTTGCCTCCCTCTGTGGGGCGACCAGCAGGGCAAATGGGGGCCCCTGCTGGCACCTGCCTTGGCTGGCCTGGGGCCTGTGGGCTGGGGGCAGCTCCTGCGTTGAACGTGCCCCCTGTGGTCAGCGCACGTCATAGCAACCGGTCGTTCCTGCAGGATCGAGCTGAAACTGGCTCTTCGACATCCCCTGAGGGGTCCCGGATTGCGAGAGGGTGCAGGCCAGGCCGAGGGACCCCACTGATGCACAATCGGGGCCAGAAAGGGACGCGGGAGGTTGACCAGCCAGAGAGGGACTGCAGGAGGGCTCCAGAGCGTGTCCAGCCCATCTCGTTCAATCCCGATCGTCCGGACCCCAGCAGCAAGCTAACCTACTGGTTGGAGTGTCTGCCCCCTGGTGGTCAGTGCATGTCATAGTGACCAGTTGAGCAGCCTTAGCATATCATTAGCATATTATGCTTTGATTGGTTGAACGGCCAACTGGTTGACTGGACACTTAGCATATTAGGCTTTTATTATATAGAATTCTTAGTTCTAAAAATAGATACTTCCCATTTTTTTGGCAATTATGTGTGTTAGGATTTATTTAAGGGCTTGGTACATTTTATCTTATGACAACTGTTACTATAATTTGCATTTAATAATGTGATTTGAATAAGACCATGGCTTTTGCCCAAACCTTATAAGTCTGTGAAACATTTTAAAGAGAATAATGACCTTAGGGAAGAGCTAGATTTTCTTAAGACTTTTGTTCGGATCAGGACATATCATGTTCAGAATTGACGTAGCTTGTAACATGCGTTTCAAAAAAGAAAAGTACTTCAGAATCAAACCTTAGCAGGCCATTTGGGGGCTTATTAGCCTGAAACTAAAAGAATCAAAATCTAGAGGCTATTTCTTTTTAATGATACATAGAAAATAGAGCAACCTGGTTTTGCTATTGGTTATCATTTGGCATTGCCTGTGAATTATTTGTTCATGTTAAGAAGAAGGAATTGAGTGGTCACAGGACTTTAGAGAAAATTTTTCTATCTAGACTTAGATTTTTTTGTTTTACTTTTCTGCTCTTACTTAAAAATAACATACTTTTCAGTTATATTGATTTTTAATGTATGTTAATTGCATTCATTTAAATTAGGGATTTTATCCTTTTCCCCCTTTCTCTTTCAGGACTTGAACCAGTGAAAAAGCTTATGGCACTTATGAAGATAAATGTCACTCTTCCCTTTTAAATTGGAGCTTCTGCTTAGGACCTGTGTATAACTTGTCATCTGTGATCTGTTCACTCAGTAGCCATTGACTTTGAGTTGCAAGAAGGTCTCTGAAGATTTATATCAAATGACGTCAATGGCCAGCTTGTTTTCTTTTACTAGTCCAGCAGTAAAGCGATTGTTGGGCTGGAAGCAAGGTGATGAAGAGGAGAAATGGGCAGAAAAGGCAGTCGATGCTTTGGTGAAAAAGCTAAAAAAGAAAAAGGGTGCCATGGAGGAACTGGAGAAAGCCTTGAGCAGTCCAGGACAGCCGAGCAAATGTGTCACTATTCCCAGATCTTTAGACGGACGCCTTCAGGTTTCTCACAGAAAAGGCTTACCCCACGTTATATATTGTCGTGTTTGGCGCTGGCCTGATTTGCAGAGTCATCATGAGCTAAAACCATTGGATATTTGTGAATTTCCTTTTGGATCTAAGCAAAAAGAAGTTTGTATCAACCCGTACCACTATAAGAGAGTGGAGAGTCCAGGTAGGTTTTACCCCTTGAGAAGAATGAAAAAGACTTCTCTCTTCCTGATTTGCATTTAACTGGATTTAGTAATTAAAAGGTGATATTAGCCTTGTATTTTCCTTCTTACAGATTTTAATCTTAGAAGGAATACTGGATTTTGAATTCAGTTTTTTGTATATAGATAATATAGCTCCCAAGTGGCTTATTCTAATTCATTGTTAAGGAGTCAGTTATATGTAACTCTACCATTCCAGTGAATGACCTGTCTCTATTTTGTTTAGGGCCTAAGCTCCATGTACGTACTACACCCACTCCTTTTTGTCTTTTTAAGAACTTTGTTCTTATAGTTGTCACACCTTCCCCCAGCTTTATATTTTTCCTCTCTACTAGACTATTTGTGAGAGCATATAAGCATGTCATAATACTGCCCATCCTAAAATGAAAGTTAAAAAAGAATTCCTGTTTTGACCTCAGTTACACCTACTCACACGCAATCTTATGCACTATGTCCTCTAGTTCTGTTAGAGGAGTCTCCATTTTTATTATCTTCACATTACTTTCCTTCCATTCTTTCTTGACACCTCTCCAGTTAGTCTTTCTTCTCTACCATTTGACTTGTCAAGATCACCAGTAACTGCCTTCTTACAGGTAAATGGGTCATTCTCAGTCCTCATCTTATTTGCCCTCCCAACATCATTTGATACAGTTGCTCTCCTTCCCTCTCACTCAAAACTTTTTCTTTATTGGCTTCTTAAACACTAGTTTCCTATTTGTGCTTAGTCTCTTTGTTGGTTTATTTTCCTATTTTTACAGGACTCAGTCTCTGGACAGTTTGTCCATCTATATCTTTCTTCTTAGAGCTCTCATGCTGTCACATGTCTTAAAACCATCTATAAGCTCATGCTAACATTTAGAACTCCAAAGTCAGCTTTTCTTTTGAGATTTAGATTCTTATATCCAGCTGCCTACTTGATATCTCCACTTGAATATGTCTAATAAATATATCATATTTAATGTCTAAATAGGACTTTTGATTTCCCCCCCACCAAATCATTTATTTCCCCAGCTTTCCTTATTGAAGTAAATGGCACCAGTATTCATGTAATTGCTACCTAGAAGTCATCTTTTATTTTTCTCTCTTAAGTCCTGTATTTGAGCTATGAGCAAATGCTGTTTGCTATATCTTTAGAATATATGTTGATAGTATCATCTCTCACCATCTCTAATACTGCTGTTCCAATATAGAATATCATCATCTTTTACCTTCAGTAGTCTTGTAATTGATCTCTCTGCCTCTTTTTGTCCCTCTCCAACCCATTCTGTTTTCTACATAGCAGCCAGAGTAATAGTTAAAAAAAATATATCAAATCATGCCAGTCTGTGCTCAAAATACTTTAAAGGCTCTCTATCACACTTAAAACAGATTTCTATAAGACCCTACATTGACCTGTCAAACTTCCTTTATTCTTTGGACTTGCCATATTCCTGCATCTAGGCTTTGTTCTTATAGTATTATTCTCCCGGGATCTTTTCATGGCACATTTTCTCACTCCATTCTGTCCTTACTCAAATAACCCCATCATTACTTGACACTATGTTAGACATTTATTTTGTTTATTGACTGACATGAGCAGGACCTTCCTCTGCCTCGTTCTGCATTGCATCCCCAGTGCCTAGAATAGTGTTATTACCTGGCACTTTATAGATTGTGCTTAGTAAGTATTTTTTTGTAATGAATGAATTACATAAGCTGAGATACTAGCTGGGTGCATTAGTTATCTACTGCTACATAATAAATTACCAAAAGCTAAGTGGCTTAACACACATTTATTATCTCACAGTTTCTGTGGGTCAGGATTCCAAGCACAACTTAACTGGGTCCTTTGTAGTGCTGTAATCAAAAGTGTTGGTCAGGGCTTAGATCTCATCTGAGGCTCAGTTGGGGAAGGCTCTGCTTGCCAGCTCATGTGATTGCTGACAGGATTCAGTTCCTTGCAGGCTGTTGGACTCTTGCTAGATGTCAGCTGGAGGCACCTTCCTTTGTTTGCCACATGACCTCTTCATATGTAGCTCACATTCATGACAGCTTATTTCTTCAAAGCCAGTAGGAAAGAGAGGATCTTTTTGCTGGGAGGGTATTATATTCTTATGGAATTTTATTATATACATCCTATCACTTTTGCCATATTCTGTTGGTTAGAAGCAAATCACAGGCAATGAACTCAAAGGGAGGGGATTATGCAAGAATGGTGCACAGAAATGGGAATCATGGTGGTCACCCTGGAGTCTCTGTGCCACACTGGGTTTCACATGGATATAATATAAGCCCAGTATGGCAAAAAGGCTATGAAAATAACATTGGATGTGTAGACTAGCAAAAAGAATAGCAATGATGGTGCTGTCAGGGAAAGTTTAGTTTAAGAGCTTTAGATCTACCAATTGATATTTGAGGTGATTCTCAATTTCTCATTGAACCTAAGAAATCTGTAGCCTGAAGGAATTGACAAAGAAAGAATGATGTGAGGATTTAATGGAGAAGTGTAGTTTGAAAAACTTCCTAGCTTGATATTTTCTAGGAGTTGATGGAATAAAGTATAGGAATTTAGTGTATTCCCCCATAGCTAGGGTGTGATTTGTAACCCCCCTATAGAAATGTTTTATTTTTTTTGTAATCAATTTTTCTCAGACATGGTTCATTTTATAGAAAAGACTGAGGCATAGCTCTGGTATGCTTAAGCAAGTTAATCAAGAATCTATGGTACAGGATGAATCACTTTACGGTACTAGTATTAATAAAGCGGTAGAAGTAGTAACTAATAGTTATGAACATTTATTGAGTACTTATGAACTGAGTATTTTTCTGATACTATGAGATTATTTCTTCATAGGGTTAGAAAATGGTACTAACATTTAAAAACTTAATAAATTTACAGGTAAGGAAACTAAGGAAAGAAACTTATATAAGGTCACATTGCTACTATATAGTGGAGCCAGAAAGTATTACAAAAATTAAAAAGATGGAAGATAGTTGGAAAAGAATAGAGGGCCACCTCAAGTGGATCAGAGTTTAATCTAATAGGCAGTGTTGTCTAGTGGTAAGACTGGGTCCTAGAACCAGATTTTCTGGGTTTGAATCCTGGTTTTATCGATATACTAGTGTGTCCACAGGCAAGTTACTTAACCATTCTGTAACTTAGTTTCCTCATCTGTGAAATGGGAATAATAATTCCTACCCTATAGCTTTGTTAGGAGGATTAGATAAGTTAATGCATGGAAACTGCTTAGATTAAAACACTAACTGGTTCAGAATGAGTTCAAGTTAAATATCATCATAATAAAATAATAACCCTGGAAATAGAGTATAGGGGAATATAACAGAGAAAGTTATCAAAAAAATACTATTAGAACAGTTTTCAGAACTGAAAATTGGAAGGGCCCAGTGACTGAACAACCAGAAGAGGGAATAAAAACAGACCCACACATGACATTTTAGTATATCATGGATAAAAAGAACATTCTAAAAGCTCCCAGAGAGAAAATACAGGATATATACAAAGGGCTGGAAATGAGATTCTTGTATTTCTCACTGCAATTCTGGATTCTAGAAGAAAATGAAGCATTGCCCCCCAAATTCAGAGAGAAAAAGTTTTCTATTCTGAAATCTGCAGACAAACAAAAGGCAAGATTTATTGTATATGCAAGGACTCAAAATTTACACACTGTTTCTTAGGAAGTTAATTGAGGAACATGAGGTCCAGGAAATGACATCCAACAGAAGAGAAGAGAATGGAAGTCCAAGGATTTCAAATTTGTAAGAAACTTAAGTAGCAACTAGTCTAGATTTTAGCAAAAGGATGGAGGATTCAGGGGAAAAAATTGAATCAGTGGATTTTTTTGTTTATTTTGTGACAGCTGGAAAACATGTTGATAGGAATTTGATCTGTTGGACTTCTGGAAATATTAGTGGTAAATATGATTAAGCAAATGAAGGAACAAAGCTGTAGATAAAGCACTTTTCATGAAAAAATATGATCATAGGACATACTTAGCTCAACAATGAATGACCTTTATATATAATATAAACAATGGATATTAATTTAACCAAAAACTTTTAATAAAACTTTATTGTGGGGAAGGGGAATGAGAGTGGGATAGAATGATATAAGAAAGCTGCTTCAATTCCAGTAAGGCAGAAATCCTTACTGGATTGAATACTTAAGTAGTTATTTTATTAAATCTTTCAGATTGCTAGCTAGCTAAACATAGACATTTTTGCTATCTAATGCCCTCCCTACTCTCCATGGCAGCTAGCTGTCCCATCGTTCTGTGAGTGGGACAAAAGTTGGTAATATACATTAGAATAAAACAATTTTAAACAGATGTTAAGCACATAATTACAGTACTAGTTCAGTAAAATAAAAAGAGACACTCCCCTGCCCCCTAAAACCCAGCAGTACAAATAAGAGCCTCTGATTCCTCAGGTACATCCCTGCTTCTAGGGAGGGAAGTATGATCTAATAAACTTAAAAACATTGATTTTATTGCTGCAGAATGATGTCAGAGTCAAAGAGATTTTCAGAAGTAAAATTACATTGACAAATATAGGAAAGTTGTAAAAGACATGAATTGGTACAATAAGTTTAAAGAAATTAGGTTTGTTTCTGTTTCCTATAGTGCAGCGGTTCTCAACCTGTGGGTCGTGAACAATGAAAATACATCCTGCATATCAGATATTTACATTACGATTCATAACAGTAGCAAAATTACAGTTACGAAGTAGCAACGAAAATAATTTTATGGTTGGGGGTCACCACAACATGAAGAACCGTATTAAAGGGTTGCGGCATTAGGAAGGTTGAGAACCACTGCTAGTGAAAGGTAATAAGATATTTGAAAGTGCTTGATCACTTGTATCTTTAGAGAAAGTGAATGTTTGAATAAAGTTTATCTTTCTAAAAAAAATTTTTTTTTGTTAATCCTCACCCGAGGGTATTTTAACATTGATTTTTGGGGAGAGTGGAAAAGAGAGGGAAAGACAGAGAGAAACATCAATGTGAGAGAAACACATCGACTGGTTGCCTCCAGGTTGGAGAGGAGTCTGCAACTGAGGTACGTGCCCTTGACAGGAATTGAACCCAGGACCCTTTGGTCTGCAGGCCGATGTGACACTCTATCCACTGAGCCAAACCGGCTAAGGCTAAAGTTTATGTTTTTAAAAAATGTATCTCTTAAAATGTTTAGGCTTTGTTGTATATATTTTCATTATGGTCATATTTAGAAATCTGACTTTGAATGAAGACTTCTACGTAAGAAAGGTTATTATTTGAGTAGGGAAAACTTTACCGAAGAACATAAAATGTGAGATCTCTCAAACTAAGAAACATGAAATGGCCCTAGCCAGTTTGGCTCAGTGGATAGAGCGTGGGCCTGTGGACTGAAGGGTCCCAGGTTTGATTCCGGTCAAGGGCACATGCCCCGGCTTCGGGTTCGATCCCCAGTAGGGGGCGTGCAGGAGGCAGCCAGTCAATGATTCTCTGTCATCATTGATGTTTCTATCTCTCTCCCTCTCCCTTCCTCTCTGAAATCAATAAAAAAAGAAAAAAGAAACATGAAATGTTAAAAATTGGAAACATGGAGGCTTTCAGGACATCTCTATAGCTAACCTCAATCAACTTCAATCTCTCAGTCTTGTCTTGCTTCCTGGTTCAGTGGCTAGGCCAACTATTTTATCCTTTCTTACCTCCCTCCTGGAATCTCCCCATCTCCTCCTTGATTCTCCCCACCCTTAGCACTTCCATGTGAAATCCTCCTAGTTCTTTAAGGTCCAATCAGATATTGTATTTTCTACAATATTTTGTTTGATTCATTGCCAGCTAGAAGTACTCACCTTTGTTGAACTCTCATTGCATTAAACTTTTTGTAATATGGTTGTTTTAAAATATGCCTTATCTCCTATAGAACAGGAGTGGTATCTTTTCTGGGTTTTCTGTCTCCCAGAGTACTTTATACATGCTGAATGCTTACAGGGTTTTGGGTTTAATTATTATGTAAATAGATTCAAGGTTCTACAAAGCAGTACTTCCTACAAGTGAATTGTTTAATAGGTTTACAGTTTTCCCTGAATCCTTTCTATATACCCCTTAATGTGCATGGGATATTTGCTTTAGTCATTGCTGATAGATAACTTTTGATTTTGTCTTTCAGTCTTACCTCCAGTATTAGTGCCTCGTCATAATGAATTCAATCCACAACACAGCCTTTTGGTTCAGTTTAGAAACCTGAGCCACAATGAACCGCACATGCCACAAAATGCAACTTTTCCAGATTCGTTCCATCAGCCCAACAACACTCCTTTCCCCTTATCTCCAAATAGCCCCTATCCCCCTTCCCCTGCTAGCAGCACGTATCCCAACTCCCCAGCAAGTTCTGGACCAGGAAGTCCATTTCAGCTCCCAGGTAAGAATTTATTTTATCGATACAAAAAAATAATCCCTGAGGATCAACAATTATTATACTGCTGACTCTCTGGATGAACTGTTCTTTGTCAAGATCTAGCTACTTCTGACTATATTCTTTGGTAACTGTTTGATTTACAGAAGAGTTTTAGATTTTATTTTGCCAAATATCATGTTTACATATTTTCATATAATTTATAATACTAAGTCCCGTTTATTGAGTGCCTTTTATATAACTGATGTTGTGATAAAAGACATTACATTAAATTTAATCTTCAGAACAGCATGTGAGATGATATTATTTCTGTTTAACAGATGGAAAAATAAATTGATACTAACTCCAAGAGTTTAAGTACCTTGCCTCAGGTCCCACAGCTAATAAATGTTAGGGGTTCAGACCCAAGTTTCTTTGACTTGGAATGTTTGTGCTTTTTAAACTTTACTACTTTGTTTGTCAAATCATTTTATACTTTGGAAGGTTAAATTGAATTCCAGTCATCTTTAATTAGATGACTGGTTAACTGATTTACTTGGAGAAAGGTAAGTAGATTATAATTTATCCAGTTTCTAACTTTTGGTAATGTCATGTACAAACACATCTTATGTCACTCTGTGAAATATTTGAATGCCTAGTGCATGTGGAGTCATATGTAAGCATATTCTTTTTTAAAAGAGGAATTAAGTATCAACCCTTTAACTTGCTGTTATGTACTATTTGCAAAAGCTAATTTTCATACTTTGTCCTAGATTCAGTTTGTTTTTTTTAAAATTTCTTTATTGGTTAAGGTATTACAAATGTGTCCTCATCCCCCCATTAACCCCTAACCTCCCTCGCCCCCCTCTCCCCTCATGTTCTCATCCCCCTGTTGTCCATGTCTATTGGTTTGGCTTATATGCATGCATACAAGTCCTTTGGTTGATCTCTTCCCCTTACTCCCACCCTCCCCTACTTTCCCTCTGGGGATTGATAGTCTGATCGCTGTTTCTTTGTCTTTGGATCTGTCCCTGTTCATCAGTCTATGTAGTTCTCTATATTCCACAAATGAGTGAGATCATGTGGTATTTATCTTTCTCTGACTGGCTAATTTCACTTAGCATAATGCTCTCCAGTTCCATCCATGCTGTTGCAAATGGCAAGAGTTCCTTCTTTTTTTTTTTACCGCAGCGTAGTATTTCATTGTGTAGATGTACCACAGTTTTTCATCTACTCATCTGCTGATGGGCACTTAGGCTGTTTCCAAATCTTAGCTATGGTGAATTGTGCTGCTATGAACATAGGGGTGCATATATCCTTTCTGATTGGTATTTCTCTAGATTCAGTTTTGATTGTATCTTTATCTCAAAATATTTCTTGTACAAACCTTGGGGTGAAAGAAAAATTACATTCAGTATTTATAGTTTCTGAGACAAAGAATTATAGCTGTAGCTTTGCAAAGAATTTCAGACATGAGTGTTGGAACTCAAAAAATTTTCTAGTAACATTCAGTTTCCTGAGAGAATTACCTAGCCATTAAATAGGGTACAACAGCCATTTTAGTACATGGCAGAAAATTAGACAATTGCTCTTAGTATTGATGGCAAATTTTGAAGCAGCATAGTTTTTCCCCCCAGTTTTGAAAACAGTATACAGTATGTGATGCGTTTAATAATTTAAAAGTGTCCGTAGATACATACCCTTACTAGGATAATCATCTCCTTCAGATTGATTTCCAGTGGTTGCAGTTTCTTGGAGCATATTATTCGAAGCAAATAAAGGCAAAGTTCTTGACCTTGAATTCTATGTTAGTGAATTTTAGCACTGATCTTACTATCCTGGATTGTCCCAAATATATGTGGACTTACAGTAGGTAGGTTTTCAGTAGCTAATGGTTGGGTCTTTTTTCCTTTTTCCTTGCCCTAAAATAGCATCTGCATTTTTGTGTGTCTGTGATACTCATTAATGAACCCTGCTGGTAAATTTATGAATTTTTAAATGCTTTTAGAATAACTTTGAGCAGGATGAAGACTTTAACTATTCTTTGGGGACTTTAACTTGTCTCATTTTTTTCCTCTTAGCTGATACCCCTCCTCCTGCCTATATGCCACCAGATGATCAGATGGGTCAAGATAATTCCCAGCCTATGGATACAAGCAATAATATGATTCCTCAGATTATGCCCAGTATATCCAGCAGAGGTATATTTATTTTGCTGTTCTTACTCTTTTGTTTGTTTGTTTGCTTCTTTTTAACTTCTTGGCCACTGTTTAGAAACACCTTTCTTGAAGTATAATTTATATACCATAAAATATACCCATTTTAAGTACATGATTCAACAATTTTTATAAGTGTATAAAGTTTTACACCATTACCACAATGTAGTTTTAGAGCATTGCCATATCCCTTTAAAAATATCCATGGACCTGTTTTGTAGTCTATTCCCACTCCCAGATCCATCTTCACAGACCTTTTTTTAAAAAATTTTTTTTTCAATAATAACTTAAAATTTATTTATTTATTTATTTATTGTCTAAAGTTTTACATATGTCTCCCCCCCCCCCCCCCACACCATCAGCTCCGGGGGCCTCGGCCTCGGCCTGCCCTGTGGTCAGCCGGGCGGCC
>NW_005871076.1:8361445-8409728 GCF_000147115.1 Myotis lucifugus | reverse complement strand
CCCCGTTTGAAACTTCCCCCCTTCCCTCCCCCCCAGCCATTCCCACCCGGGCAAGTCCCCACCGCCCCAGTGTCTGTGTCCATTGGTTATGCTAATATGCATGCATACAAGTCCTTTGGTTGTTCTCTAATCCCCCCTCCCCTGCCATTTGTCTCTTCAGAGACCTTTTAATCTGTTTTCTATGTCTATAGATTTGCCTTTTCTAAGCATTTCATATAAATAGAATAACATATTGTATATTTTGCTGCACCTGGCTTCTTTCACTTAGTATCATGTTTTTAAGGTTCATCCATGTTGTTGCATGTATCAGTAGTTCTTTTTTATTATTGAACAAGTATTCCATTATGCGGATGTACCACATTTTTTTTATCCATTCACTAGGTGATGGACATATGAATTGTTTCCAGTTTTTGGTTAGTATAAACAATGCTGTTATGAACATTAGCATATAAGTCTTTGTGTGGACACTCTTTTTCTTTTTCTTGGGTAGATGCCAAAAGTGGAATTTCTGAGTCATATGGTAAATTAACTATTTAAGAAAAACTGCCAAGTTTCTCTAAACAGGCAGGACCATGAAGGTTCCAGTTTCTCCACATACTCTTAACGCTTGTTATTTTTTTTTGTTATAGCCATTCTAGTGGGTGTAAAGTGTTATCTAACTGTGGTTTAATTTGCATTTCCCTAATGAATAATGTTGTTGAACATTTTTATGTACTTATTAACTATTCATGTATCTTTGGTGAAATGTTTATTCAAATCTTTTGCCCATTTAAAAATTGCATTGTTTGTCTTATTATTGAATTGTAATTGTTCTCTATACCTTCTGGACAGAAGTCCTTTATCAGATAAATAATTTGCAAATATTTTCTCCGTCTGTGAATTGTCTTTTTATTTTCTTATGGTTATCTTTTGAAGCACAAAGTTTTTAGTTTTGATGAGTCCAATTTAACAGTTTTTTTTTCTTTTCTGGTGTTGCACCTGAGAAATTTTTTCTAAGCTAGAAGTTCTATAGCTTAGCTCTTACATTTAAGTGTCTGATTCCTATTGAGTTAAGCTTTTTGTATGGTAAAGGTCTAGACTCATCTTTGTGCATGTAGATACCCAGTTGGTTCTAGCACTCAGTGTTTATTGAAAAGAGTATCATTTCTCCATTGAATTGCTTTGGTATTTTTTCAGTAATCAGTTGATCGTAAAAGTTAGCATTGCCCTGATATTACCTTCCTTCTGAGAATATGGACAATATTTATCCCAACAATCATTTTCCTTTTGTTCTTTCTCCTGGTTCTCCAGAAACCAGACAGTGCCATTTGATAGTATTGTATGTTAGGTGTTCCTTGGAGTACAGTTTGTCTAAGCCAAACAACTGAATCCCTTTAGAGCAGCGGTTCTCAACCTGTGGGTCGAGACCCCTTTGGGGGTTGAATTATCCTTTCACAGGGGTCGCCTAAGACCATCGGAAAACACATATATAATTACATATTGCTTTTGTGATTAATCACTATGCTTTAATTATGTTCAATTTGTAACAATGAAAATACATCCTGCATATCAGATATTTACATTACGATTCATAACAGTAGCAAAATTACAGTTATGAAGTAGCAACGAAAATAATTTTATGGTTGGGGGTCACCACAACATGAGGAACTGTATTAAAGGGTCGCAGCATTAGGAAGGTTGAGAACCACTGCTTTAGAGGAATTGGCACGGAAGTCTTCTCACTCTTATAGATGTCTTTTTTCACCAACTTTCTTCCCCTTTCAGTCATATTTTGTGTTTTTTCTTTGACAGAGAGGTAACAGAAGGAAAATCAAAGTTAAACTGCAATGCTTTGAGTCATCAGTTAACAATATATCCTTTGCCTTGAGCAGAGGCAAAGCTTTTCTTTTTCTTCTCATCCTAACTAAAATTGTCTTTTCAGTTTTGCTTGGCAGTTTTTCCCTATAATCTTCTGCTCATTCTTGGCTCTAGCTTTCCTGATACCATTCTTATAACTTCCTGTTACTCATTTGTATGTGTCTTTGATTATGGGCCCCTTCTTGTTCCATTTTTGTATAAACTTCTTTAAAATCTGAGCTGTTAGGATTTCATTTTATGAGTCCACATTGATAAATTGTTTTCTGTTTCTCCTCATCTGAATTCTTTGCAATTGAATCATCAGAATTAAATTTTAAAAGTTAACCAGTTCTTTTGCACTGCCTACATAGGCCATGTGACCATTCTTAAGTTTTTCTCATATGTTTATCCCTGCTTTTAAAATATATATATATTTTTAATTGATTTCAGAGAGGAAGGGAGAGGGAGAGATTGAAACATCAATGAGAATCATTCATCAGCTGCCTCCTGCACGCCCCCTACTGGGGATCAAGCCTACAGTCTGGTCATGTTCCTGATCTGGAATCACACCTGGGACCCTTCAGTCCACAGGCTGATGCTCTATTTACTAAGCCAAACCGGCTAGGGCTATCCCTGCTGTTTTAAAAGAAAATTGAGGGTCCATGACTCCTGCCTGATTACAGCTCCAAGACAGACACCCTATTAGCACTGTAGGAAGAGCTTCCATGCCCCTCCCACCCACTGTGTCCATTATGAATTATTGACTTTTACATGAGTGAGAATTTGGTCAGTACAGATGGATACTCCTTAACTTATAATAAACCCATTGAAAATTGAAAATATTTTAAGAAAGCATTTAATACGCCTAGCCTATCATGTAGGTAGTCATTTCATTTGTGCAAAAAAGACAGTTTTTATTTTTTCTTTCCAATCTGTATACCTTTTATTTCCTTTTCTTGTCTTGGTGCATTAGCTAGGACTTCCAATACGATGTTGAAAAGGAGTGGTGAGAACATCCTTACCTTATTACTGCTAATCTTAGCAAAAGCTTCTAGTTTTTCACCATTAAGTATGTATGATGCTAGCTGCAGGTTTTTTTGTAAATGTTTTTTATTAAGTTGAGGAAGTTCTCCTCTCTTCTGGTTTATTGAGTGTCTCACTTAGTTTTTTTAGTTCAGATTTTTGTTTAATATAATTTTATAGATTCTGGTATAGTTAAATCTTTTAGGATGCTGAAACAGGTTTGTCATTGCAAATTTAAACCTGGATTAGATCCTGCTAGGAAAACAACTTAAAATGTGATATTGGCTATCCTTGTATTTGTATAATTTTTAAAATTGTCATATGTAAGGCAATTTGGAGTTTGTTTTTTGGATACAGACTCAAAGCTAGGAAGGACAGTGAGACTAAGTGAAATATCTGAAAATTTTCTTTTTCATATAGTTCTTGGTTTGGGTTAGAGGGAAGCATCTAAAGAATCTGGAGTTTTGGATTCATTAAATATTTTTTCTGTTTGGTTTGTTCACAGATGTTCAGCCTGTTGCCTATGAAGAGCCCAAACATTGGTGTTCAATTGTTTACTATGAATTAAACAATCGTGTTGGGGAAGCTTTTCATGCGTCTTCTACTAGTGTGTTAGTAGATGGATTCACAGACCCTTCAAATAACAAAAGTAGATTCTGTTTGGGGTTGTTGTCAAACGTTAATCGTAATTCGACAATTGAAAACACTAGGAGACATATTGGAAAAGGTAATTTTGTTATTTGCCTACATTCACTTGAATTCTGTTTTTGTTGTGCTTTCTGTGTCCCATGCATTGTGTAAGTTGCTGGAGCATACAAAGCTTAAGGCGTAGTCTCTGCCCTCAAGTTGCAGGTGTTGAAGTAAAGACATAATCAGTCCTCTTTTCTTTATCCTGCTTGGTGGTTCTTCATAGTTCTTAGGATCTGAAAGAATATTACTTCTATGTTTAGATTTTTAAATATTTTTCTGACTAGACTATAAGCTTTACAGAAATTTGCATTATTTACAACATCTTCAGCAGCTAGAACAGTGCCTGACTCATAGTAAATATACAACAAATATTTGTGGAATAAAGGAATGCTATGGAAGGATTAGGGTTTTATTATTATGATATTTATGGAGTATTTTGGGTTGAGATGACATATAGGAATTTCCATTATGTTGGAGGAAAAGGGTTACAGGTAGGAAATACAGTTTGAGTGATATAAATCTTCCATAGCTTCACCATCACCCCTTCCACTTTTTAATTCAAGTAATAAGATTTATTTATTATTTGTCCTACAAGACAGTTGCCATAACAAGCAAAGAACTTCTCACACTGCAATGAAATGTCAGAGTCTCTTTTATCAAGTGGTCAGAAAAGAAGTCTGTCCCAGGTAGAGTGTGTATTGCCTCTTTCTTAAGAACTTCTGTTTTTATCACTTAATGCTTTTTTGACTTGAGAAAATCTTAGTCCAAATACTGAACAAGGGTAAATAAATTGTAATGCAATTTCTTACAGAAAAGATTCAGAAAAATACTATGGCCAAAAATAAATTGAAAAGAAAGTTCCCATTCTCTTTTGACTTTAGCCAACTTGATTTTTTCGGTGAAATGCCTCATTTCTATGCATTAATATTCTCACTATAGTAGAATAATTCAAGAGAAATCTACTTTGTGAATTCTAGAATTGGTTTTCCCTTTCCCCCCAGCATATATAGTTCTTGGACCCTTTCTTCTAAGGGTCATCTTTATTTGCTCAGAAAAGAAAAGTTTTTAATGTCTCAGTTTAATACAAGTCTCTGACTCATGGGTGTGCAGAGGTATGTATGTACAAGGATGATCACTTCTTGTACTTTTAGCACTGTTTGCAGTAGTAAAAAGTTGGGAACAACTCCAGCTTTAGCTGTATAATTTGAATTTTTAATATTGTAACTGTGTTCATATTTATTTATATTAAATACCAAAAATATTTTTAACCTCTTAAAAATTTATTGATTTGAGAGAAAGAGAGAGACATTGATTTGTCATTCCATTTATTTATGCATTTGTTGGTTGATTCTTATATGTGCCCTGACTGGGGTTCAAACCCACAACCTTGGTGTATGGGATCAATGCTCTAACCAACTGAGCTACCTTGCCAGGGCCAAAAATATTTTTTTAGAAGAAAGGTAAATCTGCCATTTACAGGCCCTTTTGCGGCCGGAATGTACACATATGCCTTAGGGTTTTTGGTGAGTGTGTGGCTTTTTAATGTTACTCTTCCCTCCATTAGCAAAAGGAGTGCAAAACTCTTTGCCAAATGGCTCTGTTGATAGTTGATAGCACCAAGCGTGCCTTTGAAAGGACTCATCATAAGGTACCTTTTGTCTTTTTCTTCCGTTGCTTTCTCTCATAGAGATGATAACTGATTGTTGGAAAAGGGGAAAAAGCCATAGGAATTGATAACCTCTTATGCTGCCAACTTGAGTCTTAAGTGTTAGTTACTTGAGGACAATTTTAGATTTATGTAGACATTAACCTCTTGGTTATTTGTGGCTGTGTAAGGCCATCTAGTGGTACCTTCTATCTAAAGACTGGGGAGTTTGCTATAGATTAGTGGGTGTTCTTGGTTGCATCTCATACAGCCTTTTTGGTTCCATTATACTGCTTTGTTGACTCTTGTAATGCCTGTCTTTTTAAGGTGTTCATCTGTACTATGTTGGTGGAGAGGTGTATGCAGAGTGTCTCAGCGATAGCAGCATATTTGTACAGAGTAGGAACTGCAACTTTCATCACGGCTTTCATCCTACCACTGTCTGTAAGATTCCCAGCAGCTGCAGCCTCAAAATTTTTAACAATCAAGAGTTTGCACAGCTTCTGGCTCAGTCTGTCAATCATGGATTTGAGGCAGTATATGAGCTCACCAAAATGTGTACAATTCGAATGAGTTTTGTCAAGGTAAGTGGGTTGTGACCTGTAGCTTAATTTGAGTCATTGCAAATATGTATATTATATGTCTGTAGAATATAATTTTTAAAAAGCCATTATTAAATGAAAGGTGGTAATTTTGACCTGGTTTAATAGGTTTTTAAATGAAATTCTTAAATCTATAACTTTGACCACATGATAGGTCTATGATTTTATTTTATAAACCAAACATTATAAATGCATGATACTGATTTTGATGATGAATAGGGGCTGAGTTTATAAAGAATTTAAGTTAAAGGCTAAATTGCTAGAGAGCATTTTAAAATATGTATTTTTATTGATTTTAGAGAGAGGGAGAGGGAGAAGGAGAGAGAGATAGAAACATCAATGATGAGAGAGAATCATTGATCAGCTGCCTCCTTCATGCTCCACATTGGAGATCCAACCCACAAGCTGGGCTCTGACTGGGAATTGACCATGACTTTTTTGTAGGTCGACGCTCAACCACTGAGCCACCTTGGCCGGGTGAGAACATTTAATATTAACATTTCTTTTAAAGTTCCCTAGTTTTAGCAATTTAAATTATTATTAGCTCCCATTAGAGTAACTTAAAGGATTCTTTAGGATATTAAAATTATTTTCCTTGTGCCTAAGTTCTGTTATTGAGAATTTGTAAAGTTTAAAGAAGTTTTCAGATTTATCATTTGCTCTTGACCAGATTTTATTGGCATTCCAAAGATGATGATGGTTCATGAACAAAATTTGGAAAGAATTTTAGTGATATATTTAAGCAACCTGTATTTGGTCCTTATGGATTTAGCCCAAGAGCAACTGTCAAATGCTATGTGTGGGTGTTTTCTTTTTGGCATTCAGTCCCACAGTCCAGTGCTTCCTTGCTGCTTCGTTATAGGTCTGTCAAGCATCAGTTTATCAGTAGCCTTGAAGGTACTCATTCCCTCCCTACTGTAGAAATCTGACTTTTGCATATTTAATTTTGTCTTCCCATTCCTGTTCTGTTCCTCTGCACCACCACTCTGCGCCCCCTATCCCGTGCCCTCTCCCCCGTGTGCCTCCCCCCCCACCACCACCACTGGCTCCCCAGCCTACTTTTCCTGGGCCAGGACTACTGTAAGTGGTAAAGCAGAGAGTTTGATAAATCAGGGCAAGTAAAAGTGAGACAATTTTAATCTTTGTCTGGTGTTTTAGAATAAAGTGTTCTAGCTCAGTTCATCCCAGCAATTTCCCATTTTAAAGGATAATTGTATGTGATTGCCACTTAAATTATACTTGCATGCCTTGATCAGATCTACAATGCCTTATTTGATTAAAAAATAAAAACCTGCTAAAACCTGGAGGCAAAAAATTTTGGTGACAAAATCCGATGTGAACTTATATGAGGCTATTTATATGTTTTATTTATCCCTTTAAATTAGAATGTATCTCACTGAAGAAATATTAATTTTTAAATTATGAGATATTGCACTTTAGAAAGTATTAAATTTATAAAATTAAATAAAGAAATCTGAAATAATTTGTTCCAAGGGTTTCTATTAATGGAATTATGTTATTAAAAATGCATATATCTTTCAATAATGCAGCTATTGTGTTGATTTTAACTCCATGGTGAATGCTGATTCGTTTTGTAATTTTTTTTTAAAAGTACATTCTGCATATGTCTACTGTTAAAGTATCTTTTTGTTAGTGCCCTAAAATTGGTTTCAACTGGTTCATTTTCACAGGGCTGGGGAGCAGAATATCACCGGCAGGATGTTACCAGCACCCCATGTTGGATTGAGATTCATCTTCATGGGCCTCTTCAGTGGCTGGATAAAGTCCTCACTCAGATGGGCTCCCCCCTGAACCCCATATCTTCTGTTTCATAGTGCAGAGTATTCTCTTCAATTATGTTATTAGTGGACTTGTTTTAATTTTAGGGAAACTTTCAGTACAGATACTGTGAGCTTACATGGAAAACAGCTTTTTTTTTTTTTTTTTTTTTTACATAATTGTGACCAATACATTTGTATTTTGTGATGAATCTACATTTGTTTGTATTAATGTTCACGTGATTAACTTTCAAAACTGTTGTGAAAGATGCAGAAAAATTATCATGCATTAATCTTAAACTGGAACATACTTTTGCCTTATTGTCTCAACAAATTTTTTTGTTAAAATGTTTTTGAAAAAGTAAAAAAAAAGTACATAATGAAAAATAATAATCGTATAATAAGAGGGTATACAGTGAAAAGTCTTCCCTTTGATTCTTGATCCTTAAGAAGCTGAACTTTTACCAGTTTCTGTGTCCCACCAACTTTTAAAAAGTCTAATTCATTGTTCTATAAAAGCATATGGTAGGGACTTAAGAGAAACTATAAAAAAGAATCTTCTATTTGAAGGAACACTATGCACTGCTGTAACAAGCAGTGTCCAGTAAAAGCAAAGTGATAGTTTTCTAGATGACATCATAACATTTACACTTAATACAGCTGTTTGTCAGTGTATTGTGACTTCACTCAGTATATCTTTTGTAAAACATTTCCTTTTTAAAAAAATTATTGCCAACAACAGGTCTCCAGTATGTGTCATTTACTCAGAACCTGCCATAAGTACTACTTTATAGCTAGCGACAGCGCATGCACGGCCTTGGTCAGCTATGTTGCTGCTTTCGGCCAGTGTTGCAAGGACTCTAATTTTGACATGCATTAATCTTTTATTTTGCACTTTGATGGGTGACAGTTTTTAGTGTAATCTTTTGTGAAACACTCAAGTGACTTGGACTTACATGCTCATCCTTACTTCCTTGGTACCCCTTTGTATTAACAAACACTGCAATTTATAGATGACAGTTGTAGGAAATTATACTTTTTTTTTTAGCTTTTGTTGTATTTTCAGCCTAGATTATAATACTGTTGTTCTGTAGCCCCAGCTTAAGGTGCCTTTTTAATTCCAGTTTTATGGATGTTTTTAGTGTTGAAAAGTCATGTACTTATTAATCCCATTGCTCTTATTACATCAGTCTCCCCATGCAAGGACCTGCATACTGTAGCCATAGAAGCCTCTTCAGTCTAGCCCCGAGGTTGGGGGGCACTGGTGATAATTAAATGAATCAGCAGTGGTGGTTGAGATAGCTGATTTAAAAACTTTCATGTGTCAAAGAACACAGACTGTTCTGTCAGTTACCATGCATGCTCTTTTTACATTTTTTTTTTAGTACCTATGTGAATGCTAATCACCAAGAACACAATTCTCAGAAAGGGAAGACATGAAAACCCTAAAATATCCATTTAATCAGTCATGCTCAAAGGGTTTGGATAAAAGACTCTACCCATTTTTCTATGGAGCAGTCAGATGGACACTTAGTTATGGCATGAGAACAAAGACATTATTTTAAAAAATGTGACCTAATTTACCTATTAGAAAAAGCTTATTTTCTGGTGTCTTGTAGTACTATATGGAGCTATGTCAGTTTTGTGTTTAAAATGTTCATTTGGTTTGACTTTCTACTTGACCCTTTCTGCTTTTGTGAGGAAGTAAATACATTTTTTGAGGAAAGGAGAATGTGATTCTTTTTGTTCTCTGTGACATTATTTATTGCTTTCACAAAGTGCAACCAATGGATGGTTTTAGTTCTTTCAGATGACGTGCCTTCCATGTGTTTCAGCTCACAGCCCTTTGCTGGGTGAGAAGATACTTTCTGACAGTCCCCTGAGCCTTAAACATAAGTTTTCCATGACATACATTATCAGTCTTCTGTAATTGTGTCAGCCAGCTGAAAGAGGATACTATTTGCTTAGTGATAGAACAATTTTTATTTTACTTTTTTTTTTTTTGCTTACTAGGCTCATGATACAATTTGTGGAACAAATTTGTAGGAAAAAACACCAGGTTGACTGATAGAAACATGTAATCAACCTCAGTGGGCTTGAACTGAAGGAAACTGTGGAATTGTTTTATTGAGACTTTCCATTGAGTTAACTAAAAATAGTTTTTATTCATGTCACAGCTTTTAGAGTTAGCAGGATTTTATGTGATTGGCCTTTTCTGTGGTTTTTCTAAGGAATTGCGTCTCATGAATGACAGTACTGAAACTATTAACTGTTAAGAGTTTCATGGAGAAGTAGAAGGCTGTTGTATTTACTAAAAGTTGTCAATTCCACACCCGTGGATTTTAAATGAAAACTTAATCTGGCTGCTTCTATGATTCCCAAAGATGCCCAATATCCATGGATGGGAAATAAAAGTTGCCAGTAAGATTTTTTAAAAACTAAATGAAATTCTGACCAATGAAAAGAAAGTACCTCTGAAAGACACTATTTCAGAAAATTATAGTTTTACGTTTTTATTTGATTTCCAGAATGGTTTATAAAACATTGCCACCATTACAATAATCACATTTTATAGCATATACAACATACTAATATATGCCAGCTGAAAAGAGTCTGGGAATAATAAAATTACAACCAATTTGGTAAATGCAAAAAGAAGACTAGAATCAAAATTGATTTCGGTAATGAATTAAAGCAACAGAAAGATGCTGATTGGCGGGGGAGAAAACAGAATTTAAGAGATGCATTTGACTAACATCACTACATAATGGATATTATGGTCTGGTGGGTATTGCCTGACTTAAGTTATGAAATGAAAACTTAGTAAGCATATTATTGGCCTATTAAAGCTAACATATTTTCTTTAGAGAAAATTCAAAGGAGACATCAACCAAAATGTCAAATACATACGTCAGAATATAAATAATTTTTCACATTTTATTGTTATGTAAGAAACTGTGATAATAGAATTGGCTGGGTTTCTGAGGTCAAATCCAGTGTAAAATTACTAGATAGTTCAAGAAGCAACATCTAATAGTACAGAAAGAGGATGTAGCCATGTACTTTTCATACATTTGAGAGTAAGACATCCTTTTAGGATGTAAAATGATCAAGTATTCAGATCTGAAATGTATTATCAAGACAAGAATTGGGGCTCACATTAAAAAACGTTCTGTATTTGAAGGGACCTGCTGGAAATGATCCTCCTGTAATAGTGTTCTGCTGAGGGAGAAAGTTTTTACAAAAATCAAATCCTACCAATAGCAGAGGGACTCTAAAGTTTTATAGTACCAGTTTCAGTTCTGTGCTTCTGTTATAGAGAGCATCTAATATACCAGTTCAGATCCATTTCTTCATACTTTTTCTAGTTATTTGCTTAATAATACTTTGGATTATTATTGCCTTCCCACTTAAATATACTAGTACCTTTTATACTTTCTGAAGAAGGAAGAACCTTTAGGTAATTATTGAATTCAACTTCCAATGATGACTTAAATGTTGGACCTGTTGACTTTTAATAGCGTGAGAGCCCTTCTTTGTCTTCTTATTTAAAGCCTCACTTAGTCTCTCCTAGGAATATAAACGTTTCCTCCTCATACTCATCAGCTAGATAAACACGGACCTTTTAAGGTAGTAGATAGCCTGGTGGTTTTAGAAGTGTTGGTGATTTTTATGGGAGCGAGTTTTCGTAAGTATTGGTTTATGGATGGTCTCCTCAGCTATTAACTAGGGTAGCTTTTCGCGGGGGGTAATCTCAGGTTTGATACCTGTTTTCCCCTGAACAGCGTTTTCCTCATGGAAGCAGGTGGGATTCTGGGGAGGTTTTCTTCTCAGAGAAGATCCATGTATGGAAGGTGAGAATTCAAGGCATCACGTCTGCAGCAACAATTTTACCTGCTGCACAGAAACTTGGACAGTTCTCTGGAATCCACTGGATTGCAGTTCAGGTTCAGCATGCCCTGACTACAAGAGGTAACAGTGTTTATCAAGCCGTTGTTATACTGGATTATTAGTAATAGAAACTTATCTTCTAACATACAACTATCTTATAATTGAAGTATTACCCAAAAATTGGATGGTTAACAAAAACCAATGAGAGATTTTACATATATATATTTTTTTAAAGTAAGAGCTTCTGCTATAATATTTGCTGGTAGCAACTGCTGTAAAACCAGTGATGAGTTGTTTCGTTGAAAAGATCTAGTCAGAGCAGGATTTTCCTGTCATTCATGGCAGAGTGAAAAAGGTTTGCATGGTTCTTATCTAAATCTGTTCTTAACATTCTTAAAATCATTCTATTGTCCTGTAAGGTTTTATTTGAAGATGCTGTTTTTAAAAAGTTTAGAATTTTCTGTAAGATAGATTTTTATCCCCATTATTAGGTACCAGTTGGTGTTAGCTATAACCAAGTTCCAGCAAGGTCAGACAAGCCTAGGTTCTTTATAAAAGAAAAATCTTTTAGATTTGGATTTCCCATTGCAGATGATGTTGCTCTGATTCATTCATAAAGTCTTTTAACTGTAGGGACTCTTGAAGGTAATAGAAGTGGTTTTTTTTTTAACCTGATTGGTTAAGTTACATTTTGAAAATTACTTATTTTAAAATTGGATAAGATTATAATGAAAACTGGATGTTTAAATGTACCTGTCCATGTTCTCTCAAATAGATATTTCCATATGCAGATAATAAAGACCAAACCAATGGCTGCACTATAGGTCTGCTTCTTATTTGTACTTGTTCTGCTTCTGTTTATGTTGTAGAAAGTGAAATTCTAGCAACATGCTTCCATTCTGTTATCTTTTTTATACTTATAAAAATGTATTAGGTTTTACTATATTATGCTTTTCAAAGCCATAACTCGTAAGAACTTCATTTTTGCATATTGTTTGCTAATACTTTATTTTAATAAACCTCAAAACCTGCTTAATGTGTGTGTGTGTTTCTCTGTTTTTGTGTGTGTGCTCTGTTTTGACTTAACTTGCTTCTTTGGAGTTATAAAAAGGAGAGTATTAGTTGCTGTGACGAGCTGTTTTGTGCACTAATGATAGAAAATGGAAATATCATGTCTTGCCACTCAGCATGAGGTTTTGCTCAGAATGATTAATATTTTCCCATTCTGTTTCTAAGAGTGTTGATGTGTTATTCTTTGCTAGTTTTGTTCTGTTTTGAAAAAGGATTTGTATCTAAAGTCTGGTTTTTTTTAGTTTAACCACTAATTTCCCTTCTTTAGATCCATCTATAAATGGAAGGTCTTGACCCATGATCCAGAGATAGAATAGCTCGTAGCAGAGCTGGCTCTGGAGGCTGCCTGCCTACATAAGAATCCTGGCCCTCAGAGCTTTCTTAGCTCTGTGCCCTTAGCTTGCGCTTAACCTTTCGGTGCCTCAGTTTCCTGATCTGCAAAGTAAAAGTCTACCTACTTCATAGGATTTGGGGAAGATTAAATAGAATGATACAAATAAAGTACTAAGAACAGTGCCTGGCATATAAGAACTCATATTTTTATTATCATCACTTACATCTCTTCTTTGATTTAGAGGAATTGTTTCTGATGCTGCTTGACTTTGGTAGATCAACCCTTGATTATCCGCTTTGTGAATTAGCTTTGTTTTTCTTTATTTTTTCCATCTTAAAAAATTTTAAATCACAGATTAGTTTTGTCCCCATCAAGTGCATGCCTTTCCACGTCTGTTGCATATACTAGAAATGTAAACATCCTGTTTAGGAAGGGATGGTGAAAGTTCATGTGTACCCATAGAAAAGTAGAAAAACCCAAACTAAATATTTTAACACCAGATAGTAAACATAACAGCTCTTACTATTCTCTTTAGAGAAAAAAAAATTATATCAAAGTAATCCAATTATTCAAATCAGTTCCTTCTTATGCCTTTTTATTTCAAGTATAAGGCATTTATTTAGTAAAGTATTTAGTAGTGACTTCACTTACTGTTTTAGAAGGATATTTAAAAAAAAAAACATTTGTTCTGGCAAAAGGTTTTAGTGAACAATGAGAGGTGTTGGGTTTCTCTCAGATTTAAGGTAATTAGTTTTCAAATTGCTTTATCCAAACAGTTCAGTGATGAGGGGATCAATTGCTCCAGTTTTAGACCTGAGACTTGATGGCCAAAGCTTTTCCAGCAGTTTTGATGCAGTTTATATTGTATAAGTATTTACAAGTATCAGCAGGCTAGCAAACTTATAAGAAAGTACTTTTTAAGAGCTCTGTAGTATATACATGATTCAAAGAATATTTAAATATTACTGTGGTTTTGGTTGTTGCTGAGTTTGTAAGCCTATTTTTAATAAACTGACTTGTGTGAGGGATAATCTGTATTCTTTTTATCTAAATCACTTTTTGTGGTTGTATTTTAAAGGCAAGGGGAATGAGGCTATAGGGAAAATATAAAAAGCAATTGTTGGCAGCTTGCTTAACCATTTCCATCTTAGAGTATGTTGGGTGGGAGGTGGAAGGGGCATTTGGATTGGTGGTGAACATTCTTTCATTACCCACATTCTATCAAGTGGATATATGCATACTTCCTGAGAGGCATTTCCTGAGGCATTCTTGAAGTTGGGGATGAATTTGAAAGCTTCCTTCTAACTTGCCTTACTCTCCTACCTATCTCCCACCCAATATAAACCTCACCTGTTATTTCATTTAAAATACTTTTACATGAGATAAATGTGGAGAATTTTAACAGTACGGAAAACCACAAACTAGCTAACCACTGCACTTTTATGTGTGTAACCTTCTAACCTGTTCTGGTAATCACTCTACATCAGCCCTTTCCTTTTTTTGACAAAAGCTTAGCCAATTATGGGTGGAGATATAGCTCCTCTTTTGAAAGGGTTCTCAGAGAAATTTGTTTGGGTCTAAAGTGTTTCTTGAATTCCATATCAGAGAGCATTTGCTATCTTCGCTATTTCTTATTTTGTTCAATGCAGACCTTTCCAAAATGTATAACATCAAACCTATCTATCCAGATCTTTTACTGAGATGACTGAAGTGACCAAAAAAAAAAAAAAAAAAGTCAATTGGGATTAGTCTAGGAAGGCATTCAGAAAGGGAATAAAAGACCCTGGGCATTAAGAAGAAAAGGAAAGTTTTTCATTCCTAATAACATGTACCACCATCTAACATGTTACATATATAATATTTCTTTACTCTTTTTGTAGATTGTCATATCTCATGGGAATTTCAGCTCTACGAGACCAGACCTATGTTCCCACTGCCAGAACAGTTCTTCATATTTTGTAAGCACTCCAATATTTGTTGGATGAATGAGAGTACTAGAATTCACCTTTTAAATTGTCTAATGAGAATTCTTAGTTGAATGGGTTCTAGCTCAGCACTTTATTAGATCTCTATTTCATGCTTCATAAGAGAAGAAAGGAGAAACTAGAACACATATTCTCTGAACTTTTGGATCTTTGTTCCAAAGTTTTCAGGTTCCTGGAATTATTGGTTAGAGAACCTAACAAAGTAACACTTAATATTTTCCTAGAGAAAGGATATACTTTCTTTGATGTATTTGATGAGAAAATAACCAAAAAAGTGTAGTTTTTATTTTATAACTTAAGGGATGGCAGTGTTAAGAGCCCAGTAGTTTGATTTTAGCGCCTTGGTTTAGATCCCATAGAGACAACATAGTGACCTATATTTGTACTACCGGGTAAAAGATTAATTTTGCTGAAGACTACGTGTGATTGTAGCGGGGAGGGAAGCACAGGAGGATTTGGGCTATACCACCATTAGTTAAGATTAATTAATAATAAACATTCCTTGGTTGCCTTTCTTGACATAAAATTCTGTGAATTTTACAGAATGTGTTTATACAGCAGTGAAGGTGATGATGGTTGTAAGCACAAAGTAGTATTAGCAGTAAGACTGCAAAGATAAGCATCTGAAAAGAACGTGCTTTCTTTTTATTGTCTGTTTAATGAGTTACTGGAAGTTTACCAACACCCATTCTCCCCTTTGTTAATTACAGAACACCTCTGTCCAGCTGCCTACCACATTTCCACATTTCCCAGCCTCTCTTTTAGCTGGATGTGGCCTTGTAACTAATTTCTGACCAATAGGATTTGAGCAGAAGTGTAGCACTGTTTTGGCATAAGGCACCAAAGAGTAATGTTCTTGTTCCTTTTCCCTTCCCAATGGCTAGAATGCAGGTATGATGGCAGGAACTAGAATAACCACCTTGAAGTGGGTGTAGAAGCCAGGGGATAGGGTGATAGCTGTGCTACTCCTGGAAGGTTATATGTGCACAAGAAACTTGGAGATGGGGTGTTCTTTGTTACAACAGTTTAGAATGTAACCTAATTAATACTTACTTGCTCATTCACTTACTCTCTCCAAACACTTGTAGTGTTCTCTGCAAGTCAGGCTTTACGCTGGGCAGCCGGGAGTCACCTCCTGTCCTCATGGAAAGTGAAATTAACAGTTTAGTGTGTTCAGTCCCCATCTAGTTAGGGCTCTCCAGTTTTGGAGGGTGGAGAAAAAGCAGAATGGAGAAGGAAACTGAAAATAGACTCTGCTTCTGTTTTTCTGACTGTATCTTTTCTGGTCCTGAGCAGTATTTGGTTGGTTGCTCATTCATTCAACTAATATTTGAGGGCCTATAAGATGTCAGGCTGAGGATAAAAGGAATAAAACAAAAATTCTTTCCCTCAAGGAGCTTCATTCTGGTTACAGAGACATAAAACAAGCTAAGTGAAATATAGCATAGGTAGTGGTAAGTTCTAAGGCGGAAAAGCAGGAAAGGGAGATTTGAAATATTCGGGGGGTTGGGGTGGGAGGCAGATGAAGTTTTAGATCAAAAAGCCAGGGAAGCTCGCTGAGAAGGAAATCTTTGATCTAAGTCCAGGAAGAGGTGAGGAAGTCGGTATGTGAAGTAGTGATTTAGCTGATTCTTTGTCAAGGCAATTCAGAAGGCGTATGAATGATACAGTAAAGATCTCGGGATCCCTGCAGGAAAAGGGGTAATTCAAGCAGAAACAGCTAAAGGAACAAACATTTAAATTGTATGTTCTTTTAGTCTCTGTGGGAGATACAATAATAATGGAGTGTTACATAGATGGAGACAAGAAATATCAGTTGCTAACAACTTTTCGGATTACCACCTCCAGGAAACTGGCCACTGGGGACTACGAATCAATAAGAAAAGTTCAACTCAATATTTCATCTTATACAAGTTTAAGGCAGAAAATAAAGGGGAAGAGTTCAGAGGAAGAACCCATGGACAAATTTATCTTAACCTCTAGCTCTGTTTTTCTACTATGTTTCATTCAACAAATACTTCATTGCCTATTTTGTGTTTATCACGACGACAGGCATTGGGAAAGCAGTAGTGAACACGATGGATGCTGTCCCTGACCTCAGCTTCCGTGTGAGTAGGGAGAGAGACATTAGGCTATGACGTATATAGCTATTTAATAGTTGTGATAAGGGAGCTGATTGGGGGCTATAAATGAATAAAACAGATCTGCACTCAGGCAAGTCCTTTTTTAAAAAAATATTTTCTTATTTCAGAGGAGAAAGGAAAGGGATAGAGAGAAACATCAATGGTGAGAGAGAATCATTGATAGGCTGCCTCCTGCAAGCCCCACTGGGGATTGAGCCCACAACCCGGGCATGTGCCCTGACCGGGAATCAAACCCATGACCTCTTGGTCGACAATCAACCACTGAGCCACTCTGGCCAGCCAGGCAAGTCCTTTTTGAGGAAGAGATATTTAAGTTGAGACCGGAAGGATAAGAAGGCATTGGCCAAATGTAGGACCAAACAGCTTAGGCAGAGAGTCTTGAGGGATTGAAAGGCCATAGTCACCAGAGCTTGGACTACAAGAATGTGAGGAGATGAGGCTGGAGAGGTTGTTGGGGGTCAGATGATGCTGGGTCTTGTAGGTCAAGATTAGAGTTTTGTTTTAATTCCTCAGATCCAGGAGAAGCCATTGGAATGTAAACAGGGGCTGGAGCAAGTATCTGGATCAGATGTGTATGTTGATTGGCGAGAGGCAAAAGTGGATGCTGGGCTTTGAATTCGGTTGGTGCTGCTGGAGATGGGAGGGGAGTAGATGGAGTAGATGGTGTCTAGGAGGTGATGTATTGCATGTGGGAAGGATGAAGAACAGTTTGGGGTCAAGAATGACCACCATGTATTTTTTACTTTGGGCAATGGGATGCCATTTGTTGAGATGGAGAAGACTGGAGGAAAACCCAATTTATATGGAAAGGTGAGTTTTGGACGTGTTGAGTTTTAGGTTCCTTATGAGATATCCAAATGGAGGTGTTGAATGGTCTCAGGGATAAGGTCTGGAGAGAGTTATTTGAAAAGCACCTGAAGCCATGTGAGTGGATGAGTTAGTTTAGTGGAAAGCACAGTGAGAAAGGACCTAGGACAGCTGCCTTCCAGCTCGGCATACACACCGGGAAATGGCAGACCTCTTTACTGTTCTGAGATAGTACATGCCTTTTAAAAAGAACTGCAAGTCACTGAGGGAAAGCATTTAGCCTTTGTGTTACTGCAAACATTTCTGGAATGATTATCCTGTTTAGTAAGAATGATAGCTCACATTCAGAGCATTTAGTACAGTGGTTCTCAACCTTCCTAATGCTGCGACCCTTTAATACAGTTCCTCATGTTGTGGTGACCCCCAATTTCATTGTTACAAATTGAACATAATTAAAGCATAGTGATTAATCACAAAAACAATATGTAATTATATATGTGTTTTCCGATGGTCTTAGGTGACCCCTGTGAAAGGGTCGTTCGACCCCCAAAGGGATTGCAACCCACAGGTTGAGAACTGCTGATTTAGTACATATCAAACATGAGCTAAACACTACCTATAATGTCTCATGCAATGTTGGAAATCCTATGAGGCAGATGCTATTATCTCCATTTTGAAGATGAGCAAACTGAGGCTCTCAGACATCCAGGAACATCATCAAGGCATAGAGTGGATGACCAAGGTCAGGTTACCTCGCTCTAGGACTGAGACTCTCGGTCACTACAATATGCTGCTTCTCCTTGTTACCCCGCATCTGCAACCACTTTCCTAATTTCCACCCCCACCCCTCACCTCCCATCAAAAGTATATTCTCACCCTTCTTGTCTGCTCCCAGTCCAAACACCTATGTCATGGGTCCTATTTTTAGCCTGCCATGCCCAGCTCTCCAAAGGTGGTTCCAAGGCATCATGGGACTGCAGAAGAGCAGAGAGCAGGAGGCAGTGTGTATAAACCTGATGTCCATCTAAATGTCCAATTACCATATTGTAGTCCACTTACCTGCATATCAGTAGAGGGCAGACATGAATGCAGCCACATCCCGGCTTTCCAGGGAAAATCTGGGACTAGGTCCAACATGAGAAAGGAACCATTACTGCTCAACTGGTCTAATACTTGCCTAGAAAAGCGAGTGAAATTGTCCAGGGTCACAGTGCTGACAAAAAGTAGAACCTTAGACTAGTTCCTCTCACTGACCCCCCTTGGTTTCTGTATTCCATCTCTGCAGGCCCAGTTACCTAGGAGTTTCTTCCAGAAAAGTCTGTTCATTTGAAGTACTGAAGCCTTTGGTTTCAGTGGCTGAGGCCATTGCAACCCTTTAGAGACCTCAGAGGGATGCTTTCCAAGTTGTCTCCATGTTGGCACTTTTTAGCTTTAACCTCTGTGTGCCTTGTATTTTATGAAGGGATCCCAACAGCCTCCTGGATCACTCTGACTTTAGCTGATTCTGGCCCAAGGACTCCAGGTGACCTTTAAGCTAATCATTCACTCATATTCTCCCCTGCAAGGATCAACCCTTGTATTTGTGGGCACTTTTGTTTGTAGTCCCCAGGAAGACCACATTTTGTTTGTGGGCCAGCTTCTCTCTCTCTCTCTCTCTCTCTTAAAGAATAGTTTATTGATTTATTAATTTTTAGAGAGCAAGGAAGGGAAAAGACAAACATCCATGTGAGAGTATAACATTGATCAACTGCCTCCTGCACGCCCCCTACTGGGGATCGAGCCCACAGCCCAGGCATGTGCCCTGACCCGGAATCAACCACCAACCTCTCCTTGTATGGGAGGATGCCCAACCAACTGAGCCACACTGGCGAAATAGATTAAGTAAGTTGTGCAGGGTCACATTGCCAGTGAGCAATGGAGCTGGAGTTTAAAGCCGGACAGTGGGACTCCAGAACGTGTGCTTCTGGCCATTCTGCACACTGCCTTCAGGTCTGTCCATGGGGAGATGTGGAAGAGGAACACTGCCTCTACATTAATCTCCTAACCCCCCACCCAGCCCCCAGATCAATCCCCCATAGTAGCATTGTGTGACTTCATTATGCCAGCTAGGGTTCCTCATAACTCCTTACGTTTATTCCATTTAGTTGTTTCTGCAACCAAGGTTCACACAGATTCGCTGAGTTACCCTTGCTGTATAGCCTGGAGAGATCTGGCTACATTTCCAAAGACCAAACTAAAATGTTCTGTGAGTTATCACAGAATTAGCACCATTAGGACTTGGCTGGTGTTAGCTCTCCAAAACAAATAATTAAGCCCAAGGTGAAACGTCTTCTGCTCATCTCTGTTGACAGGAGGGACTCTTAGACACAAGTGGGAAGTGGTGAGGAGCTCTGGCCTGAGACTCCAGCCCTAGCACACATTTCCCAGACTTAGCCTGGGTCCTTAGGTTTCAGTGTCTGACAACCCTTTCCAAAGGGTCGTACAAAGGTGTGTAGAATTGTGTGCCTGTGTGCATTCTGCCAGAGGCAAGTGTCCTCAGCATTCTTCAGGTTCTTGACACACAAGTGACCCCAGATGGTTTAGGACACTGGATTAGATAATCTACCAAATCATTTTTCAGTCAAACATTCTCTCAGCTCTAGTGCCCCAGAGCCAGGTGACTCCTGAAACGATTTCAAATGCCCATAAACTCCCTAGAATTAGGCTCACTTTGAAAAGTCAAGGTTATCACAACTTTTCCCTCTCAGGTTCTTTGAGATTGTCTCCTGGCGGGGTTTACTCATCCATTGCTTTCTGCTGTGCTCCCTAGAGCTGGCCTCCTGCCTCATTTGGGAAGAAATTCTGCCCCGCTGTACCCATCACCTGACCCTTAGGCCCTTCCTTCACCACCTGATTCTGATCCAGAAATAGCTCTTAGAAGGGTTCAGGCCCAGGGAGGAAAGGAGAGGACAGGGAAGGAAAAGTTGCCATGGAGCCCCCTTTCAGAGCAATTGTTTTTCCCCCAGCAGAAGAGGCAGCAATTCCTCTTTGAGTCCTGTTCTAAAAACACTTCCCAGAGCAAGTAACTGACCGACCCAGGGGGAAAGCTGCATTGAAACTGACCTGGGCCACAGCAAGGCAGGAGGCGGCAGCGCTTGGCTCTCAGGATGCTCATAAGGGTGCCCAGCCCCCATCCCGCTTTCCAAAGTGGCGCAAAGACAGACCAGAGCGTTCTCAGCACTGGGTCTAATTCGGTGAAGTTTTATTGTAGAAACGCGGCTCCTGGAGATGTGGGACGTGGATTCCCACTACAGATTGCTGCCGGCGGGACCCTGTCTCTAGACCGGCTTCCCCTCCATCCGTGCCCGCAGGAAAAACTGGGTCCTCGGACCCCTGGGCGGGACCCAGTGAAACTCCGCGTCTCCTGGGACACGCGGTCCCCGAGGGCCATCATTTCACAAAGTCAGGCTGAGTTCACGCTCAGGTCCTGGTTGCCTGCGCTCTGTGCCTGCCCCTTCCGTGCGCAAAGTGAGGAAGTCAGCCGGCGGTGCGCCTTCTCTCAGGAATGTCCCAGCTGGACCCGCTGTCCCGGGGAAGAGAGGCTCTGCCAGGGGGTCAGAACCTCGGTACCCCAGGGCTACTAGGGCGGCAACCTAGGCAGCCCGACTTCCTTTACGCCCAGGTTGCCGCTCGAGGTCGGGAAGGGTCTTGGGTCTGGCGACCCCCAGAGGTCAGGTCCATTGAACCCCTGAGGTCAGGCCCGCCCTGCTCGGCTCACACCGACTGCTGGTAGCGAGACCCGAACCCGGCGGCCGCCGGCCCGGCTTGCTGAGCCCTTACACCGGCCGAGTCTTCCAGGGCGCGCGGGCGTCGCGCAGCGAGCGGTCGTGGGGCAGCGCGGGGAAGGCCGAGTGGCGCAGCTGGCAGCCGATGAAGAGGACGACAAGCGCCACGGAGAGCAGCAGCAGGAAGAAGAGGAGCAGGTAGGTGGGCAGGTCGGGCTTCGCGGCCGCGCCGTCCCGCACGCCGCGCGCGGTGGCCAGCTCCAGCGGCAGAGCGCCCTCCGCCTTGACCGTGGCCGCCAAAGCCAGCGCGTCGCCCACCTCCGCCTCGAGGCCGCCGGTGGCGTTAAACACGTCGCCGTACATGGCCCACGGGTCCCTGGCCAGCTCGCTCACTGCGCCTCGCGAGGACTGGCGCTGCCCCGCGCCTCCATGGCGCGTCCTGCCCCCCCGCCCCGCTGCGCGCGACTGACCAGGAGTCGGGGCGCCCGGGCCGCGGCCACTCCGGTGCCTCCGAGCTCAGCTTTCCTCCCGGTGAGGTGGAGGACTCCCGGGGTGTCAGCTGGACGGCTCCGTGCCCGCGCCCCTTGGGCTTTCCCTGTGTCTCGCCGTCACCACTCGCGGTGCCAAATCACCCTCAGGGCTCGGACCCCCAGCTCCGGTGAGCTCCGCGCTCGTGCTCCGGGGCGCCTGTGGGCTGCAGCGGCTGCAGCGCGGGTCCCTGCTGGGTGCCGTCGGGATGCACCGAGGGCGAAGGCTGGGAGTTGTCTGGCGCCGCCGCCTGCCGCCCTTGCAGCCTCCGGTCCCTGTCCAGACGCCGGGTGTGCGGCGAACCTGTCCCACTTGCCTGGTCTGCCGCGCTCCGGTCTTGAGCAGACTGAGCGCTGAGGCGGCTCTGAGCAAGCTCAGGTTGGGTGGAGGCGGGACTGGCAGAGGCTGTCCCCTGGGAGCCGCTGCGAACCAATGAGGGTGAGAGAGGACAGGGCTGTGACTGCTCCTGCCCAACCTCACATCACTCACTGAGGGACACACCGGATCACTGAAAGACTGACGGACAAAGAAACGGGTACAGATCTGTCAACAGAGGCACGCAAAGCAGACAGTTGTGGACAGCAAGCTGAATGGGAGACAAGGTTCAGCCAGGCATGGGCACCTGCTTTCCTTATCCTCCTTGCCATTCTCCCTGCCGGCCAAGCCTGGTTCGCAGAGCCCCCCTGGCTGCTGGGTCTCTCAGGCCGGGCACACAGCCTCCAGGGGAAGCCAGGGACACTCCCAGGCAAGAGGGGACAGCTTTGGTGGGCCCAGGCAACTCTCTGCTGTGTCTTGAGGGTACATGTGCTCCCCCACCAGGATTTCCTTCACTCACCTCCCTGGGCTGGCCAGTTCCGAAACAGGGACAAGAGAAGGCGTGATGCTGGCAATGGCCCACCTGCTCTCGGCAGCCCTGGCTTAGGCTTGGTGGCCAGGACAGAGGTGAGCAGTCAGCAGGACTGAGGGAGGAAGCAAGGAGGGTAGTCTCTTTTTCCAGGAGTCTAAATTCCCCTAAATTCCTCACTTCCTCTGATACACCTTCTGATCCTCCCAGACTAGAATGGGAACCAGTGCCCTGGCCACCACCACCCCTGCACTTCTCAGTTGGTTACAGCATAGCTTCTCGCCAAGTTTTGCGGGTCCTCTCTCACCCTCATTTGATTCCTGGTCAGGGCACATACAAGAATCAACCAGTGAAAGCATAAATAGTTTCCCTCCCTCTCACTCTCCTTCTCTCCCTCCCTTCCTTCCTTCATTCCTCCTTCCCTCCCTTCATTCCTCCTTCCTTCCTTCCTCTCATGGTTCCTCCCTCCTTTCTGCTTTCTCTCTAAAATCAAGAAAGGAAGAAAGAAAGAAAGACCACCCTGGACTGTCACTGTCTCACAGGGGCAGAATTAAGGAGAGGCAGGTGAGAAGCCCAGGGCATTAAACTGAAAAAAGGTCCTGCAGGTGCAGTCAAGAGTGAGTGTGCCTCCTTCCACCTGGCACCCTAGGCACCTCAGCCCCAGCCTAGTTCCAGTTTGTTGCCTGGTTACTTGTCTGAGAGCCCTACAAGGTCAGCCAAATTCACAGCTATCTTCCTTCCCCTGTCAGGAGGTGCAGTGCATGGGGAGCGCTTGGTGAGCACTGGCTGAAGAAGAGTTAGCTATCCCCCTCTCCCTCTCTGCACCTTACACTCAGCCACCTGGGTGACGTGAACAACTAAGCTGTGCAAGGCCAGTTTTGACCACAGCTCATTCCCACAAATCTCAGCTCAGCCCAGGACAAACACCTCTGTGAGCTCTTTGTCTGACATTGAAATTGTGTTCCAAGTCCTGCCCCTGCAGAGTGTCTGACTGCTGGCTGAGTGAGGTGCAGATGTGCTCCAGAGGCCCTCTGCAGTGTTTTCCTCTTAATCCCATGGACGGGCGTCTGAGGGCCTCCCTAGACTGGGAGGGGGCTGTGTGTGTGGATGGCGTGGACTGCAGGACCTGGCAGGACTCAGCACTGCCCCTCTGCCCTCCTTGGTTGTGGGGAGCCAGTATGTTCCAGGGGCATCAGACCCTGAGTCCCTGTGCCTGGCTGCTGCTTAGGCCAACTCTCCCTTTTCCAGATGGGAGAGCTGACTCCAAGAGGGGCACAGCTTATCCCTGTCAGCACAGGACAGCCGCCACGGAGCGGCGACGCAGCAGTCATGGAAGTGGGCCACTCGGACGTGTGCCTTTCTCTGAAGGCCTGACCTATTTTGGACAGCATTTTGCTAAGCCAGGAGGACCCCAGGCAATATGATGTGAAACCAAAACAGGCCTCCTGACCAACACTGTCAGCCACTGGGAGGGTCAGCCTGGGGGTTGGATGGAGGGGAATTTATCCAGGTGGAACCTGGGCTGTCAGTAACTCCCTGGATCCTGGTGAGGCTTAACGGCAGGGCTTGGTTGGAGTCTGGCCTAGAATTTCCTCCTTGTATCTGCATGGGGAGTAACACTTCCTCTGTCTCCACTTCCTCTGCAGGCCACCTATGAGGTCAAGTATGACACTAGGTGGTGGCAGGAAGCCTGGGCAGCTCAGTAGGGAGGTCCTCAGTGGAATCTCGGGCTATAAAATGGGGGTTTGTGGTAGGTGATTTCTGGTCTTGTTCTGGAAACTTGCTGTGAGCATTCAGGAAATGGGTATGGAGCAGGGGGAGTCTGTGAAGGATTTGGTGTGGATGGTGAGAGGGGTTCCTGCAACTCCATTGCTCGTGTTGGGGTTTAGGAGGGGAAATCTGTGAACCTGGAGTCATGTGCACTGCTCATTTTTCCCCCAAAGCTGCTGCTTTTCATTATCATATTGAATTTTGCAGAAGTAACACATGCAAGGTCTTGCAGCCTGTGCATGGGTGGAGCTGGGACTTGAATCTGGACAGCCAGGCTCCAGAGTCCATGCACTCAGCCACTGCCATGGCTGCCTCCAATGGCAGAGCTGTTCCAGCAGCTGCCATTCGTGGACCTCCTCCCACAGGCTGAGCGTTAGCTTGGGCCTCTGCACGATCTTTTTCCTCACAGCAACCTGTGAGATGGGCACTGTTATCTGCCCCATTTTCCCAACGAGGAAGCTGGAACCTTGAGAAGTGGTGGTACTTGCCAAGGTCAGACAGCCAGGCCATGGTGCAAGAGAGCCTCGGGTTCTGTAGCTGTGCTTGTCCCCTCATCTTAAGCTGCTTCTTCTAATGGGAAACTCAGCAGAGGGCATGTGGTTAAACTGCCTCGCCTTTTGGTCAAGTTGGAGGAGGTATCTTGCCTTTCTGTGGGGGGTCTTTTGGTTCCAAAGTGGGGAGGGCACTGTTTCTTTTCTGAAAGATTTCAGAGACCCTAGAGGGTAGTCATGTTCTCCGAATATCCCCGGGCAGGAAATTAAACAAGGCTTGGAGCTAAGTAAATGCAGAGATGAAGTTTACACAGCTTTTTACACAAGCCAGAGCGACCTTCCATTAAGGGAGCTTTGTGTACCCACACATTTAAGTCTCGAAAAAGATTATAAAGGGGCTCAGAGGTTGGCGTTGACAAGCAGAGGTCACGGGGCTGGGACCCCAGGGCAACCTCTTTTCCATTACATGGTCGCTGAGTGACACACCCTCCTTTCCCCGCCAGCCTCTCCGGGGAGAGACGGAGAGAGGCAAGGCAAGGGTGCCTTTCCTGCCACCGTAGGGCCATTTGGCATCTGTTTAATGGAAACTTGGGAGACTGGGAGCATTACAGCCCCACGATTTCATAAACTGTGCTGCGCTGGTCTGCGGCGCCTGGCGAAGCTATTTCTGTTTCTTTTGCACACCAGGGGATTTATTATTAAACCACTCAGCGTCACCAAGAGGCTGGGGTGAAGATCAAGGGTGAAATGTTGCTGTCTGAATGCTGGAGTTTGTTGCTGCTGGCTGGTTTCCCCTGTGTGTTGCAGGAGGCTGCATATTAGACTGTTGTGGAATGGCTCCCACTTCTTCTGTGAATGCTGAGGATGTCCTGGCTTCCAGGCCTTTCTTTTAAACCATTACCCCTGGCAATGTTTTTTCTTGCTTTTGTTCTTTTTTAAAAAATGTTTTAAATTGATTTTTAGAGAGAGAGGAAGGGAGAGAGTGAGAGAGAAACGTTGATGTGAGAATTAAATATCTATAATTAAATATCTATCGGCTGCCTCTTGAATGCCCCCAAACCAGGGATTGAGCCCACAAACTGAGAATGTGCCCTGGGTGTTGAACTGGCAACCTTTCAGTGCATGGAATGACGCCCAAACAACTGAGCCATACTGGCCAGGGCTGACTTTGTTTTTACACATGGCTTTGGCACCCGTAGTGGTTGGCAAGTTAAGGTTGCATTTTAGAATCACCGCGTTAGAACACAACAGCCAGCAGGTCAAGCCCAGACTCTGAAATGAAGGGATTTTTCAAGTGGTAATGGACAGTAGTAGCTCGGAGAATGGTCAGCCAGAGCTCTTGTGGGGGTTGGAGTCTGTTTTTTGGAGTGGGATAACTGGAGAAAGGATGGGTGTAAAGAAGAGGCGGTCCAAAAAGGAGAGCGCTCACAATAGGGCTTCCCTCCTAAAAACAATGCCTCCATCTCTTTCCCCTGACCCCTGGGCCTGCAGTGACTCACAGGATCAGAGGGTAGGAATGGAGAGAGTCAGTTATGTGGTTCATAGGGCTGCCTGGGCTGGGGCTGGGAGTCTCGGAAGAGAGGACTAGATGATGGTCCAGGCTACCTGTCACCCCACCCATGGCCAGGGGCAGCACCAGCTGGAAAGATCTGCAAGAAACTCTGGGATTGGGAACCTACTGAAAGGGGTGTCACCACTCCTGTCATCAGTACACCGTTCTCCTGGCTGCCTCTGGAGTGAGCTCTGGACAGCCTGTGGGGAGCTGGCCCAGGATGGGGAGCTGCAGCAGGTGCAGGCTTGAGCTCTGCCTCCATACTCTGCTCTGAGCTGGGCTCCTGGATGGGCAGTTAGAGGCCTGACTTCCCAGAATCTCAGGGGATTAGTCCTGGGCCTGCATGGACAGCCCCCCCCCTTCCTACCTACTCCACCTCAATGACTACGTCAAGCCTGCAAACCAGGTCCTCTAGAGAATTCTCTACTTTCTTGATGGGGCCTCTGGCAGCTGGTCTGGGCCTCCTGCAGATCCTGTCTTCATGGGCACAAATCCTGAAGTCACTTTCTACATCAACAGGAAGGTCGAATCAGAGGGTCATCCTTCTGACAATACACCCCCCCTCCTACCATCACCACCTATACTTATAATATAGGAATGGATTTTCATGTTTACAAAAATTGGGAGCATAAAAGATTATTCCTAATCCATAAAATAGTATTATTTTTTCTTCCAAAGTTTAAACACAACAAAACTAACCAAAAAAACACCTTGGTTTCTCTCCCATAAAACTCTTAGGGACCCCAATAATCTTAATTTTGGATAAGTCCCACCCTACTGCCAGTCACCCCTGCTCCAAACCTCCCCATGGCTAGTGTCTAGGGGACAGCTCTCCTGTCTTTCCTGGTCCTTTAGGCAGCATCATCTTTGGGGGTGGAGGTGGGTGTCATGATGCGCTGTCCAGAGTCCTGGGGCAGAGGGGACTCTACATGTGGAGGAGGGGCAGAGGAGGGACCCTTAACCAAAGAAGCAGCACATTGGTCATAAAAAATTCTGAGTGAACATCCTTTATGCTCCGTCACTTCTTGACAGGGGGGCAGGGACACATATGCCCAGGGTCTGATTCTTGAAGAAATGTGATGATTTAAAAAAAGTTTTCAGTGAGAGAACTGAAGCTGTCCTTTCAGTGGTATTTTAAAATCTAAATTGGAAACTACGTTAGCATTGCCATTTTGTGCTGAGGCAATAGAAATCCCCACCTGCTCCTCCCCCCACCCCCGGCACCCAGGGGCTCGGCTCCCAGGTCTGAAATTAGGGTATCTCCAACCTGGAAGTTTCCTCTGGGGAGCCACACGTGTCCTGCACCCCAGAACTGCTGGGGAAGGAGCATCACCCACCCCTCCCCATGGACGCTGCCTGTGGGCTCTCTGTGGACTGGAGAAGTGGGCGGGTGATTCAGAATCTTCAGACCCCTCCTTGAGAAGGCCTTTAAGATGACACTCTCCCAGAAATGGCACTGAGTGGATTTTCTCAGCATCTCAACTGGAACCAAATAGGGAAAACAGATGCCTGGAGGTGTAAAGGGCATGCTGAGATTCACAGCCCACCATCTCGCACGGCCTGGACCTGGATCCCCCACTCAGGCAAGAAGGGCAGCGTTGGCGCCGCTCTCCAAAGGCTGCTGCAGGCTGTGGGGTGGCTTCTCCAGGAACACGGTCTCAATCCCCCCACCCTCCTCTCCCAACTCCTTCTGAATCACGCGGGGAACTTTATAAATTCAGGTCTGGCCCCAACTATAAGATTTGGAGCTGGGAGTGTACATGTATGTGTATGTGTGCATGTGCATGTGCATGCATGTGCATGCGTGTGAGTAACCCAGTGTTGACCAAGATGACCCCCTGCATTTCCTAACACCTGTGACCCTTCCCTGCAGGCAAGTGACAGTCAGACTACCCAACATTAACCGCCTCCGGGAAGGAACCACAACTTAACAAAGGAGTCAAATGATTGTGTTTTGTTGTTGTTGTTGTTTAGTTTTAAAAGTCTAGGCCTGGGTATAAGGCTTGGAACAGATATGAGTTAGGTCGGCTGTGGCTAGCATACATGGCACTTTGGGGTGCATTATGAAAAGGTGGCTTTCTCCTGTTGCACCCTCGCCCCTCAGCAGGGCACATTTGTGCAGTGCACACACTGCCCCATCTGATGTGGCAGCCCTGGGGAGGGGCACATTTCCCACCTCTGACGCGAGAGGAGACCTCCCTGATCTCAGGGCAGTGTGGGTTGGGAGAGGAGAGGAATGTTGGTGGGAGACAAGGTGACCTTAGATTTGGTGGGTCGCTGAGAGGGGCTCTCTCTGCCTGGGGAAGGATGATAGAAACTGGATAGTTTTGGGGATGAGGGTGCAGAGGGAGATAATAAATACCTTTCTTGGATAGAGCCATAGGGAGGCAGGAGCCCTCAGAGTATGGGTGGCTTCCCCAGCCCCACCGGGGAAGGTGGTGGAATAATTCCTACAAGCTCAGCTGAGTGTGCTTGGAAGTGCCCAGGGGGCACAGCTGGCTTCCTCCGGCTCCAAAGTATTTTGGGACAGAAGATGGACTCCTGGGCCAATGCTTCCAGAAGGGCATGAAAATGGCATGAAAGAGGCATTTGAGGACATCTTTTGGATGGGAAATGAGGGTCCATGTGGCAGGGACTTGCAGGACTGACCTGTAGGAAGCACAGAGTGCTTGGTGGACGCCTGCACAGAGGGATGTCCACCCCCACCTGCAGCCCCCAGGCAGCACAGTGCCGGGAGACGAGTTGTGGGGACCCAGAGCTGAGACTTCAATCATTTCAGTGGAATAGCAGGGGGTGGGGTGGGGGTGGGGGGGTGAAGTGGGGTAAGTGCAGGGCTCCTCACAGAGGCCCGCTAAGGGAAAACGAATGTTGCATTTCGTACCCACTGGACTTTGTAGATTAAGATTGATACAAATATGCAAAGAAAACCACAAGCAAATAATAAGGGAGATTTTCATTTTCTTTCTGAGTGCCAAAGTTTTAAAATTTCCTCCAGTGATCATGGTTTACTTTTATAATGGGAATACTAATAATTAAAAAAGTATAAGAATAGCAAAAGTAATCTGCTTTTTTATTTCTCTCCCCTCTCTGGGGTCCTTGGTCCTTCAGTGCTTCTTCCTTCCTGCTTCCTTCAGACCCTGGAGCCCCGTCCTGCTCTGCTGGCCTGACAGGTAGGTGCTGGAGCCATAGGCCTGCTCACGATGACCTGACAACAGCATCGTTAGGACACTTTTAATCCTCTCTGTACCCTCTTGAGAGGACAGCCAGGGTGGAAGGAACACTCATCATTTTTGGCTTTGTGGAGATGGTCTCTCCTCCGGCCCCGGCAGAGGATATGAGCTGGGATCTGTTGAGCCAGAGTCCGGGCATTTCCACTCTCCAAGCTCCCGAAATAGCGCCCTTCCTCCTAATCTGCTCCTCTGCAGTGGTTCTCAACCTGTGGGTCGAGACCCCTTTGGGGGTCGAACGACCCTTTCACAGGGGTCGCCTAAGACCACCGGAAAACACATATATAATTACATATTGTTTTTGTGATTAATCACTATGCTTTAATTACATTCAATTTGTAACAATGAAATTGGGGGTCACCACAACATGAGGAACTGTATTAAAGGGTCGCGGCATTAGGAAGGTTGAGAACCACTGCCTTAGAGCCTTGCTCTGAGCCTCACTCTGAATCATGGGGAGGAAAAGGCCCACGCTGGGCAGGAAGGGCCATTTGGGAAGGAAGGGAAAGGACAAATCAGCTGGCCCCTTTAAGGAGTCCCCACCTGGGAGGGGATAGGATGAAAATAGAACGGGAGGCAGGAGGGGGAGGCTGAGTGAGCTGGAGGGAGAAACAGGCTGATTATTAAAGAGTGAATTTCCTGGGTCTAATTATGAGCACACTTACGCAGCACATTTCCTCTGATACAGATAGGAAGTGGCTCTGATTCTGTCACAAAGAGTAGAAAAGGGTGATTAAACAAACAAACAAACAAACAGGTGGATCTCAAATATGAGGAGGCAGTCCTGTGTCTTTCCCCTCTCTGCCAGCTTCGAGCTTTCCTCCCTGCCATCTCTGTGGGCAGAACCTGTTCGAATGGGGGGAGGGGTGCCTCTCCCCATTGTGGTCTAAAGCCAGGACACCCAGGAAGCTTGCTGACCTCACTGGGACAGGTTGTCTGCCTCAGGGCTCTGCTCTCTGACTCCAGGTGAGCCCTGAGATCCCAGGACAGACAGGGGTGGGGCCCCTGCCTATGCCCCAGTGTAAGAGTGATGTTTCCTCACCTCCAGGAAACAGGAGACAAAATCCAAACTAGGCCATCCCTGGAGAATGCTATTACTCAAACCCTTGTTAGTGTTTCCTGTTCACTGAGTTTTTGCTTCATCATAATGCTGTTTAATAACGGATATGCAGCATAGGATAGAGTGGGATTGAACTATTCACCCCCACTTTTTTCTTGGTGTCTCCAATGCTTTATCCCCCGTCTTTCCTACGTGTCCAAATCTTACACATCCTTCCAAAACAGAGTCAGTCCCACCTCGAAAGCTAGCTAGATCACTGGACCATGAGTCCCCAGTCCCATTTCCCCCGCCTACTAGGCAGATGACTTGAAAAACATGCCATCTGGCAAGGTGACTTCTGTGGCAATAGTTTTCAAATATGGTTGAGCATCAGAGTCACTGGGGAGCACCATAAAATACAGATTCCCAGGCCTCACTCCCGACCTATAGATCTACATCATTAACAGGTTTCTCAGGGGGACTCTGAGGCATGGGGTGTGAGGACTGCAGAGAAATACCCTGCAAGCACCATTCCTTCTGCCCCAGGCTGCCTCTCGGGACCATGCTTCTACTCTTGTACAGCCAGAGGACATCCCTCCCATTCAGCTGCGTTCAGTGGCACCCACTCTGCACCTAGTCCAGTTCATGGGGCTCAGGGCCCCAGGTGTTGAACTTTGTGAAGGTCCCACTCAATGGGACCCCTGCACTACTTGAGCTCTTTCTATGCTAAGGAGGTAATTAGTCCTGCCCTGCCCACCTCATTGGGTTGTTACTTTAATTAAGTAAGGGATGTGAAAGTGCTCTGATAGCTGGATAGCTGTCAGGTTGGAAATCTAAGGGAGTGTTATCATCCACTGGGCAATGATTCACTGACTGCTTTGTGACTTTTTAAAAAAAAATTTACCTTTATTGTTGAAAGTATTACAGATGCCCCCTTTGTTTTTTTTCTCCATTGATCCCTTCCACCCCAACCTGCCCCTCCCAAGCCTTCACCACACTATTGTCCATGTCCACAGGCTATGCCTATATGCATATAATTCCCCCAGTTATTCTCCCTCCCCCCTTTCACCCCACCTTTCCTCTGAGATGCAACAGTCTCTGGATCTATTTTGTTCATAAGTTTATTTTGTTTATTAGCTTCCACATATGAGTGAGAGCATGTGATATTTATTTTTTTCTGACTGACTTATTTCGCATATACCATCTCCTTTTTATTGTCTACCACTCATTAAAAACCTTGCAAATCGATTTCCCTGTTCCCAGGCTTGCTTCCTTTCTCTCCAGCGAGCCTGCGAGCTCCTCCGCGCTAGGAGTGCACAGTGTCTTTCAGTCCTTTGCACCCTGCAGTACTGTCCACCGGCTTCATTCAGCTTGTTCATCAGTGTGTTTCCTTGTGCAAGACGGCCAGAGCTGTTTTGGAGGTTTCTACTGGTGGAGAGAAACAGGGATTCTTTCTAGAATCTAGATGGAGCAGACCTGACCTGGGCACTGGGGAACCCAAACACCGCAGACCTGCAGTCCCAGGGCACTGCTGATGGAGGCACTCAGAGTCAGTCCTTCTCTTGGGGTGCATGGAGGAGACTCCTCTCTGGCTAGGCTGAGTATGCTAAGAAACGTTCCCGGACCATCCTTCATCCTTTGCGTTATCTATTGCTTCGGTAATCGCGCTTCTAAACGGAGTGGCTTAAAAGAACAACTTACCATTTCTTTTGCTTCTGTGGTCCACAGGCTTCGGCGGGTTTCTGTTCCACGGCGCTGACTCACTCCGGTGCTGCGCTCAGCTGGGAGCGGGCCAGACTGGGCAGGCCGAGGCCTCTGCCCGTGGTGCTCCTCCGGCCGCCTCTCCACGCCCATCACCCTGCCGGCTGCCTCACTGCGCAGCTGCGCCTGGCACCTGGCACCTGGCAGGTGCTCCGCCGGCCTTTGTTGTTGCTGCAGCTGCAGCGGCTGTACTTGCCGACATCCTATTGGCTCCCACGAGGCACGTGGCCACGCCCACCAGTCACGTGGCCATGCCTAGCGGCCACGAGGAAGAGCGGCGGCCTCCAGGACAGTTGAGCCTGGGCGGCTCACTGGGACCCCGAGGGAGTAATTCCCACATTTTCCTTTCTCGGGAAGGCGCGCGAGCCCTTCACAGGACCGGACGGCTGCCGTGCCGGGCACTTTGTTCGCTCCCTCGCTCTCCATCGACTGCAGGCTCCCGGGCTTGAGGTCACCAAGACCCAGGCTCTGCGCGGAGGAGGCCCAGAGCCTGGTGGTAAGCGCCTTCCCCTTCGCCTTCCCTTGGCCGCGGCGCCTGGCACAGCGCTGCCTCCTGCGCCTCGGTTCTGGCCTCTTTCTGCGGGAGGCCCTCACCTGGCTCCCAGGGTCCCTGTAGATGGAGCCATCAGCCGCATGGCCCTCCGCTTGTGCTTGGGCTGCCTCCGGGTCTTCGCCGCCAAGTCGACCCGTGTGAGCGCGTTTATGGGGCTGCGTCTCCTCTTCTCCTTCCTCGGAGCGCTGGGCCCAGATCCCATTCTCACCTTCGAATCCCCTCCTCTCTGACCTTGCGGGGGGCGGGGTGGGGTGAGGTGGGGTGACCGCAGCCCCGAGGGCCTGGCACGCCTGGGACCTGGGGCCTGGGGGTAGCTGCACACCTGGGTCCTGTGGGGAGTGCAGGCCTCTTGGTTTCCACACTCGCCTGTGCTCTTCTCAGCCCGTCGGCTCCGTTTTCCAGGAGAGACCCCTTGCATTTCCCCTTGGGCTGCATCCCTCACGCCACGTGCGTGCAGTGGGAGGGGAGACGGGAGACGGGAGGGTCTCTAGGAATCACGGAAATGGCATTTCTGCCCTTGGGGAGGAAAACTGGAAATCTGTGCAGTCACGGGAGTAATGATCCGCGCCTCGGCACAATGGAAACCCTCACCTGGGAGCCGGGCTTGGGGACGTGTTGGCCCCGCGGCCCAGCACAGCAGACAGGGCTGTGCATCGTGGAGGGGAAACGTTATGAGAAGACACCCTGGCCCGCACGCCCGTGGCCTTGGCTGAAGTGCAGGCGACACACGGTGTGCATGCTGTCGGTGACAGGCAGCGACGGTGCCGTGAGCGTCTTTCCATGAAGATGTGTCTGAAAAAGCAGCTTGGCTCTCAGATAGAACGGTCCCCTTCGGCAGGGCCTCTCATTTAGTCCTGCAGATTGGGAAGGCACCAGAGGCTCTGTTTGATGGGCTGTCTAGCCTGTGATTGATTGAGCTGACCAGGAACCCCCCCGGCTCTTTTCTATCATTGAAATGGTCCAAGAGTTACTTCCTCTCTGGGAGACTCACCCAGCTCAGGTTGGGGGTGGTCACTATACCCCCCACCCCTTCCCCAGGTGAATCCATGGTACAGATACTGGTATTCCCGTCACTCTCGTGGTCTGTGTTCATAGAAAGCAGCAAAAGTTCCCCTAATCCAATAGTGAGTTGTATTTATGTAACTCGAATAGTCCATAAATACACAAATAGTCTGGAGGTGGGTGGGCAGAAGTGGCAGCATTACAAGTGTTGTCTACCCTGGGAGTGTCTACATCTGCACTGAGACACCTAAAAGTGACCTCGGACTTTTAGTTGGATGTAAATTGCCTTCTTTTGCCTTCTCTTTCTCCAGCACACTGCTGGGTGGGTGAGCTGCTGGCCTGTGTGTGTGTGTGGGGTCAGCACCACAGGACTTGGGGGCCTCTCTGTCAGCCAGTACAGCTGTCGCTGGATCCTTGTCAACACGCGATGAGCTCTATTTGACCCAGTTGTTTCAGACTCAGACACTCAGAGATATTTTAAATGTGTTGTAATGACAGGGCACCTAGCCCTTCCTCTGCCTCATGTCTCCCTGGATGCCAGTGGAAGGGCAGCTGGGCGAGGAGGTGGCCTTCCAGCTGTGGTCCTCATTTCTGTGGGCCTCAGAGCACTTATCCCTCACAGGCAGGAGAGCCCTGTGCTCTTCTAACATGCTTTCTCTCAAACTAGTGGATTCTTTTTTAAAAAAAATATATTTTATTGATTTTTTATGGAGAGGAAGGGAGAGGGATAGAGAGTTAGAAACATCGATGAGACAGAAACATTGATCAGCTGCCTCCTGCACACCTCCCACTGGGGATGCGCCCGCAACCAAGGTACATGCCTTTGACCGGAATCGAACCTGGGACCCTTGAGTCTGCAGGCTGACACTCTATCCACTGAGCCAAACCGGTCAGGGCAAACTTGTGGATTCTTTATTCAGTCGTCTCCTTTAAAGACTCAGACCTTTGGGAACCCAAGCCTGGGTGACCTTTATTTTCCCCCTGAGTTGGTGTCATTCCTTCCCTGAGGTAAAGGGCACGGTTCACCTACAGCTTGACTGGGGTGGAGTGAAGGAGAAATCCTGGGCGAGTCAGTGGGTTTCTCTAGGAAGAGCCAGCGCAGGCCCAGGGGCTTGCATGTCTGCAGACCCCGGTGAAGGGCTTTTGCTGCCTGTTTAACAAGCCTGAGTTGATTTATACCTATGTGTCTCTCCTAGAGTCCCTTCCCTCTGGCACCACCACCTTTTAAGGCTTGAGGGGAAGAGATGGGATAAACATAGAATGGGGCGTCGCCTCCTTGCCTCAGCGGATCAAAACTCCTAATTCCTGTCAGCCTCTGGGAGCCTGAGACTCTATACTTTACATAAGCCTTAATGAGCACTTTGAGGAGTGACAGGTGGTGCGACCACTTATTTTTAACCCGACACTGTGCTCCTGAGCAGGGCAAGGTGTCTCACCCCCACTCCCTGCGGGGTGGGAGCAGCGGACACGAAGGTGACTTGCGGTGGTCTTCCCAGGCCGATGGCCCCTTGGAAGAGCTCTCGCAGAGTTGTACCCACATCAGGGAACACGGCTCAGACTGTGTTGGCCAAACTTTTGTCTTCTGGGCCTTATTGGGAGAGAAGGAGATGCCCTATGATGGGCAGAGGAGGCCAGCTGTGCTTTCTCAAGTGTATGAGCACTTGTCCTTTAGGAATAGCTCTAGGGACTAATTGGGGTCTTTTTGTGCACGAAGTGTCACTAGGATTGTGGAGTCCTAATATGAGCCATCAGAAGGGGACAAGTTGCTGGAGAACTTGCTGCTTAACTACTGGTCACCAGGAGACCTGGGCGGAGCTGCCATTCCTGAGCCCCTCAGCACCCCCAGCCGGGTCTGCACGATGCTTGTCTGGCTTGGGGCAGGGGCAGGGTCTGAAGAAGTTCAGTAGTAGCAGAGGGTGCCAGAGCCAGGCCTCCTTTCATGCTGTGACCAGAGGGAAACAGGCGCACATTGCTGCTGACCCTGCACTGAGCTGCAGCCGGGGTGGCTTGTATTTCCCAAACACTCACCAGATTTCAGAGCCTGAGGTGCCATTTGAAGGAATCTGAGAAAATTGGGGTCTGCTCAGCAGTGATTCACTGAGTGGCTAGTCCTTACCTCTGTGCCAGGGCACAGTGGGGCTAAAACAGCCTGGACCCCTCATGGAACTTCCCCTGAGCAGCAGAGACAGGCCTACATGTATACATTAGTTACAGACTAAACAAAGGCAGGCATGCAGAATGTTGTAAGGGGATGGACTTGAGGGTGTCTGGGGACTTTTCAGGGAGGTTTGGGCCCTTTCTCCTCCTGTTGTCCGCCCTTGAGCCCCTCCCAGACTTCAGTCCTCACTCTTCTGGTTTTTTTTTCTAAGAACTGCTTCCCCTGCCTGGCTAAGTCAACAGGAGCCAAGGAGATGGGGGTAGGGAGGGGTGGGGGGAGGGGAGGAAGGGGCATGAGGAAGGTTGTCAGTGCCTGGAAAATCACTAAGCTCTTGTCCCCCCCTCCACCCACCCACTCCAGGCTGATAGCTCTGCCAGCCCTCAGTTTCAAGGCCTCTCTAAAAGCTTTTGACAAAAGAGAGGTTCCTTTCCTCCCCCACATCCTTCTAGCAGCCATGAATCCATTCCTGGACTACCTTCACCTCCCAGACGTGCCATCTAAAGCCTAATGGATAATTTTTAATTACTTAGTGGGATTCCCCCCCCCCCCTTTATCTCCTTACAGGGTGAATTTGAGACTTAGGTGTGATAGGGAAAAGACGCCCTGGGATTTAAAAACGGGGTTGCCAGCTGCCTCCGGTCGAAGGCAGATAGGGGAATTGAATAATGCATCTTAGAAGTGTTTATTAGCATTCTGATGAAGACAAGTGAGGGATCTGAAAGGAAATTCCAGAAATGTTGCTAATTTGTTCCCTGGATAAATCAATTGCTCTTCCTACAGAGCATCTCGGCCTCTCTGTTCAGAATCCAGGCTTCAAAAGAAGCCCTGTTGGAAGCATGTGTCTCATCCCCTGCACCTGGCAAGGGGCTCAGTAAATATCTCCTGAGTGAATTCAGCCCTCACCAGGCTTTGGGGGCCATGGAGGAGTATCTGAGCAAAGCTATAGGTATTCTCTCCAGAACAGTGCACCACCACAAAGACAAGCACACAGTCTGATGGGCACTTTCGGATTCGCAGGTCAGAAGCAGAATTTACCTCTGTAAAGCTCCCTGAACACACACACACTATGCCCTGGTATCCCTCTGATGCCTCTGTTTATTTTTTGTGTGAGCAATGGGTGGTGGTGCCAGGAGGGCCCAGGTTTGGAGCCACATTTCAGGGCATCTTCTCCAGTTACCACGGACCCAACAAATGTGGGCTTCCCCCTACCACCAAGAAATTGGGGAGATTCGGCAAAACTGAGCTTGTATTCCTCAGGGTAATAATTGGCTAGGCTGAGTGTCCTTGGCCATTTTTTGGAGGGCATAGCCTTCTAGTTTGTTGTGGCCCCTCATCACCCCCAGTGCTGGGACCACCTTCAGTTCTCTTCATTGCCCCATTTGATCTGCTCTTTTCTTAGAGCACAGTTAAGTAAAAAACTTTCATCTCTGAAGACATACTGTATGTCATGACCCCGCCCCCACACACACATATGCATACATAAAACACACATGTATTTTACTCATCCAGGGTGTCTGCAAGGCATCTGAATTTGTGACCCGGATCAGGTTTGCTGTGAGGGTTCAGTGGACTGATGCAGGCAAAGTCATCAGCACAGTGCCTGGTACTCAGCAAGTGCTCACTCAGTACATCCAGTGAGTGTTACTATAGCTGTTTCCTTGGGGCTTGGGGCTAGGAGGCTCTCCTGGAGTCCAAAGGTATCACCAACCTGCTCCCAATGGGTGTTGTTTGGGACTGGGGCGCCCTCTGGTGGCCACTCTTCCCACTCACACCTAGGCTCCTCCAGAAAGAGTTTTGGCTCCCTTTCACCTGGCACTCCGCATCCCCCTCTGCCCCTGCCCTTACGCTCGCCCCGCCCCCCGCCCGCCCCAACACACACACACAGGGAGTGGGCGAGAGGTGGGGCCAGAGACAACATATTGCTCACCATTTCCGTTTTCTCCTTCCTGAGTTGGTGAGGTTAGGGTCACTAGTTATGGGGATAGGAGAAGGGGCTTTTAGGTGGGGGTGGCTGCATGACCCTGGGGAGGGGGTGAGTGTCTTCCCTCCTCATACCTGCTCCATTTTCTTCCCAGAGAACCACTGGTTCATGGACTCCCAAATCCACCTCCAGACGGCACAGGATAGCAGGAGGGCAGCACATTCACAGAGGCTCCCCAGGCTATTATGAGGTAATTTTATTTCTTTTCAGTTTAGGTAAAAATAGTAAATACAAGATAATCTTAATAAAGGTAAAAATACATCATTTGGATTTTGAACAGTGCTACCTACACTGCAATTTTTGATTTAGTATTTTTAAATTTTTTATAAACAAATAGAACTATTTTGCTATTAGGCTATCTGTGTTCTCATCTGGCACTTAAGAATAGATCACAGGTTACCTCCCGGTTCTGTTTGGATGTGTGGGTGGCAGGGAGGGGTTGAGAAGGGGCACATGGGGTGAGGTGGTTTGTCTTCCCAGGATACAGACGGAACTGTGCAGGGGGAGGGTGCATGTGCATCCCAGAAGGCCTTTTCCTGCACTAGCCACCGGATGTATGTCACTGTGGCTGGACTAAAGGTCTCACACGTGTATGTGTGTGAGTGTGGGGGCACTTCCTCCCCTCCTGTGGTCATGTTTCTCATTCAACAGCCTAGATTCATGACAGTTCTGGATCCAGGCAGGCCACTGGGCTACAGATATCAGCAAGGCTGCTCAGGACAGAGCCAGTGGATCCCTCTAGGGTCCTAGGGGAGTGGTTTTGGGACCCTTGCCACCAGGGCTGGTGGCCAGGGCATTAAGCCTGGCCTTGGAATGCTGGTAGAAGTTATAGATGCCCATATGGGCTGTTAAATGTCTTTACCCTTGTTCACCCTCAGGTGGTCTTTGTTTAAATTCTTTCCAAATTTCTCACTGAGTTGTTGGATCAGGTCTGCCAGCTCCCCAGTAGCTTGAGATTTCTCCTCAAGAAGCTCATAGCGCAGGCTGGAGATATCTTGCTTGATTTCCTTCAGTTCGCCTGCAAGGACAGGTGAGATTTTGGTGAGTGTGAGCAGGCAGGAGGCGCTCATGCCACATGCATTTGGGCGTTTGTCTTTCCAGCAGAATGCCAGGTTACTGGTCTAGCCCACCAGGGGTGTTGGTGAGGGGACAGGGGCTTCTTTTTGACCTAAGTACTGCCCAGCTGCTACCACTAAAGGACATACCCATTCTATTTGAGACTGCTCTCCTCCCATTCCTGGTTAAGCTCTCTGGTAAGGGTTTGAACTAGATTGGAGGAGTCAAGATCATGGTTGTAAATTGCTAGTGTCTATTTCATATAATGATTGTTAGAATATTGGTCTTAGAGCCAATAAAGGTAGATTTTAAGAGTCTGAGTAACACCCTCATTAACTGGAACCCTTGTTTTCATGATGCACCTGTATTGTTCTGTCATTATTTGCAGAGGGGAGAAACTCCCGAGTGCGAGGGGAGCAACTTAGCTTGGTTAACTGGGCCATAGAACTGGGCAGCCAACACAGGAGCCGGGCCCGCCCCGACCACGTAAGCAGCACTATGTCATGGAAGCCCTGTGACAAGCCTACTGCCCCCTTCTTCCATACAAGGGACCCCCAGGTGAGGACGTCCACTTATTTCCACAGTGAACCACAGGGTTAGAAATCCACGTGGACCTGGGCTGGGAACTGTTTTATTAACCACAGAGCTGAGTTGAATATTTCCTGATATTATAGATACTGAAAGTCACTGCCTGAGGACACATTATTCACATCTGTTTCCTAGGTGTGCCTTACATACATACATTATAGAGGTCCTAAAGGTACACTTCGGTCAGTTTTGACATCCCTCAAAACTCACTGGGAACTTCACTGAACCGTACTTTCTTGGTGTAATTCCAGGGGCATGAAACCTGAGCAGCCCTACCTTCTATGATCAGGTATCTTCTTGTCAGTCACAATTACACATGCTCGAGGCAATTTTATGATTGAGGTAGAAAAGTAGAGGTAGGTAGTAGGGCTGTTGCTCAGTCCCTAGATAGCTTCAGTCCCAGGGTGAAGCAGAGGGTCACTGATATTGACCAGACTCTTCCTGTAGGCCCCTGTGGCTCAAGAGAGGGGTAGACTAGTGCCTTTATTTAAGGAGGAGCTTGTTTCATTGGGTCTGGATGTGTATTTTTAACAAGTGACTCTGAGGTGGGGTTGAGAAACTGGGGTGGTCAGATTCTGAGAGCCTGAAAGTGAGAGAGGATGGAGCCAGCTGGACTGAGACAGTGGCAGAATCAGAAGGAGGTGTGTAGTCTGCTGTAACCTGCATGTGCACCATGGAATGAGGAATTCTGGGCCATCCTGAACTCAATGACCATGAGGCCAACTCAAGGCAGCCACCACTGTGGTAGGCAGAATAATTATTCCACCCCCCAAAGATATCCTGATCCTAATCCCTGGTGTCCCATCTATGAATATGTTATGTGACTTGGCAAAAGGGAACTACAGTTGCAAATAGAATTAAGGTTGCTAATCAGCTGACCTTAAATAAGGAGGTGATTTTGGTTTATCCAATCTAATCACAAGTCTTTAAAAGTGGAAGAGTGGGTCAGAGAGATGTGATGACAGAAGGAGCATGGGAGGTGGCAGCATGAGAAGTGGGGGTGGGGGAGGTGTGTGTCCCACTGCTGGTTCTGAGATGAGTGTCTCCATGCTACAGCCAGACTAGAGGACGGACTCGAGATTAGAGCTAAGGGCTGTTTCAGCGGATAGCCAGCAAGGGACTAGCGGTCTCAGTCCTACACACCTCCTTCTGATTCTGCCACTGCCTCAGGTCCAGCTGGCTCCATCCTGTCTCACTCCCAGGCTCTCAGAATCTGACAACCCCAGTATTTCTCAACCCCACTGTGATTGTAGCTTGGTGAGACCCTGCCCAACTCCTGCCGCCCTGCAGGAAACTGATCCAGTCTCTTACCTTCATTGACTTCATCATTTTCTCTGTCCACCTGGGCCTTCAGGACATATCTTTTTATGAGCCGTTTCATGATTTTCTGAAATGTGAACACAAGGAAGGCATCAGACAAGCTTGGCTAAGCACAGAGGCAGCCTGCACTGTGTATGTACAATTCCCCTGCAGATTTTGGTCAGCTGATGGGAGTCTACCCACACTTGGTGCCCTGCCTCGTGGGGGAACCTGGGCCAGTCCCTCTGTTTAACTCCTCCCCCAAGGATTTAATACCACCTGACCCTGGATGGAAGAACAGGATACTCTCAGTGGCAGGAGGGCGAGCCAAAGAGAGAGAGAGAATCATCTAAGATCCATGGACACTGCTCTAAGGTCCAAGGCCTAACCCATCCCTGCCCTTCTCTGTGACCTCAGCCTGTTATGTCCTCAGCCTGTTATGTCCTCTTCTTGGGGCTTCAGCTCCGAAACATTTTCTTCTAGTTCAACAACTGATGTGATCAGGAGGGAGTACTAAGTCTTAGCAGCCAGCCTGGTGTAGCTGTCTCCCTTTGAGGTGCTGTGTGTGAGTGGAGATGTGCTTAGTACAGAATCAGGACCAGGGTTGGAGGACAAGCCCACCATACATTGGAAAATTCCTACTATAGGCAGAAACAGATATAGCCAGGCTTGGGAAGTTTTGTCAAGAAACCCCACGTGTCTGATCCTGCATCCCTTGTCATGTAGGAGGGGAAGGATTTGGCTTGTAGATTCATTTAATATGCAGACACTGGATTCTTTACGCAAATAAGGCATGAACAAACAGGAGACACCAAGAATAGAGCCAAGTGTAAGAAAAACTAAAGGGGGTGAACTTTGGATTTTGCCAGCTAGTTGTTCCAAGGTTCTTGCAAAATCACAGGATTTAAAAGTATTCTGGTAGCTGAGACTTGAATCTTGCAAGAGATGAGCAGCCAGGCAGAGAGGGAGGGATTCCCTGCTCCTTGGTCATACCTTCCTATGATCTGCTCACCTGCTCACACCTGAGGACTGGGGACAGTAGAGCATTTTCTAGATTGAAGGGACCTGAATTCTGTCCCTCGTTTAGCTGTGGGATGTCAAGCAGGTTACCTTCTCTCTGACTACATGAGCTCAGGAAAAGCTTCTTGTAAGTAAAAGGCATGATGCAAAGAGCTAGAGGATTTAACTCATTATCATCATCAAACAGTGCTTCTCTCAGTGCCTTAATAGTGAAGACCTTGCTGAGAAGATGTCTCCTGGCCCTGTGATTCCAAGACTTAGACTGGACCTGGCAAAAGCTCTCTCTGGTGAGCTCTGTCAGTCCACTTAGACCAGTGCTGTCCCTCCCCAGCCCTTAGCTGGCTGAGGGTCCAGTTGCTCTGTGGTTTGAATTATGATCCAATTTCAGGCTGAATCATTAATTAGCAAGTTCCCTTCCTGCTGTTCTTTCTCAGAGAGGCCTGAGTCTTGTCATGTTAGTAGTTAGTGCCAGACTCCTCATTGATATTCTTCTGGTCATTGAGGCAGGTTACCTAAGTTACAAGAATATATGCCTTTCCATGGGGCTCATTAATGTTCTTTTCACTTTGAATTGAAGAAACAAAACAAAACTTACCAAAAACCAGTCTCTGAGAAAAACACACACACACACAAACAGAACAAACAACCCAGATACCAAGCATCTAAGATCCTTACTGAATAGGAATTCAGAAGTATTCTCCCACAGCAAACTTTCAGGCTAGTACAGCGGTTCTCAACCTGTGGGTCGCGACCCCTTTGGCGGTCGAACGACCCTTTCACAGGGGTCGCCTAAGACCATCCTGCATATCAGATATTTACATGACGATTCATAAGAGTAGCAACATTACAGTTATGAAGTAGCAACGAAAATAATTTTATGGTTGGGTCACAACATGAGGAACTGTATTTAAAGGGCCAGAAGGTTGAGAACCACTGGGCTAATACAACTTAAGAGGGTCTAGTTAGTTGTTGCTTTTCAAGAAAAATAGGAGAATAGTGTGACCATCTGTCAGTTGCTTACAAACTTCATGTCCTGATGGGGACCTAGCTTCCCCTCTGACATGTGCATGTCCGACAACTTGGGATCAGCAGGAGCAAGATGCCAGTCTTGTCCCCAGGAAGCCTGAAATAGTTAGAAAATGCCCCCAAAGCTCTATTAAAATGGATACTACACAGGATCTCTGCTTCCAGAAAAGATGGACATTTAAAGCCCTCCCTCCTTCACTGCATTAAGGAAAGCGTGTTCCTTTATGATTAATTTGCGATATCTCCTTGCTAGCTTCCATAGAGTCCCTTCACTTCAAGGAGATGATAAGCTTTCCCCAGGTTTACATACTTTCATCGTTGGCCACTTGGCCCACCTCTCCCATGCATTTAGCAAGAGCAAGAGAGGAGTCTATTTAGTGACATGATTCAGGCAAAAGAATTAATACTGAGATGGACAATGGGTAAGGATGATTGTGACCTTGAGACCTAAATCCAGGGAAGAAGGCACACAGTTCCTCTTGCCCAGATTCCAAGAGGCTGCTGATGTCTGGATGCTGCTGGTGAAGGGAAAATAGAAAGTCTTTCTGTGGAAGAGACCACTCTCTCTGTGCAGCCAGGGCAGCTAAAGACATAGATGAAGGAGAGAACACATATGCTATGTCGAAGATGGCAAATGAAGTAGAATCCAAAGGGAAGCAAGTATTTTCACCTAGGAAAATAGAATTTGAGGAATTTGGAAGAGAATGGACAGAATGGATCCTAGGACAGTCATGTGTTACCCTGGATTCATCAGACACCAGAATAGAGGAAATCAGCACTGGCAAATTGTCTCTTCTATTTGCTTTGATCGCTACAGAAAAGGCCATATAGAATGTGAAAAGGAGGACTTCCCATTGGATTGGGGGGAAGGTATTGTATCATCAAGGATGGGCTTATTCGAATGATGGACTATGCCTAGATTCTGTGTTTCATTTGGTATATGGCTTGTTGCGATTTCCATGAAGGAAATCTACCTCTCAAAGAGTGCGTATACAGGGTCAGTACACACCCTAAGAAATTGACACACTGGATCTTGGAACAGATCATGGGAGCTTTGATAGAAGGCACACTATCGCCACCTTGTTGATATCATGGTTTTGTTCCATTGTTTAATCTCATATCCATAGAACCCAGGCTGGGGAAAAAAACATTGAAAAAGTGAGGAACCATTTTCGTTAAAAATAACAATTCAGATCCCTGGAAGCCTAAGACAGCAAAGCACAGAGATCCTCTGAAGGAAATGCCTTCCCTGACAATGGAGAGCAAGCCAAGAACAAAGAACTGACAGCTTAAAAGAAATATCTGAGGGCACTAAGATTGAACAGTCAAGCAGATCTATGGAAGAGACACAAGGGAAACAAGCTTCAATGGGTGAACAACGAGCTTTTGTGTTACTGGGAATGTTACAGAATTTCTCAGAACCGAGAACGTGTCAGAGGCTGGCGGCGTTTGTGCTCAGTGAGATGGCAGCTCTGGGTGCAGCCTGGATAGTAAAACAGAGGGAGCAGATTGGGCTTCTCCTGATCTCTGCACATTGGAAGTTGCTTTGGGAAGAAAGCAATGCAGCTGGGAAGCCACCAGTGGGCCCAAGAAAAAAGATGAGCCTTGTAATTCCTTGTCTGAGTCCTTCACTGTGCTTCCCAGTTACTGCTGCTAGCTGGTGAGAGCGGAGTGCCTCCGCTGCTCCTTGCCTTCCCTCAGGCTGCAAAGGCTCAGCTGAATCTCTTCATAGTGACTGTCAAGCACAGGAAGGGCAGGTCCAGAAAGGCTCTAATGCAGCGGTTCTCAGCCTGTGGGTCGCGACCCCTTTGGCGGTCAAAAGACCCTTTCACAGGGGTCGCCTAAGACCATCCTGCATATCAGAAATTTATATTATGATTCATAACAGTAGCAACATTACAGTTATGAAGTAGCAACGAAAATAATTTTATGGTTGGGTCACAACATGAGGAGCTATATTTAAAGGGCCAGAAGGTTGAGAACCACTGCTCTAGTGCAACACTGTGAAGATGAAGGGTGGGCCAGTGCCTGGGCAGCGTGTGTGGTGAAAGACTGTGTCCTTCTGAGTCAGATCTCAGTTCAACCAGCTGTGTGACCTTTACCACTGAGCATCAGTTCTCTCATCTGTAAAATGGGGTTAAAGATACTGCCCCTCTCACAGCAATATGGTGAGATCATACCAGTGCTCTCGTCTAGTCTGCTCCCAGCTGTCCTTTCAAGTCTTCTCAAGGTTTACTCCTGTGTAAGCAGAACTGGTGAGCAGGGCTGAACAAAGGACAAATGTAAGGTGCTCTCTGCTCCTGTTTACTGTCCTCTGACAGCTTTGGTTCAGTTTTCCTTCCTTCTTTTTTTGTGACAACTGGTTGAATAAGTAGCCTCAGGCTTTTCATGGTGGATTCACAGAACACTGGGTGAGCAGCTTTCCAAGGTTATCAGTAGCTTGAAGCTGCAAACTGACCAGTTTCTTTAATCATAGCAGAAAACTCTCCAAGGGATGGGAGGCTGCCAGGCTCACTCAGAGATGATGAAGAACAGAAATGGGATGGCACTGAGATGGCCTTTGAAAAACAGGACATACACCACATAACGAGTCTTCCTCTATCTCAGCAGGAGAGATTTGGCCCTTAACCCCAGAGTTATCTATCTTTTCGATAACACAGATAATCTAAACTTCTCTCTGAGAATCTCCTGTAAAATAACTCAAAGCAGATCAAACTGGGCAGGCCCGATTTTATGTGAGATTAAATATAAGATTTGCCCATTGCCAATTTTTAGCCTGTGTCATCTGATAATACTAGTATTTTGAGGGATGAGTCATTTCTTAGTTGTACTTAAATCCTCTTCACCACACAGCTGACTTCTGAAATATAGATGGAGATTCAATTAAGGATCTGTGTCTGGAAGATGCTACATCTGCAGTTGCTCCCTCTGGGATGGTGGCGCTAGGGACACATCACCTGGGCCCAGAGGAACACTCAGAACAGCTTCAAATTTACATCTGATAAGAAATGATCAGCATGGATCAAACCGCTGATCATAAGGAAGGAAGAGTCAGGAAAAGAATGGCTGCTCTTTTATAATCAATAACCTGTAGTTTCCATTTATCACTGGCTCACGGGCTGATTCAAACTGATACAGAGATTTGACATGAATTTCCAAAAGCAATGTAAGGAAAAGAGATCATCTTCTAATTTTTATAACAGAGTTTGCAGGCTGGGAGTCTAAGGCCAGGCGCTCACTGGAGGCAGTAATAGCCACCTGGTGGCTTAAGACAAATACCTGGGAGTCATGCTGCCTCTCCATACCGCATACCTGTTTGTACGCTTCAGGTCCCATTGGCTCTATATCCAGAATCTCTGCTTCTTTCCATCATCCTACTCATACCCCAATCCAAGCCACCATCCCCTGCACCTGCAGGACTGTCACATTGTCCTCACTGGTCTCCCTGCTTACTCTCTAATCCCCACCAATTTTCTCTCATTATAGCAATTAAGTATACCTCTTAAAGCATAAATAAAATTTTATCTTCTCCCCCAAGTTAAGCTCCCCCAATTGCCTTACTCAGTGGTCATGTAGACCACACCCTAATCTTGGTCTGGCTGCATGCTTTCTCCTCTGACTTTATTCCCTTCCCCTCCCCTCCCCTCTGCTGGCTGGGCTCCAGCTTCTCTGGACCTATCTAGTTTCTCCCCTCCAGCTCTTGCTGATGTTTTTCCTCTGCCTGGAAGGCCCCACATGCTGCCCCCTACTCATTTATGAGGTCTTAGCTAACTGCCCTCTCCTTAAAGGGGCCTCCTCTGATAACCATATCTAAGCAGGGGCTCCCTGTTTTCTCCATCTTTTCATCCTGTTGTTCTCTTCTTGGCACTTTTATCAGTTTGAATGTATGTATCTGTGTGTTTACTTGCTCATTGTCTCCCTTACTGAAGTGCCATTAAGATAGGAATCATATCTTTATCCCTATTAATTAGCACAGTGCCTGGCATACAGGAAGCACCCAGTAAATATTCACTGAATGAAGGAAAGACTGAAGCGGTGTTCTGAGGGGATGACATGGCCATGTGACTGAATCCATGCCTTAATAGAATCCACTTCTGCCCATGCCTGAGTAAAGTGTGGTTACCTGGTATCTGGTGGGTTTGCTGAAAGTGTTATTTGCTGTCAGGTTCTCAGAATTCCTCATGCCAGCCTGGTATCGAGTCTTCTAGAAGAAAAATACATACATAATACATAATTCATACATACCTAGTAGGACTTGAATAACACCCACTTTTGGGGTGGTCCCTAAAAAGAGGTCCCTTGGGAGGTCAATATGCCCAGTGCTGCTTGGCTTCCTTAGAACAGTTTAGTTCTGTAGGATGCCAACAGGTTATGGAATATTGTTTGTCAATTCTGGAAAGCACTGAGTTAAAGTTATATGTATGTCTGTCCTCCAGGACTCCTTAGAGGTTTTAATGTGCGAATATTGAGAAACCCCAGGAGGAGGAGGTAATGGGCAAGGAACCTTTCTTCCCAGAGATCATTCTCCAGTTACATTCCAGGAAGAGCTATTCTACTTCCAAGTCCACTAAGGAGTTCCCCTAAACTGGGGCCTGGGCTTGAGCCCCCAGCAATGCACCTGCCCAAGGAGCTGCAGGGAGCAGGTGGCCCCCGCCACTACTGCTGGTGCTATAGCTTTGCTGATGTGCCCAGAGTTTTGAAAAGTATTGGCCCCTTTTGGTACCTGGCTCTCCTTGTATCAGGGGCCCCATATGAAACACAAACAACTTCCTCCTCCCCCTCCTGCTGCCTTCTTAGCCCCATAAACTCCATGCTACC
>NW_005871076.1:8302748-8361345 GCF_000147115.1 Myotis lucifugus | reverse complement strand
CCTCTTGGTTCTCATTATGATATAATCGATGATTTAGGACTTGGACTAGATTGAAAGCAGCAGGTAGAGCTCTTCCTTCATCAAAATAAGAGAGCTAGAGCTTTGCCCGGGTTGATTTCCACTCCACGTCTGCATCCTCCTGTGAACAAGGGAAACAAGACACCATGATTTAACAGTCGAACTCCATCTCGGGGGTGGGAGTGGGGGTGTAGCCTCCAAGTTCTGGAAGCAGATTTCTAAACAGGACTCCGATACACTTGTGGATCCTCACTACAGGGGTACACTGGGGAGTTTGCTCTCGCTAAAACCTTATGCAATTAGTCATTCCAAAAGATCTCCACTTCTTGGATTCAGCAGGGAAAACAGCAGCCAGTTCATTCTCCCCTCACACTGGGTATTTTTACCAATATTGTCCACTTGCCTCTAACCAAAGAAGATATCTCATGGCCACTTACTCCTGTTACCCACAAACATTCACAGCTCTGCTGAGATACCACCATCAACATACTACTCTTTTAGAGCAGCATTGTCCACAGAAATACGTGAGCCACAAAGGTGGATCACATAGGTAAACTTACTTTCTAGTCGCCACAATATAAAAAGTAAAATGGAACAAGTGAAATTGATTTCAGTGATATATTGTATTTAATCCAGTAGACCCAACATGTTATCATTTCAACAAGTAATCATTATAAAAATTATTAATGAGCTATTGCACAGTTTCTCATACTGAGTCTTAGAATCAGTGTGTATTTTGTACTTATGGCCCATCTCAACTTGGACTAGCCATACTTCAAGTGTTCACTAGGTACATGTGGTAAGTGGCTACCATATTGGACACCACAGCATATTTCTTACTGAGTATTTTCTATTGGTTAGAATGCTTCCAGGGAAGGTGCTAAGAGATTCTGCATATGCAATTCAAGGGGAACAAACCTGACTATGGTTAGTCAGGCCATAATAACTATGACTTAGTAATAATTACTTCAGTTATAGTTGTTACTATAGTAACTATAATTACCCCCTTCCCTGGTGGTGGTGGTAGATTGAAACCCCAGACCTGTTACTTCTGAGTTGGTGTCAGTGCCTGAATGCTAACTGGGCTTCCAAGTGGGAGCAGGTGTGTTCTGTAGGCAGGCTCCTTAGGGGTTTGCGGCTAGGACAGAGGCATTGGGTTTGGGATCATGCAGACCTGGGCTCACAACCCCTTACTACTAGCTGTGTGACTTTAGACAAGGGCCTGGGCTCCGGAGATGATGCTGCCTCCCTCACATAGCCCTGAGATTGGCATTGAGTATGTGCTCTAGAAATGGTGGTTTCCTCTCCCCACAGGCATTGGTTACATTCAAGCATCTGTGTGAGGTTGCAGGGATGTGCCATGAGATATAAGGTCGTCACCAGTAGGTGTGGTCATTTTGTTTGCTTTTGCTGAGACCCCATCAGCACCTGGCCTGGTCTATGGGGCATCCTTTTAGACTGAGAGCTTTGTGAGGGCAGGGGCGCTCCTTGTACAACAGAGAGGTGTGACAGGGACACTCGGCCTGAGAGGAATGGTAACATAGTGGTGGGAACATGGGCTTTGGAGCCCTCCTGGCTCTGTCACCGTGGCAGGTGATTTAGCTGCTCTGGGCCTCAGTTTCCTCATCTGTAAAATGAGGATAATAATACCTACTTCATAGGTTGTTTTGAGAATTAAAGGAGTTAAAGCCTGAAAAACACTTAGTGTCAGACTATTGGTAAACCCTCAGTAAATACTATTTTTTTAAAAAAATATTTTTAAATTGATTTCAGAGAGGAAGGGAGAGGGAGAAAGAAATAGAAGCATCAGTGATGAGAGAATAACACTGATTGGCTGCCTCCTACATGCCCCCTACTGAGGATTGAGCCCGCAACCCAGACATGTGCCCCTGACTGGAATCGAACCCGGGATTTTTCAGTGCACAGGCCAATGCTCTATCCACTGAGCAAAACTGGCTATGGTGATACTATTTTTTATCTCTGTAGCTTTACACAGTGTGTAGTGTTCAACCTTCAGGCATTTAGCAAACATTTATAGAGCACCTACTATTATTCTGGCATATGCTAGGTAGGCACTGGGGATGACAATCCATGCCCTTGTAAACACACACTCTGGCAGTGACACAAGTATGTTAAACAATACATCAGCTAGACTTTTACCTAGTGTTGTGCTAAGAGCCGTGGGAGGCTCTGGGTATTCAGGCCTGTGGCCTGGCCCTGGAGATCAGGGAAGGCTGTGCTGGTGACTGGCATTTGAGATGAGATCCAAGGGATTGTAGTTCCCAACCAGGTTAAAGTGTGGGTGATCTGGGAGGTGGAGAAAGAGTGGGAGTTAATGAGTAGGAGAGGCAGTGAGAAGTGTAAACAACTCTTGAGACAACTTTTGAGAAAGTTGGCAGTAAAGAGCAGGAGAGGAAGAGATTGAGAGCTAGAAAGTGAGATTGAGGGAGGATTTTTTGTAGTTACCTTTTAAGATCCAGAGACTTACTTGAATGCTGACAGGAAGGACTAGATAGAAAGGGAGAGGGTGATGATGCATATGGAGTCAGGATAATGGCAGCTCCTGAGGAGGCAAGGGGGCAAGGAGCCAGGGCATGTGGGCAGCCTGATTGGATGGAGGAGGGCAGGTGGGGCAGAGCAGGGGGTGTGTGGATTTGGACAGTAGATACTCAAGATCTACTGACTGAATAAGTAAGTGTTCTCATGGAAGGCTATATTAATATATACTCTCCCAAAATTCAGTGTGATCTGGAGTACTGGGCACTTTCAAGAGGCTTTATTCCACTTCTCATGTTCCTGCACACGCACCGCCAGTGAGATGTGGGGCGGGGGGGGGGGGGCGAGGACTCTCACCTGAGGAGGAGAAGTGTGGGCTGCAGTGAGCTCTGTCCATCTTGTGTCATCACACTGTTGGGATAACTTTACAAACCACAGGGTTGCCCCGAACTAGTAGGCATCAATAACATGGCTTTACATTTCACATTCATTTGGACCAAAGCATGATATGCTTGTTAGGATGGGGCCAACCTTCTTAGGTGAGTGGTACAGAGACCCACGGATTACTGGTTTCTCTTACACACGGGAAAACTGAGGCCCAGAAGGGCAGGGAGGACTAGTTAGCAATAGCTCATCAACATAGGTGACCAAATGGGCATAGCACTTTAAAAAAAGATGTTTCTCAACAGATGCTGCATTTCTGCAGGGGGAGAGTACAAGGAGGTTGGGGAGGGGGAAGGGGGGAGGGGGAATGAGGGCTTCAGGGCCTAGCTTTTCCTTGCCTAATCTATCACATCGTTTGACCCCTTTCTGTGTTGTTCCTACTATTTAGCATACTTTTTTTGGAGGGCATTATGGACCAAATGTGTCCTCCTAAAACTTATATGTTGAAACTCTAATCCTCCATACATTAGAATGTGACTGTACTTGGAAATAGGGCCTTCAAAGTGGTAATTAAGGTTAAATGAAGTTATAAAGATGGGACCGTAATCTAGTATGACTGATGTCATTATAAGGAGAAGAAGATACACCAGGGATGCATGCACAAAGAAGAGCGGCCATGTGAGGGCAGAACGAGGAGGCAGCCACCTGCAAACCTCGGAGAGGCCTTAGGAGAAAACAGCCCTGCTGACACTGATCTTGACTTCCAGCCTCCAGAGCTGTGAGTAAATAACATTCTGTTGTTTCAGCCACCCAGTCTGTGGTATTTTGTTATGGAAGATCTACTTAACTAATACATGGAGGTCTTTATTTTTTCTATGTGAGAAATACACAAGTAATTGTTTCTTATAAAAGATTTAAGTGCAGAGATATAACAAGCACATGTGAATGTCCCTTTCAAAACTCCTCTCTCTTACTCCCTTCCCCAGAAGGTGTGGAATGTTTTCTCTATCTTTCTCTACTTTTTCGTTCTGTATATTCACATTTGTATGTAAACAAGATTTACTTATATTCTTCTATCACTTGCATTTTCCCCCTCAATATTATAGGAATTTTGCTATGTCAGCACAAAGTTTTTCTCATTGTATATATAGTATTATATACAGTATCCTATACTATATTACAGTTTATTTAAATATTCTAATATTGATGAAGTACTTCCAAGTTTTTCTTTAATGAAAAACTATGTAAAATCATATTTCTGCATGGATCTATTCCTAGAATTGGAATTATTGAATGAAGGGGTTAGTGCATTTTATTTTGTTTTAATTTTTAGTTTATTTACATAACTTTATAATAAATAAATCAAATAACATGATTTCTGAAACACAAAGAGGTATAAATGGAAAGGCATCCAACCACCTTTGTCCCCTAGCACCACCTCTTAATAGTACCTTGCTGTGCATCTGTCAGGTACTCTTTCAAATACTTATACAATCATAACCACCTCTTAATAGTACCTTGCTGTGCATCTGTCAGGTACTCTTTCAAATACTTATACAATCATAAATTAATATGTATTCCCCTCTCTTCCTTTCTTGCACAGACAGAGTACACCATGTATATTGTTCTACAACTTGATTTTTTTCACTTAACACTCTATTGTAAAGGTTTCACCAAATCAGTGTATAGAGAACATCGTCATCTTTTTTTAAAACTGCACAGTATCTCACTGTTGAGATGCACCATAATCTATTTATTTAGATTCCTGTTAATGCTCATTTAGTTTATTTTTAATTTCTTGCTGTTCTAAACAAGGCTTCAATCAATAGATTATGTTTTATGCATTTTAATTTTGATGAATGCATCCTGGGACATTCTCTTGACTCCCTTATCTATTTGGCAGAATTGTATTAGTCTCTGAATGGCCTTCAGGCATCACCTCTGTAAGCTTCCTCCCCCATGGCCAATCACAGTCTCTGCTTTGCACCTTCTGCACCTTGTAGGACTTCTTTTGGTGCTCTGGCCCAAGGCACTACAATTTGTTGATTGACATGTTTTGTTTTGTTTTTCACTGAACTGAGTTCTTCAAAGGCACGGACTGTATCTTAGTCATTTCTGTATTATCATGCCTACCACAGGCATGGCATACAGAAAGGAATTAATAAATACATGTGAGAGGCAGAGGGAATGTGGGCTGAAAGATACAGTTATTTTGATTTGCTGTGGGTCACCTGTATGCCATCCTGTGGGGAAACATGTAAAGAGTAAAGAGTCATGAACCTGAGTCTTTCTGCCTTTGTCGGGCCATTTTATGTGTGGTGCCCACTATGCCATGTGGCAGGTGACAGGAGTGCTTCTTGGAGCAATCCAGGAAGAATGAATGCCTGTTTGCTGTTTTGGCTTCACATTAAAAACACGGGGGTTCTACAATCATTGCCTTCATTGCTGAAAACAGCAATGTAAATTAAACCAAGGGAGAGAGAGGATTTCCCATTAACGGTCTTACCTCAATTTCCTGATACGAGTTGTTGATCATGGCTATTAGCATATTGAGCAGCACTACCACCATGGTGACGTTATAAACGCCATAGAGAACATAGCCAATGTTCTCAATGAATTTGTGGTCATATTTCAGCACCACTGAGATCACTTCAGACAAGCCAAAGATGGACCAAAATAAGGTTTTGAAACTTTCTTCAACCCTGCAAGGAAACAGCAGTCATTTCAGGCAGTTTGTATCAGCTAATACTTTACACACGAAAGTTGCTATCACCTAGACTTCAGTGGTTACCCTTGAGTGGGGCTGGGGCTGGCTGGTAGTGCCTATATTCTGAAATAATGAGACATTCACATTTCTAAGAACACTTGGAAAAAATATTATAAGGGGCAGGTTCTTTCTTTTCATTCAATCAATTTATTTGGACTACTGACAGTAGTATCATTTTTATCTTGTAATTAAACATTTAAAATTAAACGCCAGGGCAAATATTTATTCTAATACAAATTATTTTTCTCAGAAGCACACTCTTCCTTCAGTAGTTTGAGACTCTTCTCAGACTACCCAGTCCCACATGAAAGGAAGAGGATGGTGTCTACTGATGAAGCTGGCATCACTGGTGACTGGGACTTGCTGGGCACTTGACACAGATCAGCTCACTTAAGCCTTATGACCGCTTCTGTGGTGGGCTCGCTTATTACCTCCATTTTACAGATGGAACCACTCAACGCTCAGAGCCTATGTGTCTTTCCTGGAAAGTGGGATGCAAATCCAGGTGTGTCTGAGAGTTTAAAATGGTGTGTACTTCAAACCACTATCCTTTCCCACCCCCTGGCCCTGTGGATTGAGGCCAGCCACGTATATCAAGTCCTCTAAATTTGAGTTGAATGATCAGGAATGAGAGTGGGGAGTTTAGTGTGTCCATATTGTTGCAGTTTGCTAGGTCAACACCCAAACTGCACTCTGCAGCTCACTCAAAGTAGTTACTGCATGTGCGTTGAGGAAAGTTTGAACACCTGGCATTTAGGACACTATTTGACGCTCATGAGATTTTGGAGTTGCCAAAGTACCCTGGTTTTAAGAGTAATATCCAAGCACATTTCACACTGTACTTTGTGGTCCTGACCCTGTATTAGTTTTATGACATAGAACCTAATCAGAAAGCTGGATTTTGGTTGGGTGGTTTAGAACATGCACATGTATCTGATAACATTTGAATGGCTGAGCAATTCTTTTAGTTTGCACCCAGATTTCTCGTATCATTTGTGAGAAAGCACTTCCGTTTTTCTCTTTAACATTTCAGATTTTCTACACTCACCCACAAATGGCCAGGATTAGCTAGATTAAAAAAAAATCAGGGTTTCTTAAGGATTGGTATTTATTTGACAAGATGTACAAAAATACTGGTACTTACCACATTGGAAACATTTCACTCTGACTCGCATGAATGTTCCGCTCTCCTGTGTGTGAGTGTGTGGGGGCGTAGGTATACGTGTGTGTCTAGCCAGCTGTTTGGCTCTATGCACCGCTGTCTGAAAACTAAATATAGAAGTGTTTTTTTGTGGTCATTATTTGTTTTTGTTTTCCTTTAAAAATATGAGTTTGGAATATTTAATTCATTTTCATTTTAGCAAGAAGGAATTTCATTGGAGGTTTGGAAGTAACCACTGGGTAACAAGCCATTATTGTAGAGCTCCAGCTCCTGAGGCTACTTTGAGAAAGAGGGAAAACTGTTTCCTCATGCAAGATGCAGCTTCCATTTGTGTAAAAAAGATGCTGTTCCTCGTGGAGGCATTGTCTCCATTTAGAAGCAATCTTTTGGTTATCACCCTAGTGGAAGGGAACAATGGCCCCACACCAAACCCCAGATGCTAGGATGCGGCCTCTCTGACAGTTGTTTCCTTCCTGGTGGGTCAGGTGGAATCTGGAGTACACTCTGTTGAAAGGAGGGGCTGGGCGAACAGGTACTGGTCTAGGATTATGCACTTAAACCACAAAGAGTCTAAGAAATGGGTAATATATGCGACTGAGAGACATTTTACAGAAATTCATCTTCCCTTTCTTATCTTGGAAAACCCCACAAACCTTTGGCTGACACAATGAAGCAAGCAATTATAGAACACATCAAAGGAAAGCCTTCTGAATTCTCATTAGGGAAAATGCCTAGGTTCAGTCTGTATTTTTTCACTTTTGCTTCTTCCTATGATTTTTGCCACCAAGCTCTGATTTATCCTTAGTGCCTTCTCTTAGGCATTCTATGTCAACAGTCTGAAGGAGGCAGAGCTGGCCCATTAAGCCGTACATGTTCCAGTAAAAAAATATTTATAGATCCCTAAACCTAGGCCCATGCCTCTCCTTTACCACTCCCACCCTTTGCTCCCCCCTCTGAGGCTTGGAATGATGAGCTGTTCAATTGTTGTCTGGCTTCTAGTTAATCTTCAAAAATGTTTTATTTCTATTCTATAGCTTAAGGATTAGCCTCTAGACTTGAATTTGACCATGACCTCCAGGAGAATCTAATTTCAAGAGGCCTGGCCCAAGCACTTTGGGATTGCCAGAGTGAGAGGAACTCCCTTGGCATCTTACCTGGCAGGAAGGGGTCTTACCCAAACAAAGAATGTGTTTTTAACAAGCTCTTCTAACCACTAGGGGATATCTATAGCCCCTGCTTCCTCTTATTATGGGGCAAAATGAGTTTCAGTAAGAAATAACTTTAAAAAAAGCAGAGTCCATTGGTTTGAATAATCCAAAATGGCTAGATTCACCATTGTCATCTCTTGGATCTTTCATTTATACTCACACCTCTTTACAGGAACTTTCAGTGGACTAACGAATATAATAGTTTTGTTGTTATTTCTCAGAGGGGACCTTATGGGCTGAGTTATGCCCAATTAGCTGGACTAAGTTGTGAGCAATTAAATATTTTATCCATAGCTCAGCTCATAACTAAAATATATTCTGAACAGAATTGAAGAATTCAGTGTTTCAGAATTACATGAACAAACTGAAACATTTATGTTTATATAATCTTGGTCTGTGAGAGATTTCATAAACCACAGAGGGAAAGAATTGTCCCAATCAAACTTGTATACATAAAAAACGTAAGTAAAAATATAAGGTAAAAAGACTAAGGGAGTAAAGAATTTGCCACACATAGGAAATAGATGATGTCTTTCTTACATAAAGAGCTCTTATAAATCAATATGAAGATACAGACATCCTCGTAGAAAGAAGCAGAAATATCCATGAAAACTTGATGTTTTTCTGGTGACAATAAGTAACTTGATATGCCCAATAATTAATTTGATATGCCATGCTTATGGCATCTTCTGGTGGAGTATGTAGCAGGAAACAAATGAAACTTCTTCTCACTGCCCTGAGAGGGAAGAGACTTTTGTTCACTTTGACCTTGGAAACCTATAGTAATTATTCTCAGAGAGAAGCTGGCCTCAGGTAGAAGGCAATAGTACATTACTGATTTCAGGAGTTTGGGCATTGGAGCTAATCCCAATGTTTTGTGAGGTTATGATGCTCTCTGAGTCATGTACTAATCAGCACCACAAATTTTAGGAGCTATGGGACTCAGAGCATGGGGTTGTCTTTTAAGAAGAAAGTATCTTGCATTTGGCTTCTTTGATACTCACCAGGAAGCCACTTGTCTCACAAAAGGCCCCCACTGTCAACTAGCTGGTCTCAAGGCTAAATTTAAGGTTCTTTACTGATAGAGAAGGCAGCCACTGATTCTACATCATCTTCCTATCCGCTCTGGCTAGCTACAGAGTTTGCCACAGATTCCTTCAATTGTGTCAGTCATGGGAATCTTCACAGAGATAGCTGGAGGCAGAACAGCAAAGGTTCATGCCCAGGTTCAAATCCCAGCTCCAACATGTATTGGCCTTGTGAGCTTGGGCATGTTATAAAACTCAGTTTACTCATCTATGAAATGGGATAATGGTGTGTTATTAAGTTGCTGTAAAGTATATAGTAAGAGCCCAATAAATGGTAGCTATTATTTTTATTCATTTGTTTATTTGTCAAATATTCACTGACCTCCCAGCTATTGTCCAGGTTATAAGGATACTCTGCTGCCCAGAACATGTTTCTGTCCTTGTGGGAGTCCCAGTCTCAAGCATGCCCCATAGAGTGAGTGAATGCTATAAGGAAGTAAGCAAGGATTCTCCATTTGCCTTGCCTTACCTTGCTGGGGAACACATAGAACCCCATCAGCCCCTCAGGTGCTTCCACACAAGACTGAGTGGAGTTAATAAATCAGTTGCCTATTGACTTTTCTGAACAACCCTCATCTTCCTTCCTATCTGCAAAGATCATCACAAACCCTTGATTTCATGTAAATCCTCTCTGCTTTCTCCAACCCTTTCTGTCTTTCAAAATTTGACATGTACTCAATAGGCCACCCTGGCATAAGAAGTGCTCCTAATGAATAAAAGGGGAAAGTGCCTATGAGTGATGTTGACTAGAGCACGATTCACCCCCCTCTTAGTGGGTGCGGTGTGTGTTGGGGTGGGGAGGGGAGGTTGGAGCTGATTTGTCAAGTAGAAGGCAGGGATGTGGTAATCAGTTCTCTACCAGATCTGTCTCGCCTGCATAATGGGACTTTAATAACAGCTTGCTTAAAGAGGCAGTTGTGTATGAGAACAAACTGATCAACAAGGCGACCGTTTGGGAGGATCGTTATAAAAATTGCTGCTTCTTCAGAATGCCATGACGCCCTTCCTCCAGTGTCATGGCATTCTCTCTCTCTCCTCCCCCAAACAGTTAAGTTCATTTACTTACCAAATCTGCACATAGCAGGGTAAAATTAAGCAGGAGGATCAGCTCCTAATAGACTGTTTCTCAGTAGCAGGTGTTGGGCTAGAGTTCTGCTGAAGTAGAAACACTGGACACCTGCCACTGAGCTGGGAGATGGAAGAAGATGCTTGGACCATAGAGAGACTCTGTGAGAGGGCCATGCTTCTCTAATGCCCAGACTGGAGACTGAGAGCAGTAGGACCAGGCTTTAGGAAGGTCAGGGGAAGAGAGTGAGACTCCAGAGAAAGTCTGAACCTCACCCCTGCTATGCCCTGCTATGCCCTGCTAACTTGTGTGCTCCAAATCACTTCCTGTTTTTCACTTCTTGGTTTTTCTAGGGCCCTAAATGAGGAGTTTGGCTAGTGATTTTCACCCTTTCTCATCTCGTGGCATACATAAACCAATTACTAAAATTCTGTAGCACACCAAAAAAATATTTTTTTGGCTGATATGACAAAAAATAGGTATAATTTTGATTAATCACACCAGATGGCTATTGTTGTATTGGCTGTTTTTTTGTTTGTTTGTTTGATAATCTAAGGCAGTGGTCAGCAAAGCGGCTCACGAGCCACATGAGGCTCTTTGGCCCCTTGAGTGTGGCTCTTCCACAAAATACCACGTGCGGGCACGCACTTACAGTGTGATTGAAACTTCGTGGCCCATGCGCAGAAGTCAGTATTTTGTGGAAGAGCCACACTCAAGGGGCCAAAGAGCCGCAGTTTGCCGACCACTGATCTAAGGGAAAAGAGATCAGTGCCCTAGACTAAATAGTCAGGTATTGCATGTTTTAATAATTTCTGCATTATCAGTTGAAAATCACTGATTTAGATAGTCCAGAAGTAGAGGAGTCTGGCCCCAGAGTCAGTGCCAGGGAACTTGGATGCACAAAGCCTAAAGCCTGTACAGCCCAGATTTATTCATACTGAAGACCAAACTCTTTCTCCAGGAGCCTGGTTGCTTCTCAAGGGCAGAGCTGTGCTTTCTTCACCTTTGAAACTCCCAACTTAGTCCAGATTTTGGCTCACTGAAGGTGCTGGGTAAGCTCAATGTCCACTGAATGAATGAATACATCCCTGATGCACATTTTGGCTTCTCGGTTCCCGATCCCAGTGTCACCTAGTCCAGGTAGGGCTCTGGTGAGGCAGAGTGCAGGCTTTGAAGTTAGGTAAACCTGGGTTTGACTGTGAGCTTTTGGTCAAATAACTCTGTGCCTTTTTTTTTCTTATTCTAGCTGTATAATGGAAAAACAACAATCTGTACTTCATAGGGTTGTCACGAGGATTAAATGAGTTAATAGAATGCTTGTGAAGTGCATAAAATACTTACTGGCACATAAATGTGTGATAAATGTTACTAATTTTATTACCAATATTCATATTTTTTCTTGCTTAACTGCAGTTGGCACCAGCATCAGGGCAAAAGACTTCCACCCTACAATCAAGTCTCAGAATAATCCTTTAAAAACATGAATCAGATCCTGCCCCTCTTCTCTAGTGGCTTTCCATAGGCTAACAACTGAACCCAGTCACCTAGCTCAGGCCTCAAGGCCCCGGGTAATCTGAATCCTCCCCACCTCACTAGCCCCCAGCAGCAAGGCACTCCCGCTTCTGTGCCTCCCCGTTCCTCCGCTGGGAACGCCTTTTCCCTTTCTCTCCACATGGCCACTCATTTTTCTCATCCTTTAGGCTTTAACTGATTGTCACATGCTCAAGTAGGCCTTCTCTGACTGTTGTGTCTGAAGGAAGCCCTCTCCTAATTCCCCGTTCGTACAGTGTCTTATTTGTTCTTAGCTCTCAGCACTTAACCTCTTTATTTAAAAAAATTATTTTGGGTCTCTTTTCCCTGTTATCACATTCATGGAGGAACTCGACCTCCACAAGGGCAGGGCCTGCTCACTGTTCTGTCAGTACCCAGAACAGCACCCAGCTCATAGTAGGGACTCAGTAAACATTTTTGTCAATGAATGGTTAAATTCTGGGAAAATGAGTGCTCAGATTCACCCAAGAACTGTCTCTTCTGATAGCTCTCTAGAGCTAACCCTGGACAGTTTAGTTTCCTGTCCCTCTGTCACTTTGAAGAATGACAGTTTAAACCTAAGTTATATCCTAAAACTGAATTTTGGTGAATAAAAAGGTAGGGATTTCTTCCCTTTAGGATGGCTCCCATCAGTCTGAGTATAAGAAAAAGGACTTGGGGAAATGCCTGAGAACATGCTGTGAAAACATCCAAAAGGGCACATTTTCAGTGTATCATCAGTTCTTTTCCCTCAAAACTTTGTGAGCTCTTAGCCTGTTCCAGAAGCTCAAAGGTACTAGGCTTTTAAAATTCATGTCATGAATAAACATGAGGAGAGGATATAAATAAACATAGGATAGTAGAATGCCTTTTGGTAGCAGGCATAATCATCCTTCTAAAGTAGCCCAGGAGCCCTGGCCAGTAGTTAGAGTGTTGGCCCACACACCAAAGGGTCACAGAATCAATTCCCAGTCAAGGGCACATACCTGAGTTGCAGGTCTTTCTTAGCCTGACCTGGGGTGTGTGTAGGAGGCAACCAATCAACGTCTCTCTCTCCCCACCTCCCACCTCCTCCTCTTCCTCACTTCCACTCTCTCTAAAAATCAATGGAAAAAATATCCTTGGGTGAGGATTAACAACAACAAAATAATCCAGGAAAAGATCTATATTTTTATCACTTATTGCACTTATTGGAGAGTTATGCTAAGATAAGAACTTATGTTAGACCCAAGGTATATATTTAAGATATATATATATTTTTGACACACAAAGGCCAGCCTCTTTGAGCTGCTCAGCCTCTCTTAGCCTGACCTGGGCCCCATCATTTGCCTCTGCGGTTTCCTCCATAAACCTCAGACTTCTCTGTGCTGATTTCTCCACTGAAAATGGGCATAATAAACTCTATAATTCCCCCCAAACCCTTATGCCTTACTTGAATTTATAAGATGAAAGGCGAGATTATAATTTTCAAAATATAATACAGTATGATAACACATCTATCAGAGGTGCCCATATTTCAACACTAAAAAATGTATCCTGGAAAAATGTGTCCTCTATAATGTGAACATGGCTGATTCCATTCTACATCCCACGTAGGCCACAGTCCTGTGATGCCAGGAACTTTCCCTGGTTTCTCTTAATTGGCCATGAGTTACAGTGAGTCTCTGAGGGCAGACAATGTAACCTAGCCTTGGCCGCCCAAGCAGGACCTCTTCTACAGACAGATCCTTCTTAGGGGTGTGGTTCTTTGCTGTCAGGAGGCCCCTCTGACTTGTCACTTCCTTCTGGATGTCTCTGGGCCTATATGGCTCCCCTGTCTCCCTTTTTCCCTTTCTTGGGCCAGGGAAATCTCAGGCTCTTGTTTTCTGCTTGTCAAGCACAATATTTCACTTGTAAAGAACCATTTTACCCCTTTCGCAAGTCTCTGTTTGGCCCTCAGTGCTGAGAATGGGGTCCTCCTTTTTAAGGCCCCACTATTCCTCCAGTCCCTTAGGACATGGACTATATACAAGCTTCTGGGAAGTGGGTCTGTTTGTCTTCATTTCTGTTGGGAATGGGTCCTGGAGAAGGCCAAAGCCCCTGTCTCTTTCCTGAATCACCAGGGACCTTGTCCTCCTCCCCGTCATACCCTCCTTGACTCCCTCCCCAAATCCTGGAGCCTTCCAAATGTCAAAACCCTGAGAACGTTCTCCTTCTCTCACACCCCACATTCAGGCCATCACCATGTCCTAGCCACTCTAACCTCCTCAACATCCCTGCTCCATCTCCCGTTCTCCATCACACTGCCACTCCCTTAGTTTGGGCTTGCATTTCTTTCACCCAGCTTCCTGCCACAGTCTCATAATAGATCTAGCTCAGCATCTTTCAAGTTGCTTTATTTTAGAACATTTTCTCAATTGGTAACATGCCCCCATTCCTGTGACTATTTAACATCTGTCTTCCCAACCAGTCTGCAAGTCCCATGATGGGAGGAGCCATGACTGTTTTTGCTCACCATGAAATCTCCAGCACCCAGCGTGGGCCATGCAAGGCTCCTCCTCCTACCCTCTTGAGCCCAGCTGCCACAGTGCTCTCTCTGAAGGCAGATCTGATTTCACTTCCTCCTTTTCACAAAGCCTTAGTGGAGAGCTAACAACCTATCAGGGCGAACTTCATTGGCTCCTGCTGGGTTATCTGATCTTACTTTCTGCCATTTCCCAAAACTCTTGCCTACTTGCCTACTTTTTCTTTTCCTTTTTACAAAAGTTTATTCTTAAATGTACAACAGCCTCCAAGATAATATTTCATTCTAGCTATAGGTGGCAGCAGATAGTAGGGCAGGGAATCCAGATGTTTAGACAGGAATGGAATTAAGGATCACCATGCCTTAGGCACAAAGAACAGCTTACTTTTTTGGCAGATTTCTTAATTCCACTGTGGCCAGGGGGCCCTTCCATGTGCCCCTCAGTTTGAGCTCCTCATATTTCTCCTCTTTTTGTTTCTGCTCCAGTGCCTTATCTTATCTGTCTCCTTGACCTGCTTCTTGCCACCTTTGTGGCCAGATATGGAAAAAGCTTTTATTTTTTTTAAAGAAAATTTTTGTACCATGAGGCATTGAAACATCCGAGCACATCAGTATATGGGCGGTAAGGCAGCTACTTTCTCCTTCACTTCAAAAAAAAAAAAAAAAAAAGGCCCTGCTTGTTTATACTTTGCACAGGCTGGCATATCCTTCTAGTCACCCTCAAAGACCTTTTTAGGGTCACCCCCTCCATGAAGCCTTCCTTGACCTTGCCAGACAGAGTCCAGTGCTTCTTCCTCATTGTGCTGCCCAAGTACCCTTTTGAGGATATTTTTGATTAGAAAAGTCTCAATCCAGCTATACTGTGAAGCTGTCTCCATAATAGCTGATGCTTGCTTTTTTTTACTTTTCAGACTTCCCTACTTGTTTATGAGATTCTTAGGGATGAGAGCATTGTTCTGTTAACCTCAATGACCGCAGAGCCAAACACAGAACTTGCCATTGGATAGCTTCTCCATAATATTTGTCGAATGAATATTCACACTTTGGAGTAGAAAGCTGCTTTACCCAGGGGACAATCGCAGGCTGCATATTTAGTGCTGAGATATGTAGAATCACCAGGTTCTCAGTGATAATCATTAATCTGAATTTCATATGCTGTTTTTTAGAATAGCCATAGGAAAGCTATTGTAAAGACACCCAGCTTCTACCTCAGAGCATATGCCCTGGTGTGGGAAGTGGAGGGGATTTCTGGTCAAAAGGTGGAGGATGGGCTTGGAGTCATGCAGATCTGGGTTCAAATCTTCTTATTGGTTCTGTGATCTTGGGCAAGTTCAGCATCTCTCCAAGCCTCAGTTTCCTGGTAGTAATATCTGTGTCATTCCATTGTTAGGTGGACCAAATGGGAAAGCAGCACATACGCTTATCACAAATTGTTCAACAATAGGATGGTGCAGGGGTCCTGGGGTGGGGTAGGCATGGACAGAGTCTCAGGGAGTCTCCCTCAGCCCCAGTGCTCCTTCAGGTTCATTGGAGCCAGCCTCTGAGCTGTGGGCACTGAATCAGTGCCTTCTGCCCCTGCTGGGCATACGAATCTGAGTCTGGAAATTTTCCATAACTCTCATGGAAAATAGAAGCTTCTAATTTTGCCTAGCACTGCTGAAGCTCCGTCCATTAAAAAGATTCCTGGGAGACAGAATAACCTTAGGAAAAGTATTATTTTTTATTAGAAAAGTCTCAACCCAGCTATGCTGTGAAGTTGCCGCCAAAACAGACTGTGGAAAAGATGGGCTGGGATCATCTTTGGGGGGTCAGGGCCCACATTTAATCTCCAATCAGAAGTAAGTGGGGGAGGCCAAGTTTACCCAAAGGGAAGACGAGGAGCCCATCATGGGTCCCCCCATCCTGGGCATTCTTGGTCACATCTGTGTACCTGATCTGCGATGGTCACCAGTTGGATGGGTATAAAGAAGGCCATCTTTTCCTGTGCATTCTCATTCAGCTGCATTTCATTAGTGGGCCAAGGAGTTTTTGTCTCTCTTTTTCTAACACTTATTACAGAGTGCTGGGATCCCAAGATTTCCATATAGTCTCTAAGCAGAAAAATCCTTGCTTTATGAAATATGTCCATTCCAGCAAAGTTGACTATAAAACAAAACACCAAAAACCAAATCCTATTTGTCTACTGATTTCCATGATAAGATCAAAGATATAGTCTCATTTAGAACAAAATTCCTAACAGTTGGAATTGAGAGCTTTTCTTACAGGCTTTCTGAAAGAAAGTGCATTCTCGGGCAGTTTTCTTTTCACATCCTCACCCTGGCCTTAGGATACTTGATTTTGTACTGAGAGCATAAAACATACTGAACATCTCCTCCTTCCCGCGGGTCATTTGCAGTTTCTAATGGAAGTGGCTTGGAGACAGTGAGCTGTTAGCAGGTGCACTATCTGTCATGTCCAGGCAGCCCCGTCGCTGCTCTTCCCTTCAGGTCAGCCTCCTACACAGAAGCAGCTGTGAAGCATGACCCAGACCTTTGAGGAAACCATTGGTTCTGAAGTGAAAGGAAGCTGAAAGATTGGGAAATGCTTATAAGATCTGACTCCAGAGCTCGCTTTTTTAATGCAGAGTTGAGACTGGTCTCTATCTCCCTATCTGAGTAATGATGAGGTTAAGTCAGATCAGCATTTCTCATTGCATGGTCCTAAGACCACCTGAATCAGAATCCCCCAGTGGCTTGTTAATGCAGGCTTCTAGGCCTTATGTGGAACTCGAAGGGGTAGAGCCTGGAAAGGCCCAAGTTTAGCCATCTCCCCAGATGATTCTGGTATGGTTTGAGAATCATTGATCTCAGTCAAGACTGCTCAGACTGTGTGTTTATTCATCCTGTGGCAGATTCCGTTCAATCTGTTTTCTTCTTACCCCCTCCTTGAGGTCTGTCAGATGAGGGATGGCAATTTGAGTGGGGAAGGAGGTATGTGATTCCAGAACTGGAACACAATGGGGATTAGGGCAGGGCTTGGTTGAGGGTTGGGGGTCTGCCATTGGTAGAGAAACCTTTCCTTTTGTCCCAGGATGTCCCTAGTCTCCCGTCTGGGATAGTACTCTACTGGGTGGGGTTTAAGTGGGAGTGAGCTGACCTGGGACTGCACCCCTAGGGTGAACAAGGTTCCTGTAAGATAGCTCTCTATTAGTTCCTAACAGATGGATTGCAAAGTAGACTCCTGAACAGTCTCTAGGAACCTAAGCTGCCCTTGAACATATCAGGGGTGAGTTTTTGGGGTGGGGTGGGGTCAATAATGGGGCAAGGATACCTACACTATGCTCCTGGCCAAATTTCCTTTCTGTAGGACTGAGTCTTCCAACTCTGTAAGACCATCTTTCCCTATAAGCTCAAAAGGACTCCCCGTGGGTGGGCCAAAGGGAAGATCCTGAGCTGGGAAGGGCGGCCTGGGCATGAGCCACTATGAAGTAAACATTCACCTGAGAGGGGTCATTGGTCTTTATCATCAGCTTAGCTGGTTCTCAAAATAGCTCTGAGTTGCCTAATGCACAAGACTCACTTATCTCTAGTGTGGCTTTTTGTTTATCAAAGAAGTTTCTAAGCGCTGACATGCTCCAGAGAGCATTCAAAAGGTAAGAGGTGGCATTTACAAAAATCCATTCTTTCCTCTTCACCTCACTGCTCTATTGACTGTTTTCCTGTTCAATCTAATCCTATTTACAGCTGCGCATCCCATTTTAGGAGCTGCCAAGGTGATAAATATCCCGTCCTTTCTTCACTGCACTTGCTGCCACCATAACACCTTCCCTTCCCCATCCTGAAGGGCCTGGGTCCTCTTTGGTTGGGTCCCTCATGCCTAGGAAGTTTCTATTTGGTTCCCAGCACATGGGATAAGCCAATTGCTTTGTCCCCTTCTCCTCTTTTCACCTTTCCCCTATAGATTAGCTGTGCTACCTCTAGCTGGGAATTGTGGCCAGGTCAGTCCTGCTCTAAGTCATGACCTTTTCCATCTTCCCATGTGTCATGGCACTGACCTCTGAGGAGCTGTGGGCAGGCAGTGCAGGAATGTGGCGTAGAAATGGGATAGAGTCCACACGGTCAGGTTCCCAGTCTGCCTCGAATCTAGCTTCCTTTCTCCTGTTCATTCCCTCATTCTTGTTAATGCAACACTTGGTGAACAATACTGTGTTCAAGCATTGTGCTAGACCAGTGGTCGGCAAACCGCGGCTCACGAGCCACATGCGGCTCTTTGGCCCCTTGAGTGTGTCTCTTCCACAAAATACCATGTGCGGGTGCGCACTTACAGTGCGATTTAAACTTCGTGGCCCATGCGCAGGCGGGCCACAGGATACGCAGCAGCATGGGGGAGGTACATTGTTTTGAGGTACGTTCGCTGAGGTCGACCCCTTCCAACTCTCCCATCCACACTCCTCTATCTGAAACAAGTATACAAGACGAGTGTGGATGGGAGAGTTGGAAGGGGTTGACTTCAGCGAATGCACCTCAATCAGATTGAGGAAGTTTTTAGCAAAGGCCAGCTTAGGAGTACCCTAATTAAGTTAATAACAATGTACCTACCTATATAGTTTAAGTTTAAAAAATTTGGCTCTCAAAAGAAATTTCAGTTGTTGTACTGTTGATATTTAGCTCTGTTGACTAATGAGTTTGCTGACCACTGTGCTAGACTGGAAACACAGGAGGGACATCAGGGCCTCACCATGAAGGGTTGAAACTTGTGTTTATCAACTGACATCTTGACTGTTGCTCAATAACAGTGCATCCCGTAGTAAATACATTTAACTTTGCCTCTAGCAGGTCTACAGCAAATGTGCTTTTGGGTGATTTAATTCCTTCCACAGTCGATCACTGGGTTTTGGAGTACAACGGATTCACTAATGATCTTGGCCTGAGCTGGTAGACAGTTTGTAAATTAGGCCCCTGTCCAGAAAGGGTCCTGTGGAGCCAGATCAGTCTACAGGTACCTTTTCTTGCAGCTTACCCTCCCCTTTACTCCTCATTCATCATCTCTATTATGATCACCACCATTCACTGAAGCTTATTATACACCAAGACGGATTCAGTTCTCTTTCCTCTTATTGGATCCTTACAGCAATCCTGTGATGCTGATCATCTTAGTGTTCTCACTTCAGAGCTGGGGAAACTGAGGCCTAGGGGGTTTAAGCAGTTGCTCAAGGCCATACTGCTTAATAAGATGAAAGCTCAGACTAAAACCTTGTCTGTCTGAGCCATGGGGTGCATGCGCTGAGGGGAGGACCTAGGTACTCCTCAGGTGCATTTCTCAGCACTGGGCCAGGCACTTGCTCTATGTGATCATACACTACTACTTTGCTTCAGAGAGTAATAGCTCTGTGGTTCAGCAGCACCAAGGCCCCACCCTTCTTGGTAATTCCACTTGGGTGGGGCATGGGGTTTCATTGCATTGGGTCTGGGTTCTTAGAGATGTCAAGAAGTACTTAACCCTGTTGGTCCCAGCTGCTGTGCCTGTGGCTGGAGACCTGACTATGGCTAGAGATTCTGGGCAGGAGCTGGAAGGCAGGGAGAACTTCTGGGCCTAGGTGGCCTGGGGTGGGACCTGGACGAAACACTTCTGTGCTTCAGGCACTTTACTAAACTGTCTCATTGATCACCTAAGGGGTATTTGTGAGTAAGATGGGAAGTCTTATTTATACTTGTCTGCACAGACACAAACTCGGATAAGCCCAGTGACTTGGCCATTAGTAAGGTCATCCTTTGCTATAATGAAAGCTCAGGTCTGCTATATTCTAGCCCACTGCTCAGTGCTACTTATCCTCTCCAGGAGACGCCAGGCATCCCCCACAGGGGGAAGGAACACAGGTCTTCAGGGAGACAGGCTCACTGAGATCTGACACCAGCTCTGTGGGGGAGGCTGTGCCACTGCCTTGTTCTGTCTGCAGCAATTGTTTCTGGGCCCTGATGTATCCACCTGACTGTGCCCAGCCTCATGCTTGTACCACATGTCTCTTGCTTCCCTCGCCTGGGCCTTCCCTACTGCTGCTGAGGCACATGATACTGCAGGACTTGCTCAGTGGCCATGCACAGGTGCTAGCTCGCCCAGTCAGGCACGGAGAGCTGATGACTTGTGCCCACTAGCAGACCTACCTCCCATGCTATGTGGATATGTTTTCCCCAAGGGCTGCCCTGGAAGTGCAGGCAAGTTAATGTCCTAGGCAGTGACTTTGACTCATGACAGATAGCAGATGGGAAAGATCTGGCTGATAAATTCTTGATTTCTCATCCTGATGGGCTATTCTGAGATGTGGCATTTCCATTAGTCTTCCCGGAGAAGTCTGTCATGACCAAGTTTTATGTTCTGGTAGATGGTGGCCAAGTTAGCAACTAGTATGTGCTTTCCCTCCTCCCACACTGCATTTTCCATTTTCCTTCGTCTTATTTCATTTCGATTGCAACTCTCTTGCTCCATTAATGTGTTGGCATGCAAGATTTTCCCAGAGCATTGTTTTCTAGGCAACACAGGCTAAGCCAATAATAACAGTAGTGATAATAGTTCCTTCCATTTATTGAACTTAGTGTGTGGCAGCTATATCAGCTCATTGAATCTTCACAGTATCCTAATTTTCTTTAAATCCTCACCCAAGGATCTGTTTTTATTGAGAGAGAGAGAGAGGAGAGAAACAATCGATTGGTTGCTTCCTATATGTACCTTAACCAGGAATCAAACCTACAACTTAGTTACATGCCCTGATTGGGAATTGAACTTGCAACCTTTTGGTGTATAGGACAATGCTCCAACCAACTGAGCCACCTGGCCAGGGCACACTATCCCTATTAAGCAGGTACTATTATTATCTGTATTATCCTTATTTTAAAGATGAAGAAACTGCTCTGGCTGGCGTTTGATTCCACATCAGGGCACATGCCCAGGTTGTGGGCTCGAATCTCCAGTGTGGAATGTGCAAGAGGGAGCTGATCAATGTTTCTCTCTTGCATTGATGTTTCTCTATTCCCTCTCCATTCCTCTCTCTCTAAAATAAATATATATATATTTTAAAAAGAGACCAGAGATAAAAAAATAAAAGATGAGGAAACCAAGGACCAGAGAAGTTAAGGAACATACAGCGTGTAAGTGGCAAAATGAGGATTGAACCCAGCTCTTCTGTTCCTCCAACTTGCGAACACAAACTCTAAAGTACCCTTGAATAAAGTCGCCGTTAACCTTTAGAAATACCAAGGAAACCTGAGTCTCTGCAAAGAGCTACCTGCAAGAGACTCTCAAAGATTCATAGAAAGCCCATAGAGACCTCAGGGGAGTCCTGGGATACTCACGTTGTAAACGCTGGGTTGTACTTTGCACCTCGGTAATAGGAGTACAGATTGAACATCCCAATCATGAAGGCCACAAATACCATGATGAAAATGACCATGAACTTGAAGATATCTTTCACGGTTCTCCCCAATGAGATCTGCAAGGGCCCAAAACTTTCGTTGGCTGGCAGGATGTACGCGATTCGAGAGAAGCTCAGCACGACAGCTATTGCATACAGCCCTTCTGATATGATCTGAGGGTCTGAGGGCCACCACTTGTCCCTGGCTAAATGAAAACAATCTGGGTTACTCTCTGGGGCTAGGATATGCTCTAGAAGAGAAACCAGTTAGTCATCTTTAGAAGTCTCTAACCTTATCACATGCCATTCCCATCCTTGTCTTTAAATTGATCCCAATACGCTCCCTCTTGGAATGTGCTGGACCATCTGCCTGGAACATTGTTCCCTCACTACAAGGTCCATTTCATTCCCAATTATTCTTCAAGACTTTTCTCAGCTGTCATCAATTTCAGGAACCCCTCTCTGACCCCACCATGGGATAGGGAAGCCTCCCTGTTCTCCTCTACTCCACCACAGTATCGTGTATACCCCCTGTTGTGGCACTTACCATGCTACTTGCTATAATGTGTTTGAGGCACTTACCATGTTACTTGCTATTCTATGTTTGAGCTCCATCGGCAGGGGCTGCCCCATTTATGAGTAGATGGAGGAGGAGGAGCATGGACTTAGAGTCAGACAGACCTGAGGTTGAGAGTGGCCTTTCTACACACTGGCTGTATGATTCTGAGCAAGTTAGTTAACTTCCTGAGTCTTATTCTCCCCATTTGTCACTTGGGAAATAGCCTAGGAGAGCTGTGGTGAGGATGAAATGAAATCATATATGTAAAGTGCTTAGCTGGAAAACAAATTCCAGGTAACTCAGGGGCTTCTGGGGACAAGGGTCTAGCACACAGCAGGTGCTGATAAAGGTTTGTTAAATGACAGAATTAAATCCTAACCACAAGTTTAGACTAGCCACAAATCAGAACAAGTGAGCTCACATGGGGGCCAGGAATCTGGAGGACCTTGCTGAGGAAATGCTCCTGGGTTGTATTCCTCACTGTGTGTCTGTGAGAGTTGTTACTTGATTGAGTTAGGAACCCTAGAGTGGTGACCAGTCAACCAAGTTTGCTATGACAGACCTGTTCTAGGTGGCAAGAGTTTTAGGACTTGTCCGAGGCTGGGGAGATGCTGCTTGTGGTCACCAGTGAAGGTCTGAGCTACCTTGGTTGTATTCCTGCAGCAGAGCAAACCTGCAAAGTGTTCCTATTGCAGTTCTAATGGTGCAAGGAGCAGCATCTCTCTCTAATGAGCTGCCTACTATGTGTCAAGACTTATGATTCTCAAATGAGGGCAGCTCCTTCTTCCTGGGGAAATGTGTGGGGTGTCTGTGGTTGTCATGATGATGGAGAAGGTGTATTATTGTGATGCTAATGTCTTGCAGTGCTCCAGACAGACCCACACCATTGAAAATTGCCCTGCTGAAAAAGCCAATAGTGTCCCTGTTGAGAAATGTGAAGTGAAACTTAAACTGAGAAACACCGAGAAACCTTAATTAGCCCTTACATTTACATTAGCTGTAATTTTCACAGCAGCCCTGTAGAGTACATATTGTTGCCATTTTAAAGGCTGGATTTGGGGTATGGGGCCCTTTTAAGAGCCAAGTAAATTTAGAGAACAAAGATATTATATAGCAAGTCTTGGCACCCCAAGGGAGATGGAAGAGGAAGAATTTTATTCTTTATTTTCAAAGCTAGACTCTGTTAAACAATAATAAAGAACAGTAAGACATCTTTAGTAAAGGAAACAGGCCTCTGTTTGCCACAGAGTTTCATGTAGTGCATTTAAATTACATTTGGAAATATAATAAAATTATAGACTCTATGTTCTCATCAAGGTCATAACTCAGAAGTCTACGAAAGACAAGGAGACTAAATTTTGTTTTTCCAATATATCTGTCGCCCTCTATGGATAAATAAAACATTTGGATAGTATAAAATAAGACCTAGCTTCTTCAGACAGACACCAAAAGGAATTATTTTTTCTTCCTCCTATAATTTGCCATCTTAAACCTCAGCTGAAAGGCACTCCTATAGTCTAAGATAGATTTAAATTAAATCAGACCTTGGTGACCAGGTCAGGACTTTTTAGTGAAAAATATTCTCCTTGAATTGGCTTGTAAGAGTTGTGATGGGTGTAAAAGCAAACAGCTCTGTGATAATTCAGATAAGGATTTTCTTCTTGGAGCTATTTCCATGAGAAAATTTGTCCTAAACTGAAAAATACCTGCCTATTTAGTACTGTAGAGGTTGGAAGGGACCATGCCTATCTGGCCACAAGAGGGCATTCTTTCTCCACAACGGAAACACAAATGAACACAGCCAAAAGATTTCCAAGGGCATGGAGTGAACCATAAAAGCAAGGGCAATAAATACGCAATGCTTGGGTTGGTTGAGACCTTAATGTAATCCATAAAAGGATTAGAAGTTACAAGTGGACAATATGAAGCCTGAATGATGGCATTAAGAAAAGTACCCAGTGCAGTATCAAGATTCTCTCATCTTCCCTTGAACCCTGAGCAGCACAGAGGGGAAAACATACAAGACCATTTTGCTTTTGAAAAGTCTGAATTTTCAAACCAATAAATGAAGAGTGGATGATTTGTAATACTATAAGGCCCTCCATTTCTCAATGGGGATTTCCCTACCACATTTAAAAGTCAAAATCTGCATAACAATCTACATTGAATATAGGCAGCAACTCAACTTTTGCAGTAATTGGCCAACCCTCTGCAGATCATTGCTGTACCTGATAATGAAGATTCTGTGGTCACAGGAGCCATGTGGCTTTATCTAACAGTGACATTTGACATTCAAACCCTTCATGATGTAACAGTTGCCATTAGTGAGTGCGTATGAAATGTCCAGCTAATTTACCCATAACAAATATATACTGTTTCTTCTCCCCACACATCTCTCTCTTTAGTACAGAAAGTATAGTGTTTGAGCAAGAAAATGACTCGAGAGGTAGTATGATAATAACTGTTACTATTTAGTAGCATTTAATATTTTCAGAATACAGTACAATATTCTTCATATGAACCAACTTATTTACTCCTCAAAACAAACTTTCTGACATGTATTATCCCAATTTTACATATAAGAAAATGGATGATCAGAAAAGTTAAATAAACAAGGTTTCACAGTAAGCTACAGAAGTAGGTTTGAATTCAGGTCTAACTCCAAAGCCTGAGAACATAACCACTGTGTCTTCTGCATGGTTTTCAAATTCATGTTGGGCCTGGATCCCTTGCAATCCAAGACAATCCTGTATTTATGGGAACATTGTGAGCTCTGCCTTGAAAACCTATTTCTTCATGTATAAAATGGGACTAAAAACCCTCGTGCAACGCTATTGCAAAAATTGCAATTTATAGTATAACATGTCGGTACAGTTCATAGCCCTTAGTAGGTCCTCAATAAATGGATCCTATAACTCATTATTCCTAAAATTTCAATCTAGTAACTCACGCTGTATGGCCTTGTGGTTTGAAAGAATTAAGGCATCTCCTAAGACACTATCTTGCTATGAGAAAATATATTTTAAACTGAGAAACCAGGACTTTGCACAAAACACAGGGATCCAACATGAAAGGAAAAGCTTCTGGATCCGCATCAGAACTGAGATTTTTCTTTAAAAAAGAAAAAAAATCCCACAGAAATGCTCCAAGAACCTTTCCCAAACAAATCTATCCTTTCTAACACAAAATGATTCGTTTCTCTTCGTCACTAATTCAGCTTGCAGTGCAGTGACTAGGACTTTCTTTTGGGGCTAACGGTTGTGTCTACATTAACATTCCAGATGACCAACTGCTGAAGGACCTGCCAAGCTAAGGGCCCAGGGCCACGCCGCAGAAGTGCCTGGGGAGGAACGAGGGGGAATACTTGGACTCACCGTAGGTGAAATATGCCACTTCTGGCGGGAGAGAGACATTGTGTAGTGTGTCGTCCTGCACGTGCTGGTCCACGTACAGTTGGGCTTCGCTGGCCTTCAGGAAGGCCATGAACCTCGCTGTGAAGGAGGCCACGAAGATGGACAGCATCCCGAAATCCAAGAGGTTCCACAGGTGTAGCACGTACTCCCGCGGCCCCTCCTCCCAGATTTCCTTGCATTCGGACCAAATCATCCCTGTGGGAGAGTGAGAAGGTCAGGCTCATTTTTCAGTTTCCTTGACATTTGTGATTACAGGGGGGCATGGACGGAATTGGGGTACAAATATAAATAAAAACTCTTGGGAGCTGAGAAGGTTGATAGCCAGCAACAAACAGAAACCTATCTTAAAAGGCAGATTGAGAATCGGCAAATCCTCAGACTGTGAGAATAGGTTTCACAAACCTATTCAGTGCCTCTCCTTTTGGATAATCTCCAGAGGCGAGGAGAGAGTTCTCCTCCATTGAGAAATACAGTGGATGACTTTTATACGTTTGAAGAATGGAGAGGTCTTAAGAAATCATCCATTTCTGAAGAAACCTAGATGCAGGTGGGCTTTTTGAAGGTCCCACATATGACTTAGAACCCAGATGTTCTTCCTTCCAGGTTAGAATGCTTTCCTCCGTATTTCTATGACTATTTTAGTGATTGTTAGTTTTGAGTTATTAATTTTTTCTTACTTTTTTATAACTTTTTAATATCTTTTTATAACTTACTGGATTTTAAAGATAGATGTCCTCATTTTTACATATTAAACTATGTAGAGGCATGTAAACAAAGTGTTCCTAGTTCCCCCACTCCACTTCTAAGACAGCCTTGTGAGGTAGCCTAGACTAACAATTTGGTGTGTATCCTTCCATACCTGCACTGTCCAATGTAGGGAGCAACTAATCACATGGATACTGAGCACTTGAAATATGGCCTGTTGAATTGAGAGGTGCTGTATAAGTGTAAAATACACACCAGATTTCAAAGACTTAGTACAAAAAATGTCAAATATCTCAATTTTTCATATCAATCACATGTTGTAATGATAAGAATTTAGGTTAAGTAAAATATATTATTTATTAATTTCATTTAAAATTAAATATGTGGCTTATGGTATGTCTTGCACTACATTTTTATTGAATAGTGCTATGTTGCCTTTATCTTCACTGATTATTGGTTTGCATAATTAAAAGTTAATTATTAAATAACATTTCAAGCACTTAATATGTGCCAGGAACTGTTTGATATAGATGTATATATTAACTCTCTTCAGTATTTGCAATAACTATGAAGTACATTCTATTATTATCTTAGTTTTACAGCTGTTTTGTTAGGCACAGAGAGTTATAATGTGCCCAGCTAGGAGGCATACTTAGGAGATTAATGTGGTAGAAGAATCACTAACTGGTTGGTTAGTGAAACAGTTCCACCTCACTGACCACATACTCCAACATGTTAACATTGCTAGCCTCTCTTGGTACTCCCCTTGCTCCTCTGCATCAGGCACGATGGCCTGCCTTCCCAGGTGCCTCCTGTCTCTCCTCAGCATCCATACAAGGCCTGCGAAATCATTTGGTGTGGCCCTACCAAGGCAACTGCAGGTGGGACTTGAAATTCAGTAAATCTAGGAGCTTTTTTGATAAGCAGCAGAAATTTATATTAAGTGAATTATATTAAGCGAATGATGTTATAAATATCCAAATGGCCCTTGGCAGAAAATCAGTTCCCCACTCCTGCCTTGAAGGCTGCTGCTTTCCAAGGTTTCAGCCTTTCTCATTCTTCCCTCTGTCCTTTTGTAAGTTCATCCACCCCTGCAACTTTGTCCTTCATTTCCTTGTGAATGTTTTCCTTCAGACCTCAAACCCAAGCACACTGGCAGATGACCACAGAAGCCTGGAGTTAAGGATGATACTAGGAGTAGACAAATGGTCATGGAGGTGGAGGCATGGCTGACTTGGTCACAGGCCCACATCTGGTAGAATTTGAGAGATGAGCTGATCATCTCTATTCCTTTGGGACTCTGTCCAGATATTTTTAAAATCAGAATTTGTTATTTTCTGATGAAAATGGCCCATCAAATAAAAAGATTTGAAACTAAATGTATGTTTTTAAATATATTATTTTTGTTGATTTCAGAGAGGAAGGGAGAGAGAGAGATAGAAACATCAATGAGAGAGAATCATTGATTGGCTGCCTCCTGTATGCCCGCTACTGGGGGATTGTGCCCCAAACCAGAGCATGTGTCCTGACAGGGAATTAAACCATGATCTCCTGGTTAATAAGTCAACACTCCACCACTGAGTCACACCAGCCAGGCCTAAATGTTTTGTGTGTTTTTTTGAGGAGAAAAGTAATCCAAGTCTGTTTACAAGATACCCTCCTCCAGCATTCCCCTCTGCCCCCTTAAAGCCACACTTCTCAAGTTTACCTTTTCAAAATCTGTGTGGTAATTTCCTTAACACTGAGATTTACTTTCATCTGTGCTTGTCCAAATAAATATTTGAAAAATATTAGAAAAACCATTCTAGGCTGGAAAAAATGTTTGTTGCTTTCCTCTACCCCCAAATCAAAATTTCTAATGTCTTAGTGCAGCAGTTCTCAACCTGTGGGTCGCGACCCCTTTGGCGGTCGAACGACCCTTTCACAGGGGTCGCCTAAGACCATCCTGCATATCAGATATTTACATTACGATTCAGTAGCAAAATTACAGTTATGAAGTAGCAATGAAAATAATTTTATGGTTGGGTCACAACATGAGGAACTGTATTTAAAGGGCCAGAAGGTTGAGAACCACTCTCTTAGTGGAACTGCTTTTAACTAGGCATAGGCTATAACTTAGGGCTATCACTGGCTTTAATTCAGGAAGCCGGCGCTCTAGCTTGGCTACATAGTGGGTTTGTCACCTTGGATAAGTCCCTTGATTTTCTTGGGGTTTTGGGGTAATTTCAAGTGTTAAAAGCTCTATAAATCTGAAATGCAAATTATTTGCAGGAAACTCACTTTTCTGGCCAATATGGAGCTCCTCATTGGGCATTGCAAATCACTTCCTCCATGCTCAAATGTCCATATTAGTCTTCCTAGATTTGAATATTAACTCACCCAGACTAATTTAAATTATCCCAAGGCCATGAGTAAAAGTAGCATGGACCCAAGGGTTTGGGCAGCAGGAATGCTTAATGAAAAAAGAAATGTGTGAAATTAAATACTTTAGTGAGTGAAATTAGACCCTCTGCTTCCAAGGTGCTGAGGGTAGTTCAGCCGTTTATATTCAAGCTGAGCCTCATAGTCTCTTGCCTCCAGCCTGTCAGTCAGAGGAGTGTTAGCCCAGGAGCTCTGAGGGTCAGGATGCCTGCCGGCTACTGGAGCCTCCTTCAGGCAAAATCCCCTTCACTCAGGGAAGCTGGGAGCCTGGAGAACAAGGTCAACTGATAATTAATGAGGGTGGCTGGCAAGGGAACAGGCTGGGAAATGCTGGGAAGCCTGGGGGCAATGAGTAGCTTCATATGTGCAAGTTTGGAGTAATGGCCACAGGCTGCTGAGATGGAGCTAGAAAGTTCAAAAGGTGGTTCACACCCATCCCTGCCTCAGATGCAATTCAGAAGGAATCCTCCTTCAAAATTCTGGGGGATGGGGTGAGACTGAAATGTGCACACTCCTTGAATGGCCATGGTCTGCATGCTTTCCTCTCCACTGTCCCAGGGCCTGAGTAGAGCACACTTCTTCCCCACCACCTCCTGGAAGGTCTGTCTGTTCTTTCAGGTCAGCTTCTCATCACTGGGCCAGAACTCACAGGAGGGAGAATATGCCTAGAACCTTTCAACCCTCAGACCTAATATCCAAACACTATCTCAGTCGCAAGTCCTTTGCAACAGATCTTAGCCTCAGACACATTCAGGATTCATTTGTTTTCCTGGCAGGAAGATGGTATTAATAGATTAAAACTTTCTGACCAAAGCTCCTCATCTTCCTCTGATTTTAGTAGATAACAATATTGAGAACCAGCTAGGTGCCAAGCCCTGTGCTAAGTACTTTACTAACACTAAATCTTCCTAATGATAGGGACAGAAACATAATATTAGGGTCCAGCTATAATTATAAGAAATATTAATCATGCTCTGTTAACTGTGATTGTTTTGTTCTGATTAAAGAAGGTACATTCTAACCTGGCTGGGAGTTGCATGTGGGACCTGGGAGTTCACCCGGAAATGCAGCCCATCCTCCCCATCAGAGAGCTGCCTATTATAATGGAAAGATTAACAACCTTGTTGCAGAAACCAGAGCTGCCAGCCCTTTGCATATTGCCAGCCTTTTGAAGACCCCAGCCTTTGCATACCCCTAGGCCTTTCCAAATCTCCAGCCTGCATTACCTATTATCTGCCCATTTGGCATACCCTTTTGCCTACTTCCCCATGTAATCTTTGTCCTTCTACCCATATAAGCAGCTGGTTTATGGGGAGAGGCAGAGCAAATTTTTGTGGATGACCTACTGGTCTCCTATACTGCCAGTAGTACTGGAACAAATGCTCATATGTGATTCAACCCTGTCTCTGCTTACTAGTAATTGCCTCAAGTAGTGACAGGCAGCACATACCCATTGATTGTTCAGTTACACTAATAGCCTAATAGGTAGCTACTGTAATTATCTTCACTTTACAGATGAAAAATACTCATGTACAAAGATGGCAAGTATGTCCTCCAAAGTCACAAAGGCAGCCCAGGACCCTTGCTCTCTACTGTTCTGTCACTCATCATGGCCTCTACTAGGCACAGCTATTCTATGGGCGGAACTTCTTCACCTGCTTACCAGGCTTTATTGAGCACCACATCTGTGCCAGGCACCATTCTGGGGGTACAACAACCAGGAAGATGACAACCCATCCCTAGCAGGTTCAGTGCTGGAGACAGATGTATCTGTAAGCACTAGTGCTACACAGAAACAGATGATATAAGAAAAAATGTTCAGGGGAGACTCAGGGATAAGAGCCATCTGCATTATAATTATTTGCCTCATCAGAGTGTCTGGTACATTATATATCTGTTGACAGACAAAGGAGTGAATTCATGGAGGAGTTGACAGTTGATATGAGGAACCAGGAGTTAGTTAGGTGAAGAAGGAGGGGCTGGCAAGGTGTTTCAGGTCATGGCCATGGAAATGAGGGAACACAAGAGCTCAGTGTGGCTCAATAATCAGGGCATGGGACTGGAGATTGGAAAGGCTAGTGAAGGCCCAGTAGGCCATGAGGGGGAGGCTGGTTTTCATCCTAGGCATCTGTAGCCCCTAAAGGTGATAAGCAGGGCCGAAACATGGTCTGACTTGCTGGGAGAAAATTTGGCAAATTGGTTGGAGTAGTTTGCTTGGAAATCTTGTCCAAATAAATGAAACCATTAAAAGAATGAATTAAGTGAGGAACCCAGCCCATGTGCTTTTACAGTTTTACTCTTGGTCCAACCTAGACATGTGATTCTGTAGGTAAATCTTAGTACTGCCCTCAAAGAGTTTGTAATCCTAGCTGGGTAGATGAGGGAGCAGCTTGATCCTCACATTTTACACATCATCTTACACATGTGAGAACAAATTTAAAGAGACAGAGCCGCCAAGGAGGAAAGGACAGTCAGACTGGGTTTCCTCACACTTAGGCCTAAGCTCTTTCCTCTTCTCCAGGCCTCTAAGTGTATTTTCCCACTATGCTGGCATTTCCATCTCCATCAATTGAGCTTTCCATCCTGGGGCATCTGCTTAAGAAAACACTGTCAGGTTGTCTGTAAGAGTGGTGTAAAAGGAGCCTTCATGACATGATCTATTCCTGATGAAGAAATGACATGCATTGTGGAGAGGCTTCCTGCTTTTTAAGCTTGATGGCTTCCTGGGAACCTCTATTGTTGTTACACAGTCCTCTGATGAATGTCTCCACAGCCACAATCTCCCGCTGAAAAGCTTTAGCACAACCTCTTTCAACTACCCCAGCAAGAAAGATGGGTTTCTATGGTATGAACTGATGTTAGAGATTCTCAGGCTGGAGGGAGTGATGGTCTCTGGTTCATTTTATCCTCACATGGCAGAGAGGGGGGAGAGAGCTCTCTGGGTTCTTTTATGAGTGCACTAATCCTAGTCATGAGGGTTCCACCCGTTTGATCCAATCACTTCCCAAAGGCCCTACCTCCTAATACCCTCACCTTGGGATTGGAATTTTAACGTATGAATTTTTAGGGACATAAAACTTTCAGCCCATGCAAAGTGCCGAGTGTACTAGGGAGAATCAGGATAGACTATGAGCTATGAAAGTGAGACCACAGCACTCAATCTGCAACAAGCTTTAATTTCCCTTGCGAACTTTAATGCCAAAAACTCTACTAAATGAGCCTTTGGTTACAGGCTTGCCAGTTGATTACAAGCCCTTGGAAGCATGGTGTGCTTTTCTTCCTCTGCCCTTTGGATGAAAGTATTCTTCTCATCTCCCTCTGCCTATTGAGAGGTCCAGTTTAGAGATCATATTCCCAATTACTGTCAGTTTGGGCATTCTATAGGATACTCTCCAGCGGCTCTACTCTGTGGCTCTCTTAGGCCCGTGGTCGGCAAACTGCGGCTCGCAAGCCACATGCGGCTCTTTGGCCCCTTGAGTGTGGCTCTTCCTAAGCCTTAGGAGTACTCTAATTAAGTTAATAACAATGTACCTACCTATATAGTTTAAGTTGAAAAAAATTTGGCTCTCAAAAGAAATTTCAATCGTTGTGTTGTTGATATTTGGCTCTGTTGACTAATGAGTTTGCCAACCACTGTTTAGGCTATACCATTTGATTAGCACAGGCCATGTGCTGGGCTGTCTTTTCATGTATTTGTTCTTTTGTAATTTTGTTAATTGATGGCACACTTTGACCCTGAATGCATTTTGACTCAATGTTGTGAGCATAAAAGTAATGAAAATTATAACAATATTGAAATTTTATCACGAACACAAAGCTGGACTGGGATAAATAAAAGAAACACAATTGATCAAATTTTGATAATGCATAGTTCAATTTTTTCAGACTTTTCTACAGTTTTATTTTACTCAAAACATTCTTATCAAAGTCAGATATTTCTGATAGAAACCTTACAGTTTATATATTGTAAATTTTTAGTTATAAGTGACATACAATATGTTAGTTTCAGGTATTAAATAGTGATTAGATATTTATATACTTTGTGAAGTGATCACTATGATTAATTCTAATAAGAATCCGCCTCCACACATAGTTATTATGATATTACTATGTTCTCTATACTGTATTCTCTATTCTCTATCCCCGTGACTTTTATAACTGGCATTTTGTACTTGTTAGTCCCTTCACCCTTTTTTTCTCATACCTCTACCCTCCTCACATATGGCAACCATCAGTTTGTTCTCCGTACCTATGAGTCTGTTTCTGGTTTGTTTGTTTTTTTAAATTTCATGTGTAAGTGAAATCATACAGTATTCGTCTTTCTCTGTCCTATTTCACTTAGCATAATTACCTCTAGGTCTGTGGTCAGCACATGTGGCTCGCGAGCCACAGTTTGCCGAGCCGCAGTTTGCCGACCACTGCTCTAGGTCCATCCATGTTGTTGCAAATGGCAAGATTTTTTCTTTTTTAAAAAATGGCTGAGTGACATTTCATTGTACACACACACAAACACCATCTTTAGCTTTTTGATGGATACTTAGAATATTTCCATATCTTGGTTACTTTACAAAATGTTGCAGAGAACATAGGGGCCCATATATATTTTTGAATTAGTGTTTTGGATTTCTTTGGATAAATACCCAGAAATGGAATTTCTGGGTCATATGGTTATTCTATTTTTAATATTTTGAGGGATCACCATGCTGTTTTCCATGTTGTCTGCACCAATTTACAATCCCACCAACAGTATATGAGGGTTCCTTTTTCTCCACATCCTCACCAATACTTGTTTTTTTGTTGTCTTTATGATAATAGCTAAATCTTAAAATTTATCGATCAGGTTTTGATTATATACAATATCACTTGATAATAGTTTTTGCAATTTTTCATTTTTTGAAGTTTTCCATGTTAGGAAAATCTGTAACATATTTTGTCATGTGCAATTTTAGCCATTGCCAGTTATATTTTATCTTGCTTATATTCTACTAGTAAAGGTTTTTTATGAGTTGGGCAAAGTGAGATAGCCTTTCTTAGCTAGTCATTTGGGAATGGGAACAATTTCCTTGCCAATTCCAGTGGCAGACATTGGCAGCACAAAATACCACCACAAAGAGGAATTTCACAGCTTCATTGCATTCATTAACACAAAAGATGAGAAAATGTAATGCTCCTAGCTTTTTAGATTCATATTAATCATGAAGATTCTACTATATATCAGTATTCAATGATAACAAAAGTATCTTTTTGCTATGTAATTTTATACTCTGTTTCAGAACTTGATTTCCTAAGCTTTCAGGAGACTATTGTTAAATGAGAAAAGTAGTATATTTTCCCATGCAAAGCCACTTTACACTCACTTTCAATACAGATATAATGAAAAGTACCTAACCATTTTCCCCCAACATTTACTTTCAAAATTGGGATTTATACTACAGATCTGTACGTCTTACACACCAGCACGCATAGAAGTTGACTTTGACCTCTCTGTGAGTCATCACACTCCATTTTGCCTGCTGAGAGTGCACTTGAGAAAGAGAGGTTCAAAAGTCAGAGTTTAGTAATATCCTATTATAATTAGGGAGAAAGGATAGAAGATAGGGTGACTTGCTTACCTAACACCCACTTCATGATGAGCATTTCTGTCCAGGAGAATTGGGTGGTTTTCACTCTGAAGATCTGCTTTGGATAGTCTGTGAAGGTTTCATTGGGCAGGGTTTTGACACCTTCAAAGCGGTCTGATGCATTCACAACTAATAATCCCAAGAAGATTGTGAAAGAAACTGCATGGGCTACAAATTTCATGAAAGGGCTCCTTAGGGTTCGTCCTAGCTGGAAACAAAATACGTACAGACATGTTAAACTGGATACCCTAGGTGGGCTCATGTCTCTCTCTTTAAAACACTGCTTTTGCCAAATGTTGAATCAGGTCCCTGAACAGAAACTGCTAACTGAACTCAGGTAACATTTGCTCTTACGTTTTTTTGTTGTTTGTTTTTTAAAAATACATTTTATTGGTTTTTTACAGAGAGGAGAGGAGAGGGATAGAGAGTTAGAAACATTGATCAGTTGCCTCCTGCACACCCCTGACTGGGGATGTGCCCGCAACCAAGATACGTGCCCTTGACCAGAATCGAACCTGGGACCCTTCAGTCCGCAGGCCGACGCTCCATCCACTGAGCCAAACTGGTTAGGGCTGCTCTTGCGTTTTTATGTGAGCTGCTGTTTGGCCAAATCTGTTTCATACTGAATTCAATTTTTCTTATTTGGAGGATTTAGTGTGAAAGTAGAAAGGAGTGGAACACACTCACTATCATCAGGTTATACTTTGACAGAACAGCTCCCCAGACACATGGATGTGAATTTTATGCCTTTCAAATCTGTGTCAATAGCATTCAGGATTAGAACAAACACAGAAGTCTTTAGATATATGCTATGTTGCTCTTTTGTCCATTTTCTTGACTTTTTATGTTTAGATTATTTGTTTTCTGGTAAATTTATTTAAAGTGTATATTTCTTCTAGATACTGCTTTAGCTGTGTTTCTGTAAAACTTTGACTGTAGCTTTTTCTTTGATATTCAGTCATTAAATATTTTATAAATTCCTTTTTATTTCATTTTTAATTCTGAGGTTATTTAGTTGCCAGACATATAAGACTGTTTTCTGCTTTAAAAATTCTAATTTTATTGCCGCATGTTCACAGCTCATAGCTGCTATGATATTACACTGAGATTTTCCTTGTGGCCTAGCACATGATTAATTTGTGCAATTGTTCCGTGTGATGTGAACCTGAAATGATCCAAAAGATGCCCTGTTAAGGAGCAAATGTTGATCACATCTTTATTCCTTGCAGGCCATCCAAAGGCCACTTAGATGTCTGAGGACTAAACTGGGGGTAGAACAGTGAGTCTTTGCTGACCCTCATCAGTGATTCACTTGAGTCTCTTTTAGGCCACTGCCATCACCCTCATCTAAGCACCAAGTCTTACCTAGCACCCAAGTGTACTGATTGATAAGTCAAGAGCAAAGAGGGAAGCCTTTTCTGAAGCTCAGTTCCTTCTCAGGGCAGATGTTCACTTAGAACCAGTGACTGGTTAATTGAGGTCCACATCCTGCCTCATTCAAGAGTCCTAGAGTGAAATGTCACCCATGGGGTAGAGTGTTGGTTTGGTAGAAGATCAACTACAGGGTTTCTCCAAGTAAAATTTTCCTCATTATGACTGTGCTGAACACAATATTTATAAATCAGATGGCTTGATAATGTGCTTCAGTATGGTAATCATCTATTTTCATTATGCTAGTGTTTTGTGTAACATGATTTATTAAGATTCCCATGTCATAGAACCCACGTATTTACCCATTGAAAAAATTTTAAAAAGGTAGTTTTTATCTTATTTAAAAAACTGCATTCAAGTCCAGACATTGGGAAGCCCTGCTTGTGCTAGAGAACACTTGTTTGGATTTGCCTGCATCACAACTTGTTATATGGCAGCAGAATAACCTCAGAAATGGAAAAAGATGACCAGAAAACCACTGGGCCCATAAACATCTGAGACATGGCTTTTCTTTGTAATGTTTATCTTTCTTTTTTTAAAAATATATTTTATTGATTTTTTACAGAGAGGAAGGGAGAGGGACAGAGAGTTGGAAACATCGATAAGAGAGAAACATCGATCAGCCGCCTCCCACACATCTACTGGGGATGTGCCCGCAACCCAGATACATGCCCCTGACCGGAATCGAACCTGGGACCCTTCAGTCCGCAGGCCGACGCTCCATCCACTGAGCCAAACCGGCTCCGGCATGTTTATCTTTCTTATTTACAAAACAGAGATGGTGGACTATTTTTGGCCATAAGTAGATACGCTAAATTCAGAATGCAGAGATTAATATAAAGACAAGTATTTCACATAAATTCAGTAAAACATGAAATTAAATCAAATCTCATTTTGATTTATATGATTTCAAGTAGCAAGATTGAAATTTTTAATACTTTAGGTGACTGTTGACATATTGGAGTCCTGTTTCCCAAATAAGACACTGGGACACTAGGTGTATCCAGGAGACATCCTTAAGTAGTCAACACATTGCTTATTGTCACTGTGTCCTTGCTGGTGTGTGGTGAGAGGCAAGAGAAGATGGAGAATGTAGGGTGGGGAGAGGGAAAGTTGAAGAGGGGATAAGGGACACCAGCTCTTGTGTGTCCCAGCGAGGCCCCAGAAATATCAGAAAAAAAAGATTGGAAACATAGAGATAGACAAAGCTCCAAAAGGATTGATGGCTAAGTTTCCCCATCCTTTACAGTGATTTCTTTTTTTTATTTTATATTTTTATTGATTTCAGAGAGGAAGGAAAGGGAGAGATAAAAACATCAGTGATGAGAGAGAATCAATGATTGGCTGCCTCTCACATGCCCTACACTGGGGATCGAGCCTGCAACCCGGGCATGTGCCCTGACAGGGAATTGAACCGTGACTTCCTGGTTCATAACTCTACGCTCAACCACTGTGCCATGCCAGCTGGACTACCAGTGGTTTCTATGTAACATCTATAATAACTACCTGGGTGAGGAGGTGGGGATGAATATCTTTCCATCTTCTCACCTGGGTGACTTACCTGATTGCAGGAATATGCATGCAGCTGTACCTAAGCTAGCCTTGAGATTTCCTGGGAGAGCTGGTTTGAGGAACTTAATGTTGTCTTTGTTACTTCCTTTGATTGTTATTTTCTGACAGAAGTTGCATCTGTAAAATTACTATATCTACAGACAACCATAAGAAAAAACCCTGATAAGGCCTGCTATGATTTGGAAGATGAGCTTGTGCTCAGTTCCCACTTGATCTAGGCCAGTGGTCGGCAAACTCAGTCAACAGAGCCAAATATCAACAGCACTTCTTCAAAATAGACTCGCCCAGGCCGAAAACCGACTTCTGCGCATGGGCTACGAACTTTCAATCGCACTGTATGTGTGCCCGCACGTGGTATTTTGTGGAAGAGCCACACTCAAGGGGCCAAAAAGCCGCATGTGTCTCATGAGCCGCAGTTTGCCGACCACAGATCTAGGCTGTAAGGAAGAAAAGTGAGGTTAGGCATTGATGCTCCTTTCCTAATTATCTTTTGGGTTTGAATGTGTCTTTTTACTGGTAAAACTGTGATAAAGGTCAGATGAAATCAAATTATTTCAATAATTTTCTTTCTTTGTGTGACATTTCTTAATTGTCTCTCAAAGGTAATTTTTGAAGCAAATTATATTTGGGAAAACCTCCTTCTTTCATAAGGCCCAGGTGATCCAAAAGAAGGAGAAAAGTCAACTAATATACGCCAGTAGCTCTGAGCTGGGAATCATTAAAGCTGGGTCAGGCAACAGCATAGGTGTCAAAAGAGATGGCAAAGCTTTGGGAGATGTAGGACTTGGCCTGCTCTTCCTGGAGTGCAAAGCTCATTAGTCTGACACATGAGTTCAGCAGCTCTGTCATTACTTGGACCATAAGCTAAGAACTTACCAGGAAATCCAAGCTTGTAATAGTTAAGTCTGGCTCACCCCAAACTTTCTGGGCACTATTCTTTTACTTTGGGAAGTATATGAATGTGAGAATAACTGAGTAGCACTCCTGAATTACCTCCAAATGAACTGCATTTATGAGCCCTCAGGGTCAGGCACCTGCTTCTACTGGTAAGCTCATCTGTGTTCCTGGAACCCGGCTCTTCACCCTAACCCCAAGTGTATGCACCTAACTGGGCCTGGTGGCCATATGCCTGTAGAAAAGGCCAGGACTGCAGTAAAGCACACAGAGTGTTTCCAGCATCTCTCCCCAGTCTGTGATATCAAGAATCCCTTTCACCAAGTGCCGCCCTCACTCATCGCCAGTTGCCAATGGCCTCAAGTAAGGGCTCGGTGTACAAGTTGGAAAGGTGAATGGAGAAAAACTTTAAGTATTTCAAAAAGAAATACCTTCAAGCTGGAATGGTTCTCACATTTTAGAGAGATACCAGTTAAATTAGTGGCAGTTTCTTTAGAACGCTCCCTCCAAAATATTATTCAAAATGTCTAACCTAGGGCTCAGTAATCTTCCTGTCTTTGGGGTGGGAACTGTTCCCTAGGAGTTTATAATCAGGGTCCTCTTACATTACCATGTGAATCCACCTGTCATCCTGGGGGCTGAAGAAGTACTGAGTAACAGTGGGATTTCAAAGGTAGGGGTTCCGAGGAAGAAAAGGAAGGAATAGTAGGTTTTTATTCCTCCCCTTTAGTTAGTTCGGCCAGCCTGGCTCAGTGGTTGACCTATGAACCAGGAGGTCATGCCTGGGTTGTTGGCTCGATTCCCAGTGTGGGGCATGTAGGAGGCAGCCAATCAGTGATTCTCTCTCATCATTGATTTTTTTATTTTATTTCTCACTCCCTCTCCTGTCTGAAATCAATAAAATAAGGTCAGTTAGTCAGCAGCTAAGATGTTTGCATTCAGCATTGAAGGTTGTAATGCTGCTGATGTAACTGGGTGGGGTTGGGAGGAAGGTTGGTATGAGTGTGTGCGCGTGTGTGTGTGTGTGGGCATGTGTGCAGTGGGTAAGTAAGGTCAGGTTTCTGAAGCCAGAGAGTCTGGGTTTAAATCACAGCACCATAGTTTTTGGCAAGTTACGTAATCGCTTTGTGTCTCAGTTTCTTCATCTGTAAAAATGGGGATGAAATAGTACTTAATGCACAAGGTTGACATAAGGAATGCATTATTTTAATATGTGCAAAGCAGAACAGTTACTGGCACATTGGAAGCACCCAGTACGTGGCACTGGAAGGGCTGAGGCAGTTCCCCTAAGGGGAAACTTAAACTTGACTGACTCTTGAGAAACTTATATGTAAGGGTTCACAAAAGGAGACTTACATAGTCCTTATGTATTTATGTCACAAGCCTTTTTGGGCCACTCTCTATGTGCAACATGTTTCTGAGCACTGGAGGTGATGGAGATGAAACAGGCTATACGATTGGTCCTTCCCTTCAAAGCTGCTGGTTTGCCAGTCAGGAGAGACAGGCTGAATGCTATGAAATAGATGAAGAGGTGGGGAGAGAGTGCTGCAGGTGTCACACTGGGCTGGGCATGGAAGTGATCAACCTTCTGGCACTCTTAATCTTATCCCACAGGTAATGGTGATGGACTCTCCTTTTGGATTTGAGGACAGAAGCTTTTGTAACAAAGGAGCACAACTCTTATTTCCTAGCACAAATTTCCTCTCTGTGGCAATGCTTCAAAAATTGCATTATGGTTTTTTTAAATCCAGTGTAGCTTTGGTAGAGGCAAATGAGGGAGACACAGAGGCCATTGGAGGCACTGTCCTCCCCTGGTTGACCCTGGGACCATGTTTCAAACTATTTTAGCTTTGGAAAGGCAAAACAGGGATTCTCAAAAGCTGTAAAATCGCCCATGCCTTCCTGACTAGATTTAAAAACATTTTTATTGTTGAAAATATTATAGATGTCCTCCCCCCCCCCACCTTGACCCCAACACCTGGTTTGCACCCCACCCCAGGCCTGCATCACCCTATTGTCTGTGTTCATGGGCAATGCATATATGCATATAAGTTGTTTGGTTAATCTCTTCCCATCTTCCCCCTCACCCCCACCCCCTACATACCACCACTAGATGTTTTTGTTTGGGATGGGGCTGAGGATTGGGGGCAACAACTAACACTTTGATCTTTCTGGAAGCAAGAGTAATGTGGCAGTAAGCATTGATAGATTGCACTCTGCAAAGACATCAGGTGGGAGTCCACAGTTGTTTACAGTTCTCCCTGCCTGAGTCCTGGACTAATTTATAAAGACAACGGAACAGTAAAGGTTAACAGGTAATGAAGGAAGTCAGCTTCCCCTTTTGCACTTTTATAAATAGGACTTATGTGGTTCTTCAACACTCTCATGATGCTGACTTCTGTCCCAGTCTACCTGCCATAGAGACACTGAGCCCCTGAAGATGGCTGTTATTCTTTCAGTTGTCAGATTTTTAACAGGCAAAAAACCTAAAATATGAATCAGAAGGGAATAACAAAGGATGGAAAGTAGCCTAATCAGTTATCAAAGCCCTTTGGCATTGGGGCCCTTGTTGAGAGCTCTCTAGGAAAAGATCTACTTGAGAGCACCCATGTGGATAAAGAACCCACTGGCCCCTCAGGGGCTGCCTGAACTCACCTATGTTGGTTTTATAATGAGAAATGATTTAAAAAATCACTGATCTGTTTATTGACCCTGACAAACCTCTCCAGTGCTCCAGACCTGCAGTTATCACCATGTGTACACATTGGTGACTTAGTCATCCTCTTCAACCACCAGATCAGTAAGCTGAACTCCTGTTGACACCCTTAATCTTATTATCTTATTTGACTGTCTTTCTTAGAGACCCTCAGAAACTTATGTAAAAGTAGAATTGACAGCCTTGGGAATTCAATCGGAAATAAGTGATGAGGTGATTTGGCAGGCCAATCAAGTAATTTTGACAGCAACTACTAGGAAGTAAATACGCCATTAAGTTGAAAGCAGAAATCTCAATATTTATTAGACATTGATAGACAGTAGCTGGTTGATGAGGTTTAGCAGTGAGATTTTATGAATACGTAATTTCTTTGAGGGAGGTGTAATATCTTGACTATTTTATCTCTCCTTTGGCTGCATCGGAGCAAGTTTAAAAAGCTGTTTACTGAGGGACTCTTCCCTTGGAATAAGCATTGCTACCAAAAATTATCTCATGCCATAGGCTAGGACTTGTCACTCAGCTGTGTACATACCCTCCACTGCATTGAGCTCTGACTTGGAGCCAGGAAGGTGCACAAACACTATAATGGCTTAATGACCAGTTTCTTTATCTTGAGTGGTCTGTTTCTTAGTCTTTGTGGAAGTTCTAGGAGTACCAAATGTCAATCAGATATGCATCAGAACAGAGAGGAAGCCCCAACCATTGTGCCAAACTTTCCTGCAATCATTTCTTCTAGAATGTTCCAGAAGACTGCTATATCTTGGACCCCTATGTTCCATGGTAGCATCAGTCTCTTAGAGTTACTGAGCTACAAGAAAGTCCAAAATCCCCTCCTCCAGTGTGATTTTGGCTAAGGTTCTTCTCAGTCCTACTAGAAAGTTAGCCATTGGCATATAATATCTTTGTGAATATTTCCTCGGGCAGGCAGAAGCCAACCAATTTGATGGTGTTGGCTAGTCCCAGCTTCCTGGAAGCAGTCACTTTTAGTTTTACAGTAAAGTGATGTTGGCAGTGTTTTGTTCACCAAGTGGTTGTTATTTTAATGATTGAATATCCTAGAATAAGTTTGGGGCTCAGAGAGTGTGGAGGCAAGCATCCCCACCCATTTAGGCTCTGGGCAAAGGCAATGATAATTTGTAGAACAGACGAGATAATTCCAGTATGAAAATCTGTGCCTAAAACCAATGACCAGCTCTAATCCAGCTTTAAATCTTGTTCATTTTTTTCACTCACTGTACTTTTGAACACCACAGATATTCGGTATGAGGACTTTTATTTATTTGTTTATTTTAAATATATTTTTATTGATTTCAGAGAGGAAGGGAGAGGGAGAGGGAGATAGAAACATCAATGATGAGAATCATTGATCACTTGCCTCCTGCATACCCCCATTGGGGATTGAGCCCAAAACCCGGGCATGTACCCTTGACCAGAATCGAACCCAGGACTCTTCAATCTGTAGGCCAACGCTCTATCCACTGAGCAAAACCAGCCACGGTAGGAATTCTATTTTTAATGCCATTCTGCAGAGGAAGGAGTTTGAGTCCTAACCCTTCTCTGTGACACCCCTCCTAACTAAGGCAGTCAGTTCCATGCCTGCCTGCTTAAGTGGCCTCATCAACAGTCCTTAAGTCTTGGACCCACCATCCTGGCATGAGTTCCCTCTTGGCAGAGTTGACGAGAGGATCCATTTACTGATGACACTTTTATTAACTGCATTAGCTGATCATATTTGCTGTGGAACTAATCTCCCTGTAGTCATATTTCTTCTACTAAATGTTGATTACTTAAGCTTAATTCCTTTTTTAATATATCACTAGGTACATGCAGCTTTGGAACCTTTAATGGCCATCTTAACCCATGACATTTATTTGAAAAAATTTTACATGGTTCAGTCTTATAGGTGCTAACTCTTATCTGAAGCTGGAGTGACTGCTGGTGCTTTCTGTGACTGTGGATCAAATGACTGGGCTGTAGGGATGGCAGCTTGTGTGTGTGGCAGCTTGGGACCTGCAGGTTCCACTGCTTTCATTACCATTGGACACCAGATACTTCCCCTTCCTTGTGAGAAAAGAACCCAGTTTTGAACCCAGTTTTAATCTCTTCTCTGTCCTTTGTATTTTTCCTTTTTGTGACCTAATTAACTGTCCATGGGGGCCAGACCCAATCAAGGAAGCCAAGGAAACTGGGAAGATGTTGACATGGATCTGCAGTGCCCCCGCAGGAGCTGCATTTGACTCTCAGTTAACTAGTTATTTCTCTTTTCTGAACCTACTTCATTAAGTGTATGCATCCTACTGTAATTGAGGGAGTGAAATGAGATATTCCATGAAAAGGGCTTACTTAGCAAAGGAAAAGTATTCAGTAAGTGTTGGCTATTCCTCTTTTTATAATTACAATTATTACTGTGGGTTTGGAGGACATGTTGAGGATATTGCATAATTAGAAGAGGAAAAGTGCCTTTTCCCCCTCTCTGATCTGTTATTGATCAGATTGTCTCACATGTTTAAAATTTCCCATTTTATCGTACCTCTCTCTTAAAAAAAGATGGTTGAAAGAAAACAGATCTTAACATTCCCTCTAATGTGGTTTTCTACTTTTGCTAGGTATCTTAGATCTATTTTTTTTAAAAATATATTTTATTGATTTTTTACAGAGAGGAAGGGAGAGAGATAGAGAGTTAGAAACATCGATGAGAGAGAAACATCGACCAGCTGCCTCCTGCACATCTCCTACTGGGGATGTGCCTGCAACCAAGGTACATGCCCTTGACCGGAATCGAACCTGGGACCTTTCAGTCCGCAGGCCGACGCTCTATTTTCTACTTTTGCTAGGTATCTTAGATCTATTTTCTTTAAATGTGAAAAATGATCAGCTGCTTATTTGAACAAAGTGGACTTCAGTCTTGCTAAGTAGAGAGAGAAGAAATAACCACGAAGACATGCACCTTAAGCAATCTGTACCTTGCTGCACGGAGCAATCCAATAGGCTATGGCGAGAAAAGGGAGGCCTAGGGAGACTCCAAAGACAGCCAGGAATTTCACAGCAATAGACTGTTGACGTAAGCCTGAGAGATTTTCATACCACATGGTAAGCAATTGCTGCTGACAGTTAGGATGAGCAACGAACTGTAAAAACAAAACAAAAACAAAAAACAAAATGCAAACAGGAAATGGCATCAGTAGCACTTAAACAGTATACGACTTATGAGTAGCTTGGGGCTAAAATGTTCTACTTGGGGGTTGCCTGTGCGTTAGAGCAGGAGCATCTGGGTCAGGTACTTGCTGGGTCCGTCTAATTTGGGGATGGGGGGTCTTTGTACAGTTGCCAGAGCCCTCACAGGACTGGCTACATCAGTGCGTGGCAAACTGAGGACTCAGAGAAGTCTCAGACACAGAAAATGACAGCCGGCTTCTAGGTAAATGATTATCTCCAATCCAGGGAGACTTCTCTGGGCGGAGTTCATCTGGGAGTCAACATGAAAGAATGGATGGAGCATGAATGGGGTTTTGGAGTCCACATGGGTTTGAGTTTTGTTTTACCATTTACTAGCCTCGTGACATTGGTTTAGCTACTTAACCTCTCTGAACCTCAGATTGTCATCTGTAAAACAGAGTCTGTCATAATGTCTTATAGAATTAAATGAGATATTGTAGAAAGCTTCCCCTCTCTATTGCTATATAGTTTTATAAAAAGCACTGGCAGTGTTTCTGGAGGACTTGATACTCCTCAGTATTTCGCCACTGAATTCCAGTGGTGTTTGGCTTGGGTTAGTGGACTCTTTGTGGTATGCTGGAACACTGACACATTGTATCCCCCTACAGTAGCTTCTAAAACCATCTCCCTCTCTTGGAATTGCCCAGGTTACATGGCTGACCTCTTGTGGCCATTTTGTATTGTTGATCTCAGCCCTTTGGATAGAGCTTATTGGACTGGGGTGGGTTGGGGAGGGGTGGGAGTGGGGGACCTTGACTTATACAGGGTCCATCAGGTTTTCTCACCAGGGTATTGGAAACTATGATTGGAAGAGAAGGCAGTCTCTTTATTTCCAGGGGTGTTAACATGTAACCTGGGGAGATCTGGGCAGACATTTTCCACTGTGTGGACTAAATAGCAAAACATGCCAGTTTAAAGGGGAAAAAAGAATTAAGTGAAGAAAGAGGCTCAGATAGTGTCTGACCCTCTCGAGCCCAGCTCCACTCTGCCCACGTGGTCCATGAGACACCTCTGAATTCACCCTTTTTCTGCTTGATCCAGCAAATTGACTTCAGTTGCAACCACACATTCTTTTTCTGCAAATATTTGGTGTACTTGGTCAATTGTTAGTTGATTCTGAGTCCTGACCCATGGAAACTGGTAATAGGCAATATTTAAGTATTTTGTGAGAACACAGTTTACATTTGAGAAAATTATACTCATTTGCTTATTTTCTTCTGCGACAGGAGAAAGCCATTATGTGCTTTGGTAGCCCTGCTCTTTAGCCCTACTCAGCATAGGAGCTGGGTGGGACCCATGGACTAGAGCAGATAGACCCGGCATTCTTCAAAGGGGTTGAGTTTCCATCTGATTACCCTGGAGTATAACATGCTGGTTTTCATCTCATTTGCTTCATTGGATTTTAAAGAGGACATGTACAATAATTCCTGGGAAACATTCCCTTTATATTATAAGAACAATATAAATAAAGCTATTTCTAAAAATTCTCAATGCAGATGGCAACACATTCTTGTTTCTGGTTTCTGGGAACTCAGCAGCAGCCAAGTGACCTGTGAGGTCACTATCAAAGGTTTATTTGGTTCTGGAGTGTCCCCTAATCTAATCTAATAAAAGACAAACATGCAAATTAACCATACCTTTGCTACACCTTAAGCCATGCCCACCAGCCAATCAGAACGACTATATGCAAATTAACCCAACCAACATGGCGGCCGGCAGCCATGGAGCTGAAGCGAGCAGGAGGCTTGCTTGCTCCAGTGATGGAGGAAGCCAAGCTTCCCCCCTGCCGCGGCCTGGCTGTGAGCTCCACTCAAAGGAACAAAGTTGCAATTATAGAAAGTAAATAAACCCCAGATATCTGCTTTCAGCCACGGCTACGGAGCTGGAGCGAGCAGGAGCCGGCTCTCAGCTCCACTGAAGGCAACAAAGTTTCAATTATAGGAGGTAAATAAATCCCAGAATAAAAAAAAAAACAAAGAAAAAAAGGAGAGGCTGGGAGCTTCTGTCGCCGACGGGCTTGGCCATCCTGAAAACGGCCTTCAGGGGACCCCCACCCTGAAGGGGGTGTGACCAGCCTGCAAACAGCCATCAGCCCCTCACCCAGGCTGGCCAGGCACCCCAGTGGGGACCCCACCCTGAAGGTGGTGTGACCACCCTGCAAACAGCCATCAGCCCCTCACCCAGGTTGATCAGGCACCCCAGTGGGGACCCCACCCTGAAGGTGGTGTGACCACCCTGCAAACAGCCATCAGCCCCTCACCCAGGCTGGCCAGGCACCCCAGTGGAGACCCCCACCCTGAAGTGGGTGTGACCAGCCTGCAAACACCCATCAGCCCCTCACCGAGGCTGGCCAGGCACCCAAGTGGGACCCCCACCCTGATCCGGGACACCATTCAGGGCAAACCAGCCGGTCCCCACCCGAGCACCAGGCCTCTATCCTATATAATAAAAGGGTAATATGCAAACTGACCTTAACAGCAGAACGACTGGGAATGACTGGTCACTATGACACACACTGACCACCAGGAGGCAAACGCTCAATGCAGGAGCTGCCCCCTGGTGGTCAGTGCACTCCCACAGGGGGAGCTCTGCTCAGCCACAAGCCAGGCTGATGGCTGCCAGTACAGTGGTGGTGGTGGGAGCCTCTCCTGCCTCCTCAGCAGCACTAAGGATGTCTGACTGCAGCTTAGGCCTGCTCCCCACTGGCAAGTGGACATCCCTCGAGGGCTCCCGGGCTCCCAGAGGTATGTCTGATTGCCAGCTTAGGCCCAATCCCCTGGGGAGCGGGCCTAAGCCAGCAGGTGGTCATCCCCCGAGGGGTCTCAGACTGTAAGAGAGCACAGGCCAGGCTGAGGGACCCCCCCCCCCCGCCCACTGAGTGCACAAATTTTTGTGCACCAGGCCTCTAGTAATACTATAAATCAAACATCAGCTACAAATGAGGCTTTTTTGAGTAGCTTTATACATAGTAACCCCATAGCAATGATTATTCTTGACCCAGGTAGGAACCCCAGGCCAGCAGCCGATATGCTTTCCTGTGTCCTTTCTGGATCACAAAAAGTGGAGCAAGCAAGACAATCATATGAATGTTTAGGTAATTCTGAGAGCCTGGTCACAACACAGGTGCCACAGGGGGATGGCGAGTGTGGGGGTGTAGTCAGTTTTGTTTTCAATAGCCAATCTTCTCTAGGTGTTGCAATGGCCTTGCTCTGGAGAAGTGGACAGTCTGATTAGACAGTGGGACATATGCCCATGAAATAGCAGAAGACCATGTGGATGTGTAATGGCTCCCTGCACTGTAGCTGCTCTGGCAGGGCTCCAGTCCTAATTCCCCCCATTGGCCTCTTCGTCTGTGTCTGGGAGAGTCCATCCTTGTTGCTTCTGCTGCTTCCTGCAAATAACTCAGCAAGACTGATTAGGCAGCAGAGCTGGAGGGGAGGGCACAGTGGAAACCATTCCCATTTGCTCTTGTCTTCCTTTGAGGAAGATGGTGGACCCTGACAGTAGCAGGTAGCTAGATGAAGCCCAAATTGTTATTTTTATATGGGCACTTTTCTGTAATTGTGGCAGGCCTTCATGACAACTTCATGACATAGAGTTCAATGTGTATCAAAGGATTTTTTCTACTGTGCTTTTGAAGCACAGAGAAATATCATCACTGAACCAAGGAAGATGAGAGTAACATGAGACATACCATCATGATACAAAGAACACCATAGCCAAAAGGGCACTCAGCCACAGAACAAATGCAGAAAGAATTCCTGGGGCCAGGTTGGGGCAGGGGCATGATTCTTAAAAGCAGGGTCAGATGAGAACAGATGGAAGAAAAGCATACAGCTAGAATAAAATTGGAACTCAGAAAACTGTTATTGTCTTGGGCCTGTTTTCTTTGGCATCTAGCACACAGAAGGATGCAACAGTCAAAAGCTGAGCGACACCAAGAGCTTTGCCTGGCTATTTCTGCCTCTAAAACATCTGGATTGAGGTCATGGTATGCATTTATGAAAGTTATTCTAGGGAAAATTGATGTAACCACCTCCATTTTCCCAGTGACATGATTCACAATCTTCATAGCAGGGAATGTGTAATGCCCGGAGCTGAGAATCTGCTAAGGTGGGCTTATATGGAGCTAAGCAGCCTCAAGAGAATATAAATCAAACCACATTCACCATTGTGATGGATTGTCCAGAGAACTGGGCAGGGAGCAGGGGGAAAGCTAAGAGAAGTTAAACTGCAAAGAGCGAGAGCAGGGATCTCAGAGACAGAAGTCCCTATAATGGGAAAGGAGACTAGTGGGATGAGCTAGACTGGGAAATGATCTGAGAGTCAGAGGGACCAGGATGTATGTGGCTGCTGGTTCTTGAATCCTCCCAAGCCAGTTATTCTGGTGGCACATTTGACCAGCTTTTATGGTTAATATAACAACATTTCTACCCAAAACTAATTTCTGATAACATCGCACCTGAATTTCTTGTTTCTCCCAGACCCTAGTGACATAGTGTGAGAGTATAATGCTGGCATAGGGGAACTCTTGGATATATTGGCCAAATCTTGGCTGTTACTTTGCTTTTAATTTATTGATGGCCAAGGGAAAACCATTTCCTTAACTTTCTTCTCCACTTTATATTCATTCACAAGGAAATATCTGACATTTTAAGAATAGTTGAAGAGCTATAATCATTCACTAACAATTGAGTAGTTTTAGGGTTGTTTCCTGGGATGTTAACACCCTTGGGACAGATACTCACATTGTAACAGGGTCTAAGACTTTCCTGAGGGGGGCATGGTTAGGTGCATGGACTGGTGCAAGGCTGCCTGGTTCAAGTCCTGGCCCTGCCACATGCTGGCTATGTGCTCTTTTGTCATTGGTTCTTCTATGCTTAGCTTCCCTCTTCTGTAAAATGAGGCCAGTATGTAAAATGTAACTATACTCAGATAGCTAACTGAGTATTTGTAAAGTGCTTAGAACAACACCTGGCAAAGAGTAAGCACTATATTCGTATTTGATGAATAAAAGTGAGCCCATGACTTTCTGTTCCTTTCCCATTTTTTTTCTCTCTTACTCTTTTTGTTTTCTTTTCACTCCCTATAGCACTGCTCTTTTGTTGACCTCCATGTTATTTTAACAGATAATTTCTTGAAGTGTTAGTGCCTTTTGAAAGGTCCATGTAGGCCAACCAGGTGGGTTAGGCCACTCTATCCAATCCTTCCTTCTTCATCCTCCACTGAGGTGCAGCTTGATTTTTCCAGGCAATTAGCTCAAAATGGACTGGTCTCTGCTAGGGCAGCCAGGGCACCATCAGGTCCATTCAGCTGCACCCTGGTTACGGAGCCCTCTGTCAACGAGGAGCTGTGTAGTTACTGAACCTGAGGAAGGCACTCCTCTTCCCCCTTGGCTGTTCCTCCCCCTCTACCTTAAAAGAGGGGAAGAGGGCTACATTTGAGCTCAGAGGCTTTGAGGCTGTGTGATTTCCATTAAGCACAGATTATTTTCTCTCTGACACTAGGCCTTATTTACAGAATAATATGTGGCAGTACATGATTTGCTAATAACTTAGCTGAGAAAGTTTTATGAAATCCAATGCTTATAGAGAAAATAACTTTCTTTTATACAGATAAACTATCAAAAGCCTCACTGAGGTCTGATGGGACTGTGGTTAAGATTTTCCACTTATTTTCATTAGCTCATCATCAGCATTTGCTTATAGAAATCCTCCCCCTCCCCAACACAAAAAACACACACACACACACACACACACACAAACTGTTTACATAGGCAAAGGGAGACTGCCATTGTACCAGTCAAGTGGCTTTTCTTAGTGTGAACAGTCAAGCTGAATTTCCTGTTTGGGGCATCTCAGAAGATTGAGCTCAGTGGTGCTTTCCATCCCAGCAGGCTCCCTCTGGAATTCTCTTGATTTCATTGGCTTTGACTTTAGCCCTTCCTGGTCTTAGTTCTTTGTCATAAATAAAACAGTAAAAAGCAAACACTTATTTAGCACTCATACAGATCAGGCCTTGTCCTGAGCACAGTATTAACATTTTCTAATTTAATCCTCCTCAAACAATGAAGTAGGAATGGTTAACCCATTGTAAGCTGATGGTCTGTGACTTTTCAGATCTGTCTCCAGATCAGACATTTTCATCACTTCTTTGTATTGCTTCTCTCAACTCAAGTTTCCTGAATCTTTTCCAGGTCATATTACTGTCTCATTCTGTCTGCCAAGCAGGAGAGCATCTCTGTGACCCTGCAATTTCAGATGCTCATATGGTTTTTCAGCCCAATCCTGTGACTGGGCTGTGTCCTGCTGGAGAGGACAGTTATCTCTACCTTCCCTCTTAAAGGCATTACACATTCTGTGTTAATCCCATGTCCACTCCATTTGCACTGCTTGGGATGCATGGAAGGACTGAGGCATAGTTGGAGGAGGGGATTTTAGTTAAGGAGAAAGGAAGCAAGTGAAAAGGAATGAAGGAAGGTAAAACAAGAAGAGAACAGAGCTAAGGTGATAGAGTTTAAAATTGGACTCCCAGCTCTGCTCCAGCTTGATTCCTGATCTTTTCCTTCCCATCTCTGGTCTCTGGCCAAAATCTAGTAGAGCTCTTCTCAGAGCCTGCCGCAAGCTTGACCATCTCTGAGCCTCTGCTCAGGGCATCTCTTGCTACCTGTTAGTGCTTTCTTTCTAATCTCCATTTATCCAAGTTTTGTCTAGCTCAATAACCATCTCTCCCAAGAAAGCTTATCCTACCCACTAAGGTGAGAACCTCTCCTTTTCTCCTCTCATGCAATTCTTAGTGTCTACCTTTTATTGAAGTTGTATGTCTGAATGATCCTCTACCAGAGAGAAAACTCCTGCAGGGCTCCTGTAGTTCGCAGTGAGTGGGTTCTCAGGAAGTACTGTTTGAATAAGTGGTGCAGCTGGAAATTTTCTGTGTTCAGACTGCAAACCTGGGGCCATCTGTAGGACCAGAGGGACTTTCCTTACTCATCGTCTCATTGTGTGCAGCACTCTGGCCATGTCACCACATCTGGAAGAGTCACATGGGTCCAAGAGGCTGAAAGTTTGCTTGCTTTCTTGGAGATATAATGGATATGTAAATGACTGAGTTCATGTCACCACTAAATTTATTTTCACTATTGGAGTGCTAGATTTGAAAACAATAACAATTTCATCCCCAAAGTTAACTGAACTAGGAATTTAAAGCTCTTACCAGGAAAATAATCATACCATCATCTGAAGGGGTTGCTCAAGAACCAAGCCAAGGATGAGGGCAGGGGTTGGACTTAGTTCAAGGGGATTTTTGATTCCTTGTTTCATAAACATTGCCTCGGCCTCCCTCTCCTCACCTTTTCCCAGCACCACCTTAAAAATTCTCCATTTTCGAGCTGGAGAGCATTATGCTAAGTGAAATAAGTCTGTCAGAGAAAGATAAATATCACATGCTCTCACTCATTTGTGGATTACAATGAATAACATAAACCGATGAACAAAAACAGATGTAGAGACATAGAAGCATCGATCAGATGCTCAAAACTCAGAGGAAAGGTAGGGGAGGGTGGGGGTGAGGGAGAGAGATCAACCAAAGGACTTGTATGCATGTATATAAGCATAAGCGATGGATGTGGACAACAGGGGGTGAGGGTGAGGGCAGGATTGGGGGAATGAGGGGACATTGGGGGGATAAGGACACATTTGTAATATCTTAATCAATAAAGGGGAAAAAAGAAAAAAACCCACAAAAAATTCTCCATTTTCTGATCACCTCTGAAATACATTCTCTTCATTGCCAGAAAATTGCATTTGGATCCTTGTACAGATGTCTCGCTTGATTACAGCCTTCCCTACCTCCTCTTCATTTGTGCACTCAAAAGCAGGACAGACCCTGGCATGCTTCTTAGTTCTTTCCACAGCTGGAGGTCCTGTTGGGCAGCTGCTCACTGAGCCATTCTGGAAATGTACTGGGCAGCAAGAGGAGATGGGCGCTGCAGAAGGCTCTTCACTCCCATGGTGATTTGATAGCACTTATTGAGTTGAGTAGCTTGCTCTGTTCTCAAAGACAATTCTCTGTTCCTGTTTCTCAGGGACAGCAGGACACGAAAAACTCTCTCCCACCTCAAATTAAGCAAACTTGCAACTTTCCAGAGGGTTATTCACACAAATGTCTCAAATTGGTAGGTTGCTCTGAGGACTCAGCAGCTTCTCCCTTGCCAGAGAAAGAAGGATTTTGAGGACAGTTGTTTGTGAACCACCTGCACTTCAGTCTTTAGGGTGCAGGGATCTAAACAAATAGTGCTGGACTTCTATAGTTGTGGGTAAGCCATTTCTCGAGGGCAGGCAGAGTGGCAGGCAGCCTTGTTTGGCCCTCCTGGAAGCGAATGCTAAGTGTGGATTTCCAGGTTCATCAGGAGCCCTCCCATAGTACTGAGCCCAGAGGGTGCTAACGAGGTGACTCATTTTACAGTCTAGCCATGTTATCATGGCCAGAGTCCCACGTGCTTTGGATGCCTGCCTATTATTAGGGCTCAGAGTGAGCTTCTAGCTGGCTCCAGATGGCTGCCTCTGTTCTTTCCGATGTCATTCTCCATACCTGGGCAGTGACGCTCTCTACCCCACGCAGGGCTCTGCCCTAGCCTGAAGCCAAAGGAGAAGTGGAAGCAGCTTCTAGCAGACCTTGGATTATCTTCAACTACTCACTTTTCTGAGCTTTCCCCTCCTGCCAAGCTGCCCAACATGCTGTTACCAAACATGGCCTATGTACCCCCACCTCACCTTCCACCCCATGTGTTCAAGGACAATCCATCCTGCTTCTCTCTGGTTTAATTCCTAATCAGTCTTTGAGACCCAACTTTTTTTCTATCTTAAGTCCTATCAAGTCCCTCAGCCCCCTGAGAGGTGTTGGACTCCTTTAGGTCCTATTCTGTGGTCTATTCACTTGGCAGTCATGGTTCATGGTCAGGTTGTGAATAGCTATACTACTGTGTTTACTTCTGATCTCTTTTGCTATTTTTTCTTCTTCTGTTATTTTTAAGCTCTTTGAGGGAACCAACTGTCTTTGCATCCGCAAGAGTATGCAGCCTTATGATTTGCACATAATAGGTACCAAGAAACATATGTTGAGTGATAAATTACATGCTCTTTTAAAGCCTCTAGTATTTGCTTCATGATTTTCTCTTTGACTCATTACCCAGAATAATTTCTAAGTATAACAAATCCATTGTTACTCAGGGTTTGCTGAACACTTAACTGTTTTCACATCTTTACTAGAGGGAAAACAGGGAGAGGTGATGAAAACTAAACCAGGCTCTTGTCCTCTTGTGGAGGAGAAGATTGAAATGTGAGGTTAAAGTAGGGTTTGAGGAGTACCTTTTGAATTTTATGAAGCTTGTTTAATTTCTATGTATGCAGTTACCAGTGCAACTGACATCAATCCTGAAAACATCTATACCATAATAATTATTATCGTTACAAAGAAAAAACAGCTAATGTTTATTGAGTATGTATTCTGTGTCAAGCTCCGTGCTTAATAGTCACTGTATCGGTTAACTCTCACATCATTTATTGAGATGGATATTATCATATCCCTATTTTAAATACGGAAGCATGAAGCACAGATAAATTTAGTAACTTGCCTATAATCACAAAGGTAATTATGACATGGTCTGGACTTGAATCCAGACCAGTCTGACTTCAAGGACAATGTTTTGAACTATTATCCTGTGTTTCCTCAAAGTAGATTTAAAATTAGGCAGACATACCAAAGCAAGAGGCACCACAGTGATTTCTCCAAGCCCACAGAGGCCAGGAGACCTCAGGTTTTAAGAATTTCTTAGAACTCTCAATTCTCTGTGTTTCTGCCCAGTGAAGATAAAAATCAGGAATACACAAGAGTAAAGGCTCAAAGACAATTTTCTGGACAACTTCATCTCCCTGAAAGGAGTGTCATCATTGTAAAGGTGAAGCCTGGGCTTTCTCTCCTGCACACAGACCATAGCAGCAGCAGCTGATTCAGCAATGGCTCTACTGGCTGCCTGGTCACCACTCTGCCAGGAACCAGGTTAATGCGGTGGCCAATTAAGCCTGATTTACAACCTCAAAAAATACAGACTGGCCAAAAATCACTTTACTGGAGGACCTATTAGGATCTCAGCCCTTTTGCAAATCCCACCTGACACTGACATCTTATAAGGAAGAGCTGTAGTTTCAGGTAATTCTCTAATCCTGAAATCTGATTAGATAATGCTTCCTTGAAATATAAAACACAGCTTCCAACTTGTACAACAATTGTAGTACTGATAGGGGCAGAAATAGGATATTGGGGATAAGCTATAATTGTAAGAAATATTAATCATGCGATGTTAACCGTGATTGTTTTGTTCTGATTAAAGAAGGTACATTCTAACCTGGCTGGGAGTTGCATGTGGGACCTGGGAGCTCACCTGGAAATGTATCCCTTTGCATATCACCAGCCCTTTGAAGACGCCCAGCCCTTTCATATCACCAGCCCTTTGAAGACCCCTAACCCTTTCATATCACCAGCCCTTTGAAGACCCCCAGCCTTTGCATACCCGTAGGCCTTTGCAAATCTCCAGCCTGCATTACCTGTTAACTGCCTATTTGGCATACCCTTTTGCCTACTTCCCTATGTAATCTTTATCCTTCTACCCAATATAAGCAGCTGGCTTATGGGGAGAGGCAGAGAAAATTTTTGTGGATGACCTGCTGGTCTCCTATACTGCCAATAGTACTGGAACAAATGCTCATATGTGATTCAACCCTGTCTCTGCTTACTAGTAATTGCCTCAAGTAGTGACAGGCAGCACATACCCATTGATTGTCTAAGATGAACAACCCTCTCCTCAATAACCACCATAATTCTTCACATCTGGAGCACACAGAGAACTGCCTGTTTCTACCTTCTGATACTTTCAGGGACATATACCTTAGCCAGATACTTAGTACAGGTTGGTTTCTTTTCTGTTGGGGGTATCTGTGCCCACTCTTTCACCCATAGCTTCCATCCTGGACATCATCCTTAATTGCTCCTTTTACTTCTCTGAGAAATGTGGAAATTCTTCATACCCTCAACAGTGAGAAACACGCAGCATTTATTTCTGGTGAAGGCATATTCTGGTCATGCAGCTGACTATTGGCTCTCTGTTCTTAGATGTCAAAAGAGGCATGTGAACATTTAGTAACTAATGCAAAAATTCCATCAACGCTTGTGTTTGGTGTTTGCAGAGGCAGTAGCCCCCTTTGTCATTCAGGGGCCAAACCCCACACTCTGATATATATAGAAGATGTTTGTTTTTTAATAGAAAATTTTTTGATTGATTAATTTTAGTCATAATTTGAATCCTGGTTTTTATCCACCACTGGCAAATAAAATCTCTTTCTCTCAACATGGTCATATTCTTCAGAAGTAGAAACGTAGTCTCATATGTTATTGTGATATATTAAGTTTATATCTATGTATTCATAAATTTATATCCATCCATCAATTCACTTATTCATCCACCCATCCGTTCATCCACTCACCCATCCAGAAAATACCTACTGAGCCAGACACCAGGAACACAAAGATTGAAAATAATGTCTTGGCTCTCGTGGCCCTCAAAATCTTATTGGGGAAACAGACAGGTAAACAGGAAAATTCACTGAAGCTCCATTAGTGCCATAACAGGGTTTAGCTCAGAATATGATACAATAACATCTAGCCCAAGAGGGGATGTGAGGGACAGTGATAAAGTGATGAACGGCTTCTTAGAGAATGGATTCGTGAATTATGGAGGCTATAATCAGGCTACCAAGATAGTCAGAAAGGGCTTGCTGATGAAAAGGAGTGCAAAGAGTTTGGGCTGGAAAGTCAGACAGATCTTGGTTTAAATTTTGATTCTACCTCTGAGCCATATCTATTTTGTTTGTAAAGTAGGGATGACAGTATTGGTGATGCACTGAGTGAGTGCATTCAAAGATGTTGGCATGGTGAAGGGTGCTAATTAAGTGCTTAATAAATTGTTGCTATTATTTATGATGCCTCAGAGCCTGTGTGTCAGGAGAGATGCAGGTTGCTCAGGGTGGATGGTCCATTGGGGAGTGATGGGAGATGGGAGCCCCTCAAGGGTTTTGCAGGATGCTAAGATGGAGACTACATATGACTGAAATGTTCTCCCATGTACCAAAGAGCAGAACAACATTATTTAAATAACAGCATCAGACAATCTCAAAAGGCTCCAGGGACACCTGGTTCATTCAAATTATGACAAAAGGCAGGGTTCCTTGGGAGTTAGGGGGAGTTGTAACAGACTTTCATTTTTAGATATATGGGCCATAGTGTAGATTGTAGGTGCACACATACTTGCCCCAACTTCCACCCCCAGTGTTCTCCCATGTACCAAAGAGCAGAACAACATCATTTAAATAATATCATCAGACAGTCTCAAAAGGCTCCAGTGGCACCTGGTTCATAGAACATGCCCAGTAGACGATAATTTATTGCAACATCCAGGATTCTGTTTGCAATCTCTTTTAAATGTTAATGATCAAAGTGTAATTATGATGGGAAAAGTTCCTAGGCCAGTTGTCAGTTTAATTTAATTTACAAAGCCATCTGGAGCTTTGCAGCATTTTCCCCCCATTTTTTTTTGCCAGACCAAATTTGGGTAGCTTCTAATCACTATAATGTCAAATGTATAACAAAGACACTATCCCCAAGCTCTGAGAATCCAGAGGGGAAGCCTGGTGATCTGAGGATGAGCCACAGGGCTCAAGGATGATGGCGGATTCTATAATCTCCCCTTCCTTCATCTTTCCTAGAGCAGGGAAAGAGCATTATTGGTTTGTGAGAATGGATTACTACTAAAAACTAAGCTTCCTTCAGTGGGAAAAGAAGCCAGACCAGTGGCTGCCCACTATGCTTAAAAAACAAAATCTCATTTCTTCCTGTGTCTATAAGACTTTTGGTAGTCTTTTTCTTGCCTTCTTTACATCCTTCTACTCTTCCCTCTGCTCACTATGAACCAGGCCCACTGACCTCCTCCCTGACCCCTCTGCATCACTGGATATCAGAAAAATGTTCCTGGGAGATGAGTCTGGGGGTTTAGGGATTATTCTGCAGACCACATACTGGCCTTTTTTTTTTTTTTTGGATCAAGGCTCAGTGAATGGGGAGGGGCAGGAAGAGGGTACTTAGTATTTAGAGAGACACTTTCTGACACTGGAAGGGGGAAGTAGGCTTTGGGAATTCCCCATGGGGTATAGACATCAGATTCCTCTTGAACTGTATACCTGGGAGGCACAAGGACCCTGAAATGGGGTCACTGCAGAGTGCTGGGGGGCTTTGTAGAAGGGGAGGATCCCGACACCAATTCAGCCCAGAGATCTTGCTTTGTTGGAAGCTCTATGAGGGAAGGGATTCTTGCCTGTTTTGTTTTTATTAATTGTATTCTCTGCACCTAGCAAGCATGTCAAAATTGTGGCTGGCGGGTCACATGCCTCATTTAAATAAATAATATAAAATAATATTTTCAACAGAATAGATTAAGGTTAGAAATAGAGAATTTTTTTCTAGTAATAGAGTAAGAACTTGGAGTGGGCTGTGACTTGCCTGTGGCCCAGGTAGTATGTAGCCAGTGTCCCAACTAGTACCTGTTCCAGATCAGAATAATTTCTGAAAGATACATTTGTAATTTTTCAATAGCCCACACTTATCCAGTACTTACTATATGCCACAACTTTACAGGGCAAGTATTATGACCCCCGCTTTAGAGATGAAGGAAAAGTGAGGTTTAGTGATTTGCCTAAGGTGACTTCAGGCTGCCTCACTCCAGAGCTCATGATTCTAACCACTACTCCACAAGGAGTCTTTGTGCCACATGTTAAAAGGTCTTTATTTCAGCAGAAATATATGTAATTTGATTATCTGGGAGGCAATTACTTTAGTAAGAAGTTCTTAAGAGCCATGTAAAGAACCTTTAGAATATGTGTGCCCTTTTTATAACTATAATAACCAATCTACACTAATAAAAGACCAAGATGCTAATTGACCATACCTTCGCTATGCCCAAGCCATGCCCACCAGCCAATCAGAGCGACTATATGCAAATTAACCCAACCAAGATGGCGGCCGGCAGCCACAGAGCTGGAGCAACCAGGAGGCTTGGTTGCCCCGGCCAAGCTTCCCGCCTAACCTGTCCGGCTGTGGCCTCCGCAAAAGGCAACAAAGTTTCAATTATAGAAGCTAAATAAATCCCAGATACCTGCTTCCAGCCAGCCTCCACTGGGAGCTTGGGTGGCTGGGGGCTGTGGCCAGCCTGCAAACAGCCATCAGCCCCTCATCCACGCTGGCCAGGCACCCCCACGGGGACCCCTACCCTGAAGTGGCTGTGGCCAGCCTGCAAACAGCCATCAGCCCCTCACCCAGGATGGCCACACCTTCATGTGGT
>NW_005871076.1:8298901-8301200 GCF_000147115.1 Myotis lucifugus | reverse complement strand
CTAAGGGTCTTAATTTCACCCTAATGGTTACTGAACACAGATTCCAAATTAATGAACATTTTAACATCTTCTTGCCCATTGAATGAGGATCTTTATTAGAAAATCAATATTATTTTGTGTCAACTAAAAATAATCTGGAGAAACTGGATAAGAAGGGTTAGTTGAAGGTCTGGTGAGAGGTTTACTGGACCTGTGGACTTGAGCAAGAGTGCCCAGCTCTGTGGTTCACTTGCCCTCACCTCCCTGCTTGGGAATTCTTCTGGCAGCCTGCTAGGTAGGGAGAGCTGGTCTTGGTCCTCTAGTCCCAGCACAGTGTGATAGTTAAGAACAGAGACTTTGGGTCCAGGGATATAGTTGGAGTCTGCTCTGCTTCTGACCAGCTGTTTAACTTCCCATGACTTGCTCTCCCTCCATCAGTAAAAAGGGGAAACATGCCTGAAGCTGCTATGAGGATGTGGCTAGCATGCATGGGAAGAGCAGGGATAGGGCTGGCACTCAGAGAGCTACTCTACAGCACCTTCTTTCTGAGCATCTCTCTTAAGTCCTGATTCTTCTCTCCTTGTCCTCTCCCTGTCCCTCTCCTCTCCTCATCCATGTGGGCCCAGGGCTCTGCACTGCCCTATCCTACCACAAAGTCCTCCAGGCTCCTAAATGGGTTGCAGTTCCCTTTCTCACCTAAATGAAATCTCTGTTAGGACCACTTAGAAATATGAGTACAGCTATTTATCCTATGGTTGGTAGGCCAGACCCTCACAGAAGCTTCTAGGTTGAACTTTTGCCCTATGTGGTAAAGTTCTATTTTCACCTCCAAAATGACTATTACAGAGATTCCTTCCTTTTATGAGCACAGACACCACCTCACTTTAGGCCCTTATCACCTCTCACTGCACTCTTTCAAATAGCATATTAGTTAGTCCCCTTCTCCATATACCATCAAACCTTGCTACTAGAACTATCTAATGAAGGCAAGGCTGGCTACAGCCATGAAATATCACTGACTTGGACACAAATAGGTAGAAAGTTCTCTATTACATAAGTGCTGTAGTCATCAACATGGAAAAGATCAAGGCTCCAGTTTGGAAATGCTAAAGGATGGTGGTGGTGTGGTGTAGTGAATGACTATGGGCAGGCTGAATTCACAGAGAAAATGTGCATCTGCCTAGTGACCAGAGGAATGCATTTAAAAATATGCATAACATAGTATTTTACATCCACTGAATTTAGAGGGAAAAATCCTAATAACACCTGATGCTTGCCAAGTACTGATGACACCAGTTCAATTGTATAGTACTATTGATATAAAAAATAGTGTAGCCATTTGAGAAAATAATTTGGAATGTGCTTCACAAATATTTGTGTTTTTTGACCTAGTAGCCTCACTCTCAGAAATTTAGTGTTAGCAAGTAGTAGCAAAGGAAAGAAAGTGCTGTGTGATGATAATAGTAAAAGATATATATGTATAAAAAGTGATTATTCACCAGTAGAGAAGGCATATAAATAATGTTACATCAATCTTATGCTGGCAGAAAAAGAATAATATTTAAAAAATAGTAAAATGCTTACCTTCTGATGCTAGGTGATCACCAAATAATCCTATCTAATAATAGACAAACATGGTAATTAACCACACCTCTGCTACGCTTCCCATTGGCTAATCAGGGTGATATGCAAATTAACTGCCAACAAAGATGGCGGCCAGCAGCCAGGCAGCTGAAGTGAACATGAGGCTTGGTTGCCCCGGTGATGGAGGAAGCCAAGGTTCCCCGCCTGCAGCGGCTGGGCTCTGAGCTGCACTCTAAGCAACAATGTTGCAATTATAGAAGCTAAACAATCCCCAGATACCTGCTTTCAGCCAGCCGGCCTCAGAGCTGGAGCCGCAGCAAAGTTTGAATTACAGAAGGTAAATAAATCCCAGAATAAAAAAGAAAAAAAGAAAAAAAGGAGAGACTGGGAGCTTCAGTTGCAGGCTTGGCCAGCCTGAAAACAGCCCTCAGCCCTTCATCCAGGCTGGCCAGGCACCCCAGTGGGGACCCCCAAACTGAAGGGGGTGCGGGCAGCTTGAAAACAGCCATCAGCCCCTCATCCAGGCTGGCCAGGCACCCCAGTGGGTACCCCCACCCTGAGGGGGTGTGGGCAGCCTGAAAATAGCCATCAGCCCCTCATCCAGGCTGGCCAGGCACCCCAGTGGGGACCCCCCACCCTGAAGGGGGTGTGGGCAGCCTTAAAACAGCCATCAGCCCCTCATCCAGGCTGGCTAGGCACCCAGTGGGGACCCTCACCCTGAAGGGGGTGAGCCCCC
>NW_005871076.1:8274251-8298201 GCF_000147115.1 Myotis lucifugus | reverse complement strand
CTGCCAGTACAGCGGTGGTGGTGGGTAGCCTCTCCTGCATCCTCAGCAGCACTAAGGATGTCCGACTGCAGCTTAGGCCTGCTCCCCACTGGCAAGTGGACATCCCCCGATGGCTGCCGGGCTGCCAGAGGGATGTCTGATTGCCAGCTTAGGCCCAATTCCCTGGGGAGCAGGCCTCAGCCAGCAGATGGTCATCCCCTGAGGGGTCCCAGACTGTGAGAGGGCACAGGCCGGGCTGAGAGACCTTCCCCCCCACTCCGAGTGCACAAATTTTTGTGCACCGGGCCTCTAGTCCTATATAATAAAAGGCTAATATGGAAATAGACCAAAGGGCGGAATGACCAGTGTCTATGACGTGCACTGACCACCAGGGGGCAGACACTTAATGCAGGAGCTGCCCTCTGGTGGTCAGTGTGCTCCCAAAGGGGGAAAACAGCTCAGCCACATGCCGGGCTCACAGCTGGCTAGCACAGCAGTGGTAGCGGGAGCCTCTTCGGCCTCCGCAGCAGCACTAAGGATGTCCGACTGCCAGCTGAGGCCCGACATCCCCCTAGGGCTCCTGAGGGTGCAGGCCGGGCTGAGGGACCACCCCACCCCCCAGTGCGTGAACTTCGTGCAACGGGCCTCTAGTTTAATTAATCTATCAGTATGTAGATACATGTCTGCCCATGGGTAAAAATTAGAAGAATATAAACAAATGTAAACTGATATGGGGCATATGATTATAGATGATTCTTTGCCTTTTAAATATTTTTCTTGTTATAATACTGTTTGTACAATAAAAAAGTAAGTACATTTATAAAGGCAAATGTAAAGATACCCTCAAGGATTCTTTTTCTGTTATGGAATTTATGGTATGAAGATCCTTCAGCACATCTTCACAGCCCATGCCTACCATAGCCCACCAAAGCCTCCCCGCTTCCCCAACAGGTCATGTTTCCTCCAACCCAAGGCTTCTGATCCCCCACCTCATTTTTCTCCTTTTCCTCAGCCTCCTACCTTCCTAAATGCCCTCATCCAACCTTCTGTAATTCTCTAAACATTGTCACACCTTTGTGCTTTCACCCACTGTTTCTCCATTGGCAATGTCTTCACATTCTCTTTGTTTTGAGCTCTGCCCTGCCTTTCAGACTCTGACTCAGAAGCTGCCTCTTCTTCCTCCTTGAAGGTTTCCCACATAATTTTTACCTGAATTACACTTTCCTTTCCTTGTTGAATAAAATGCTGGATTCAGTCTGTGTAGCCCTTTGGGATGTAAGCTCCTGATGGCAGGGGTTGGGTCCCACTTGTCTTTTTATGTGCACAGAATTAGCTGCTAATAGGTGTCACATGAGTATTCATTCCCTCCTTCAAGCTTGCAAGTCTGCCTGTTCAGTGAGAGTTAATACGCATAAGGAGGGTAGGAAGCAAAGCAGTCAGATGACATATCAGATGGGTTTATTATAGAATATTTAGTATATTATTAATTGATTTGTAATTTCTTTAGGATGCAATTTGTGACCAAATTATTGCTAATTTTATTAATCAAACAATGGTATTTTGTATTTAAATGATCTCTCCTCTCTTCCTCCCATACTTTCTTCCTTTTAAACAAAATAAGGCCATCAGTCTTTATCTTTGTTTCCATGGCCTGGACACCAATAGTTGTAGGAGTTCAAGAATGATATAAATAGCCCAGTGGTGTGGCTCAGTGGTTGGGCATCACCCATGAACCCAGGAGGACACGGTTTGATTCCCAGATGGGGCCCAGGCCCAGGTTGCAGGCTCGAACCTCAGTGGGGGCGTGCAGGAGACAGTTGGTTGATGATTCTTTCTCATCATTGATGTTTCTATCTCTCTCTCCCTTCCTCTCTCTGAAATCAATAAAAATTTTTAAAAAATGATAAAAATAATGCCTAATATCTAGTAGCTTATCATGGGCTACTTTCCTATTTATCTCATTTTTATTTTCAAGAGAACTCGTGAGTTTCCTCAAGAGCATTTAGGAATGCATTTCACCCTGAACATGGGATTTTGTTGTATTTCAGAAAAATAAGAACTGCAGGAAAACTCAGGTATAGTGTGCATTCATTCATTCTGCTATCAAGTTCAATAAATATTTTTTAAAGAATCTTCTACTTGTCTGGGTCTGCTCTAGGCTACAGTGGTGAGCTGCTGCTACAGAGTTTATTGTGTTGGGAGAAATAGACAATACATAAACGAATGAAACAAATGATATTTACTACAAAAGGGGGCACTAGGGTAGAGACTGGCTGATGAGGGAGGTAGCAACATGGTGGCCACACTCAGATAAGGTGGCCAGGAGGGTCTCTCTGTGAAGGAGACAATTAATCTGAGTTTTGAATGATGAGAAGGCTCCAACTAGCAGAGAATTGAGGGAAAGGGATTATTAACTTCTCCGGGGTGGGAACTAGTGTGGAGTGTTTAGGAAATAGAGAGACAGGTGTCCAGATGTACCTTCTATAATAATAAAAGGGTAATATGCTAATTAGACTGGATGTCTTCCGGACGTCCTTCCTGATAAAGCCGGGACTGGAGGGAAGCCAGCCCGGGTCCCAGGTGCCTGCGGGTGGCCCAAGGGAAGCCAGCTGGGTCCCAGGTGCTTGAGGGCAGCTAGAGGGAAGCCAGCCTGGGTCCTGGGTGCCAGAGGGAAGCCAGTGACAGTGGCTGGGGGAAGGAAGGCCTACCCTTGCACGAATTTTCATGCATCGGGCCTCTAGTTATCAAGTTATAAAGTCCCCTCAGCCACTGGCAGCTACTTTGCACAGAAATGCCTGAGAAGTTATGGCCTTCCCTTGTGGGCAGCCTGCAACTAATAACTGAGTGATACAGGTGTACAAAAGGCCAGTCCCTTTGCCTCCACATGGGCCATTGTAGTGTTCCTCACACTCAGGAGATGAGACTGAAGGTAGGCTTCACTGAAACTGAATCTCAACTTAGCTTCTTTTCCTGCCCTATCCTGTTTCTGCCCTTCATTGCAGGTTTCTCCCAAGATCACTCACTTGCACAAGGACCCTTGTTTCAGACTGCTTCTAGCAGTGAAGGTGATTAGACTGGGAGCTCCCTGAGGGCAGGGACTGTGCCTGTCTTGTTCATTTTTAGATGAAAGGGTTAAGCAGGGGCATGACATGATCCAATTACTTAAAAATGGCTACATTGTTTGTGTGTGTGTGGGGGGGGTGGGGGGGAGCAGGTGGAGAAGAGAAGGGGAGGGACAGGGCAGAGGTAGGTAGACCAGTTAGAGGCTATTGCAATCATCCAGGTGATATATGACTGGCTGTATTGTATAAATGAAAGCATCTCATATTAAGCTAAGATTTTCATCATAATTCTACTTACAAGACTCTCTGCCATCAAGAAATTAGCAAGTCACCTTAGGCAGAAAATGTTGATAAAAGAATAATGCATTATGTATATCATGGGAGGAATATATGAAAGATCAAATGGTCATTAAGACTCAGAATCCATATAGGAGCATTCAGTACAGAAATAATAAGACAGAAATGTGTAGTTGGTCTTTAGCTTAATTATTGAAGTTAGTCACAGGTCCTTGGTGTGAGGGAACTGTAATTTCAATGATCATTTGACTGGGGTAAGAGAGACAATTTGAAAATGGCTCTTGTTCTTTGCACTTTGGGCTAATAAGTGTATCTGATTTGTATCTAATCCTGGGAGCATTGGGGATTTATGTTCCTCCCTGGAATGCTCTTCAAATTTCTCTCTTCTTTTTAACTCTCAAATCAGGATGTAATAATCTGGCTCTGACTAATTTAACAAATGCAGCACTGGATGAATATAATGATGGTTACACAAGCTAAGGCTATGCGGCTTAGGGAACATGACAACCAAGAAGAAGAAAAACGTGTTAAAGGATTGTCCATTCATGCAAATATTTATATATTGAAAGAGCTGCACAATAACCAAAAAGGCAGTAGTTTTCTGCCCTGTTGTGACAGCCCATACATTGAGGATGTGAAATCTTTCTTGCAAATATGCAGTAACTGCTCTTTAGAGGAAGTTGTGTCAGATGATTCACAGCAGCAGGCCTGAGGAAAGGCAGAGAGGAGGCATCAGGCGCTCTGCTTTTCTCTCAAAGCTGAGGGAGGCAGGGTGTGGGGTTGGGCCAGCAATTCAGGCTAGTGAGGGGAGGGAGACTCCTGAGACCCACTGCGGGGCACTCAGTAATCTGAGCTCCACTCTGGAGGACAAAGGCCCCTTAGCTCTCTAATAGCACAGGGTCATCCTGGGAGTCATCCAGCTCTCTGCTCTATCACTAAGAATGCCAGGTCAGAACCAGCATCAGTACTTCTCTGGATAGTAAGAGCACTTTTCCAGAGTTACAAACCAAAAGGGACACAGGTCAACAGTGGAGGGAATGGAGATAATGGCCCCATGCTGTGAAGGCAGCTTGGAACATCATTATAATTCTGTTACATTGATTTTTTATTTTATTTTAAATTTTGTTTTATTGCTTAAAGTATTACAAAGAGTATTACATATGTCTCCTTTTTTGTTACATTGATTTTTAAAAATATATATTTTTATTGATTTCAGAGAGGAAGGGAGAGGAGAGAGAGATAGAAACATCAACGATAAGAATCATTGATTGGCTGCCTCCTACATGCCCCCTACTGGGGACCGAGCCCGCAACCCGGGCATGTGCCATTGACTGGAATTGAACCTGGAACCCTTCAGTCCACTGGCTAATGCTCTATCCACTGAGCCAAACCAGCTAGGGCACACTGATTTTTAATCTCTAGGGGATATTACAGGTATTTGAAGAAGCATTAAAGTCTATGCTTTATTCTTTACACCCATTTATTCATTTACTTACCACCCAGCCTGCTCTGTCTTCAAAGACCAAGATGAATGAGGGAAGGTCCCACTTTTTAGGAGCGTAGGCTTTACAAAAATTAGAATCATCAGAGAGCCTTTAAAAAACACAATCCCCAGGATCCCATCCAGAAGAATTGGATTAGAAACTTTGTAGGTGGGTCAACGACATTGGTGTTTTTTACAAAGCTTCCAGGTGGTTCCGTTGTGTAACTAAGTTTGAGAATTTAGTTTTTCTAGCGAATATGAGTTTGATCTAAACTTCTATTTGGTCTAGAGAAATGCAGAGTATTATTGGAGAAGTATAATCTTTGTCATTAGGGGCAGTTAAGGGTTTATGACCCAGATCCTGAAAACTATTCTAGAGATTCTCAACAGTGGATGATACTGTCCTTCCTCCTCCCCCCAGGTACATTAGAGATGGTGTGTCTGGAAACAGTCTTGGTTGACACACTTGGGGGAGGGTGCTACTGACAACTAGTGGGTAGAGATTAGGGATGTTGCTAAATATCCTATAATGCACAGGACAGTGCCCACAGTAAAAAACTATCTGGCCCCAAATGTCAGTTGTGCTGAGGTTGAGAAACCTAGTGTTAAGGGGAGTTCTGTTTATAAAGCCAACATGCAAACAACTTCCATAAGGTAACATTTAGTATGCATTTATCATGTTCTAGCTACATTACATGTGTTAACTAACATTGATTATTATTAGGTACTATTTTTTGTTCCCATTAAACAGATAAGAAAACTGAGGCTCAGAGAGAAATAACTTGTCTATAGCCATGTATCTAGTAGAACAAATGAAAGACTTGGGATTTGAACATGTGTAGTCAGGCTTTGAGCCACATCATACTATTGCCCAAGAGGTTATATTTTTCTTCTCCTGATAGTTTTCCAGGCAGAAAAGTGATACATATATATGTACTTGGATTAATCTTTCTTAAGATTTTTTGCTTGAAAAAGCAAAACTTATATTTTTAATGCAAAAGATAGCCTCTCTTAGCCAGATTAATGGACATTGATTATTTTTTGTGCCATGTGGCAAGGCTGGGGTCACGGAAGTGCTGAGAGGAATCCCAGAGAGGACATTGATGGATGCTTTTGACACCAGTGGATTCCAACAGTGTTTGGCAGCTAGCAGGCATCCTGCAGTGAAGTTTTGGGTAGTGCCTGACCAGCCAGACTGTGTTTCTGACAACTCTGATCTTCTTAACTCTGAGCATCTGTTCAAATGATGCCTCAGCAGGAAAACACAGTGGGAGAATGTCTGCTAAGGGCATGTGAGCTTCTGATTGACCTCTCAGACGTCCTCTAGAAAGCTGGATGTCTTTTGTTCACTGGCCCTGTGCTTCTAATCTTGCGCCTCCCTCCTTGGCTTTCTTTTCTGAGGGGAACCTTCTGGGTGCTGTGCCCCATGGGCACACTTTATGCATTTCTGGGTCTCATGTCTATGAAAGGATCTTGAAATGAAGTTGACAAGCAGAAAATTGAGGTTCATGGAAGACATTGACGTGGAGTGTTAACCATTTTTTTTGTAGAGATTTTCCCCTTTTATTCAGAACACAGGCTATTGCCAAAGAATTTACAATTTCATCTTGGCTGGCTATTCAGCTGTCTCAACTCCCACTGAATTTTTCCTGAAAAACAATTTTTTTAACTTTTTTTTAGTCTGCCTTCTACCTCAGAAGGTTATTCTGCTTCCTATTTGCAGAGAAGTTAAGGCTATTAATATGAATTCCCTCAACTTTTCTCCTTTTGGTAGTCATTACTGCTATTTGCCAAATGGCTCAATTTTTCTCTTCCTTCAAATGTACGGCAGGGTTATAGTTCCTGGCCCTACCTGTGGTGGGGTGAATGATGTGATTAATTGCTGATGACAAGTTGCAAGCAGAAACAATGTGTGTCACTACTAGGTGACAACATTGAATTGCAGTGTAAACCTCTCCAGAGCTGGACTTTCCTTTGGCAGGGTGGAAGCATTTGAGATGGTGGCCATTCTTTACCGTGGGTTCCTCAGTGAATTCTGTTCCCAGATGGAAATAAGACAAGCAATAAATAAACCTCCTTTTGTTAAAAGCCACTACAACTTTGGTTTTGCTTGTCAACACAGCTTAGCTTTGTCTACCTTGATTAATATCCTGTCCCTTTGCCCAATAAATACGTTGCATCCATACCTACCCCTTTTTGCCTTCCAGCCTTTATCAGAGGATTAGCTCTCTCTCCATCTATCCTAATTGTTACAGCCACTTCTGATTAAAGTCCTCAGATGGCTTCTTAATCTTAAAAGAAGAACAAAACCAAAATCTTTTATCCTGGTCTACAAGCCTCTTAATGGTCTGGGTCCCTGTTTGCTTCTTTAGACTCATCCCATTCCCAACTCTTCATGTGTTCTCATTCAGCCACATTAACTTTCTTTCAGTTCCTCTTATATGCTGTGTTTCCTCCCGCCTTTGAACATGCTTTGAACATCTTTTTTTCTGCCAGAAATGTTCTCCCCACCTCTGGTTAATTTTTCTTAGAGCAAGCATGAGTTCCTCAGAGGAACCTTCATTGACCTCCCTTATTATGTCACATCTGCCTTTAGAAGTTATAATATCATGTTTTCCCCTTTTATAATGCTTGCTTCAATTGCAGTATTAAAATTTATTGGTGTGAAGTTTTGATTAATATTATGGCTGACATCATGTCATTTTTATTCACCACCATGTCCCCAGTGATAAGCACAGCACACTTGTGGTCGCTCAGTGAAGTCTTGTTGAATGCATGAATGAGGACATATATAGCCATGCTGGCCACTTTGGTAACTGCTGGCCACATGTGGCTATTCAAATTTAAATTAATTTAAAAATAATAAGAATTCATTTCCATAATTACATTAGCTTATCTCAAGTGCTAAATAGCCATATGAGGTTAGTAGCTACCTTATTAGAGAGTAGAAAATAGAAGATTTCCATCATATTAGAAAATTCTGTTGGATACTGCTGGCAGGATCAAGTGTCTGTGCAGAGCATGCAGTTGCCTCAAGGATCTGGTTCTGACAAGCTTTCCAGTCTGTTTATTTTCCACAGTGATGCAGCTACAGGGAAACATCTCCCTCTAAACATGTTCCATACACATGCCACTCTCTTCCTCCCTCCAGTATCTGTGACTTTTCAACTTCCTCCTCTCTCTGCCTGAGTTGTCCTCCTTCACCTCTTGGTGCCTAAGTTACCATCCCACTCAGCACGTCTCATCCTTTAAGCCCTGGCTCAAGGATTTCCCCTTCTGAGAAACATTTTCTGAGGTCAGACTGAGCTTGTCAGTGCTTCCTCTGGCCTCCATGCTGCTCCATTCCATCCCTGTTTGCCTTGGTCAGATAGGATTGAAAACCTTTGTTCAAACATCGCTTTCCATTGCTACATGAACTCTTCAGGGGCAAGGCCTGGGTCTTGGTCTACTCAGTCTCCCAAGTGCTCAGCACAGAGCTGGTGGTATGGTAGAAATCTGTGTTTGTTAAATGATGAGTGAGTAATTGAGCAAAACTCACTTTCTTTAGTACAACAGTGTGAAGCAGGGGTCCTCAAACTACGGCCCGCGGGCCACATGCAAATACAAATATTGTATTCGTTCTCGTTTTGTTTTTTTACTTCAAAATAAGATATGTGCAGTGTACATAGGACTTTGTTCATAGTGTTTTTTTAAACTATAGTCCGGCCCTCCAACGGTCTGAGGGACAGTGAACTGGCACCCTGTTTAAAACGTTTGAGGACCCCTGGCTGTGAAGAAAGGGAACTGTGTTACTGAGTAAGGCTAAGATGGATTCTCCCTGTAATTCTCTCCTCTCTCATGGTCCTGTCACAGATCATTCATTTATTTCATGGGAGACTAGCTTTCTGAGCCAGGAATCACCAGGAGCTTCGCAGAGTCAGGAAAGGAACCTCTGAAATTCTAGAGACTGGAAGGCTCGGTAGAATGGACCTGCCTCTTGAAAAACATGGGGAGTCTCATCAGTTGGAAGGAAAGATGGCTGACACCATGATTAGATTCCCCAAATCAAGCCATGTGCCAAGATGCTATACCTTGGGGCCCCCTGGAAGTGTGAAAGAACTACCTGCTATGAACTCTATTCTGCTTAGCTGGTGAAGTGCAGAGGCTACTGCTGCTACAGTCATAGCATACCTGTCTTTACCTCAACCACAACTGATGGCTCTTTGAGGGAAAGGCTGTGTTTTATTCTGTTCAGGATCCCCAAAAGGCTGATCAGGGTCTGTAGAGCTCATAGATGGTGAGAGATTGAATTAACCACCTTTATTAGTGATATTGCCTGATAAGAGACATGCTTTCTGCAGTGGGAGTAATAACTTTGGACAAGATATTTATGCTTTCCTTTTTTTTTTTGGTATTGGATCTTTGCTTAGTTATATCCAAAGTAGCCTGCATCTCCTTTAAAGATGGAGTTAAGGCCTCTATTGTGCAAAATAGGACATTCTGGGTCTCTTTTTCTGACTCTTCCTTGGCAGTTGAGCCTGGAGGACCAATACCTACAAAGTTCTTTCGGTGAATAGGAGATTCACCTGATCTTCATTAAGACAGACTTGGAGTCAGGAAGAAGGAAGGAATGATGTAGTGGGAAAACAACCATGAAAGTGTAGAGATGGGTGCAGTCCCGGACCAGCTGTACCTAAACAGATTCAGAGACTGTTGGGTCCTCCTAGTTGGTGGGGTTGGAATTCCCCTAAGTCAGCGGTTCTCAACCTGTGGGTTGCGACCCCTTTGGCGGTCGAACGACCCTTTTACAGGGGTCACCTAAGACCATCTTGCATATCAGATATTTACATTACGATTCATAACAGTAGCAACATTACAGTTATGAAGTTGCAACGAAAATAATTTTATGGTTGGGTCACAACATGAGGAACTGTATTTAAAGGGCCAGAAGGTTGAGGACCACTGCCCTAAGCATTTATTCAGAGTTGGTATGCAGGATGAGAAGAGGGCTTTTAAGAAGGAAGTTTGGGCATGGTTCCCTGGGGATAGAGATAGATAGAAATGGAAAAGACAGCAAGATGTCTATTACTCAGATTGACCCTGAAGGGGAAGATTAAGGCCTGTGCAAGTGTGTGTGTTGTGTGTGTATATATATGTGTGTGTGTATATATGTCTCTATATATATGTGTATGCATGCATGCATGAATATGTATGTGTTATGTATGGGCATGTTTGTGAACATGTGTATGGGCTGCAGGCCAAAGCTGGAGGAATTGTTTCCTTTATGCATGAGACACAAGTGGAGTGGCTTCTGACTCAGCATGGGGAGAGAAGCATCCTTGCTTCTTCATGAGGCAAGTATGAATTCTGAAGGGACTGTGCCTTTAAAAGCTGGAATGGACTGAGATGAGTAACAGAAATGTCTTAAGTAGTGTGGACATTGACTCTAAGCCAGTGCAATGTGTATATTAATACTACTCATTTATACCCACAGGCTGGAGAGGCCTGAGGCTATTTAAGGCACATTCTTTATCCCATTTGATCCTCATAATCCTATGAAGTAAGCATCATTATCCAAATTTTATGGAGGCAGAGAGGCTAGTGACTTGCTCAAGTGACCCTGTTAATAAGTAGTTGGACCAGGATTAACCTCAGAGTACCCTCTTAGCCACTTCTCAACACTGCCTTCCAAACATAGTGGCTAATATTTCAGATGACACATCCACCTGGGTTATTGAGGAGGCTGAGTGACCCTTTTATGTGTATATATATATATATGTGTGTATATATATATATATATATACACATACACACACACATACATATACATACATACATATACATACACTAGAGGCCCAGTGCACAAAATTCATGCACCCTCTTGCAGTCCGGGAGCCCTTGGGGGATGTCCGACTGCCGCAGAGGCAGGAGAGGCTCCCGCCACTGCCGCTGTGCTTGCCAGCTGCGAGCCCGGCTCAGGGCTTCAGGTTGAGCGGTGCTCTCCCTGTGGGAGCACACTGACCACTAAGGGGCAGCTCCTGAGGTGAGTGTCTGCTCCTTGGTGGTCAGTGCACATCATAGCGACTGGTCGTTCCACTGTTTGGTCGATTTGCATATTAGCCTTTTATTATATAGGACTAGAGGCCTGGTGCACGGATTCGTGCACCTGTGGGGATTGGGTTGAAACTAGCTCTCCGACATCCTCTGAGGGATCCCAGATTATGAGAGAGCGGTTCTCGGGTGATGCACCCTGGAATCAGGCTCCCTCCTCTCTGGTTCCCGGTGCACCATCCGAGAACCACAGTTGCCAAGTCACTGCAGCTCGGCAGATCTTGCGTTCAGCATCTGTCCCTTGGTGGTCAGTGTGCATCACAGCTACCGGTCTTTCCATTGAACGCTCGGCCAGTCGCTTAGGCGTTTATTTATATAGATTTATTTATTGATTTCAGAGAGGAAGTGAGAGGGAGAGATAGAAACATCAATTATGAGAGAGAAGCACTGATTGGCTGCCTCCTGCACGCCCCACACTGGGGATCGAGTCTGTAACCTGGGCATGGGCCCTTGACTGGAATCGAACCTGGGATCATTTAGTCTGCAGGCTGACGCTCTATCCACTGAGCGAAACCGGCTGGGGCCTGAGTGACCCTTTTAGAATAGAAGTTGTGAAGAACAACCACATCCTCTGAAGGCCTTTGGTCATTTCAGGAGGCACTTTAGGCTATAAGGATGATGTCCTTACACAGGGGGGCATTTCTAGCATTCTCTGGGGAGATATCAAAGGACAAGCTAGGGAATGTATCTGGGGACAGAAGGACCACTGTAGTCCCAAGGAAAGGGACATCACTGAATGTTAGCACTGATGCTTCCCTGTGGAACTGCACAGAACTTTTTAGTTTCTAGAACATTTTCTTTGGTATCAATTCATTTCAAAGTTCACAGAAAACTCTGTGAAGCAAAAACTTATATGCCCATTTTGCAGATGGAAATAAGGCACAGAGAGCTTCAAGGACTTACCCAAGATTACATGGCTAATAAGTGTAAGCATCATGCTAGAAATTTCCTGACACCCACTTCATGATTCCTTCTTTTGTACCAGGTGGTCCCTGTGCCATAGTGGGGTGATTATCTTTATCTAACAGGGGCTGATATTGTGTCTGAGCCAGTCTGGGGACTAGACATGAAGATGGTGCCTGAAGAGAGGCAAACATGCAAGTGAAGACAGGATTCAGGGCACAGTACCAGCCACAGTAGCACCTACTTCATTCAGATCCATGTACTTCATAGGTATTTAGGCTGATCCCATATTAGAATTTTCCAGACTGTTACATGGACAGCTAGTTTCATCAGATGCTCCATGAGAAATACAGTTCTCTGGGTAAGTAATACATCTTGTTGCCTTCTTTTAGAGTAGTCGTGCATATTAAAGGCTCTCTAATGTCTTTAAGAAATCTATTTGACTTATTTGAACACAAAACCTTTTCTTAAAGTCATACCTATTAGCAGCCCATGAAACTGCCAAGAATAACTAGTTTACTTTAATCACTGAATTAATGGTTTGCTTTTTATATCACGTGGGCCAAGCCTTAGGAATCGTTTGCAGTTTTATATTTTAGCCTCAAGACTCATACGTATATCAGGTGTGAAAGGCAGTGTATTTGTATATAGGCCTTGGTGCTAGTCATTTCATAACTCAAAGACCCAGGAGTAGACTGTGTCTACGCAAGCATGCTAAAGCTCATAAATTAAAACTGAAATCTCATTATAATATTAATAAGTCTTTAATATTAGGTATTTTCACTGGTAAATCATAGTAGAATAAATGTCAAGGAAACCTATGAGTCTGTTTACTGTTGGCTGATGACATACATGGTTTGGGATGGTGGTGCTTTGATGGAGGGAGGTCTTTGAGTGAGCAAGGCTGACATTTTATGCAAGTCATTCATCATTGTCTTAATTGTGGATTGCAGCAGACACTTGACATTCATGATGGATATTTCCTGCCCTAATTGGCGAATACCACTAGAGTAAATGATTTTCCTCATAAAACCTTTTTAATTCTGACTGGAACCATCATGTTCATGGAGCAATTCACTTTCTCTTCTCACTCATCACTGTGCCCATTTTGTAGTTGACAATGAGAGGGAACATGTAGCTATGAGGTAGTGGCCAGACATCTGGACTAGTTGACTGATCTACCTTCAGTGACAGTTTGCTAAAATATGTGGATTTATGTTTCAGAAAAATGGTGAATGCTTGCATTTCATGGGCTGTTGGAATTGCTCTTGAATAGCCAAAACTGAAAGTAAATCTGCAAATGCTAAGCATCTCCAATACTTTGGGTTTTCTCTGTGCTGGGAGGCAGGGGTATGCTTGGCTTGGTGAAGGCAGGAAATGCTGGTGGTTCTGGAAACTCAAGCTCATCCTTACCATTGCCAGTCTCACAGCAGGGTGTGTTTGAACTTCAAGACTGAGAATGTGTCAGCAGCTTCAGGAAGGGATGCCGGTGCTTTGATGAAAAGCCTCAGTGAGCTCTTGGGATAGGCTAAAAAGTGGGTTTCCCTGAGCTAAGAAAATAGTATCGTACTTCAAATTGTAGCCTGACTCCTCTCCTCCCATCACTCTATACTTTCTAATGTTTATCTAAGGTCACCTTTTGCATGCTTTATCAACATATATTTGGGACTCAGACTCTTTTAAAAAACTGATTTTCTTCAAATTTTTTATTATTATTAAAAGTAAAAGGGCAAGAATATGTCATCAAATTTAGAAGCTATCTCTAGATGAATTCCACAGATACATGTGTGGAATTTTCCTCATAAAATTCACCCCTCACAAATTAAGACAATCAGACATCAGACAAAAGAGAAATGCCCAGAAGCTGTTTTGGGGAATTGAAAATATGTCCAGTATTGATCCTATGAAATAGCTGGGGTAAAACCCCCGAAAGACTGATCAGCCATCCTGCATATGTGGAAAGCACTTTGATATTTAAACACATCTTTGGATCTTTGATCTTTGGAGCTCTGCAGTTTTCATCAGGATGAATGATGTCATCTAACATAAGAGCAGATTCTGAAGAACTCAGAGTACATCTAAATTGGAACCATATTGAGTTTTGCTTCTTAGGACCTGATCTGACCAGCCACTGTGGGTCTGAGTGCAACTGGGTGCCAGTGGCCATTAAACAAGCTTGCTTTGTGAAAGTCAACTGGAGCTTCCTACTGTGGACTTTCATGAGCCTGGGGAGTACAGTTCCTCTAAGCCTCCCAGAACCATGGATTCCACAAAGCCTCTAAGCCAGTGGTTCTCAACCTTTCTAATGCCGCGACCCTTTAATACAGTTCCTCATGTTGTGGTGACCCTTAACCATAAAACTATTTTCGTTGCTACTTCATAACTGTAATTTTGCTACTGTTATGAATCGTAATGTAAATATCTGATATGCAGGATGTATTTTCATTGTTACAAATTGAACATAATTAAAGCATAGTGATTAATCACAAAAACAATATGTAATTATATATGTGTTTTCTGATGGTCTTAGGCGACCCCTGTGAAAGGGTCGTTCGACCCCCAAAGGGGTCTCGGCCCACAGGTTGAGAACCGCTGCTCTACACTAAAACATTTTCTACACAATGGGTCCCCAGGCACATGGAGAAAGCGCAGTACATGCTATTGTACAACCTGAGTAATTTGTTTCCCATGAAAACCCTCAAATTGGTCTGTTCGCTGATGGGAACACTAACTGTGACATTGTTCCTGTCGGTGTTTTGGAGGCTGAAAATCCCGTTTTATTCTCTAGGCTCAAAGCCTTTTTATGGAATGGCTATCATGATCTCTCTCTCCTGGTAGCCTGGGGATGGGAAAGGGGGTTGCAGAGAGGGGCTCTGAGCAGTTCCCTGTCTAGAGAGAAGTTGGATAATTGGTGTTGTCACTGTCACCTTGTGTAAACATAAAATAAACATGAGCACAAAGCTAGGCCAGCAGCCATGCCAGGTGGGAAGGCCAGGAGAGGTGGGGAAGCTTACCTTTTTGACTTCATATTTAATGGCGAGTTTAATCCGGCTCAGACTTGGACGGTGGTGGTCGGACCAGACTTGGAAGTTCACATCACCATTTAAAATTGCTTCCACCTCTTCTGTGTCTCGGCATAGGTCCAGCACGCCCACCACAAAATCCTTGCATTGCATAGATAACTTCCTGTAATCGTTCTAACAGAATAAAGAGAAATCAAGGGTGTGTCAGACTGAGCCCCACAGGTGGGCTTGCCCAGCACAGCAGGGTTGATCAGCAACTATCCACCAAGTGTGAGCTTATGGAGAGCATTAGAGCCAGGGGATGTGCTGGATCCAGAAGGCAGGGCAATTTGTCTTGACACAACAATCTAGAAGACATCTTCTCTAAGCTAGGGTTTATCAAGATGTGCTCCATTGGGTCACCTGCATCAGAGTCAGCCTGGGTGCCTGCTAAAACTGCAGACACCAGGCCCTGTTGAAGACTTATCATATCAGAATTCATGGAGATGAGGCCCCGGAATCTTTTGTCCTGTAAGCGATTCTGATGCCTGCCAAAGCCCATCATGGGCTCTTTCAAAGCAGCAGCTCTCCCTGCTCAATTCTGAGGGAGGAGTAACAAGGAATGAACTTCTAAGGCGAGTGAAACTAACACTTCACTCGTTTACCACCAGTCTATAATGGAAGCTGCTCTTCACAGGAAGTTTACTGAAAAGATATGGCTGATATGCTAAATTGGAAAAAAATGTGCACAGGTGTGCTTTCTTTTTATATGCTGAAAACCCTGCTTGTAAATGATCAATTTAAAAACCAAATGTAATTTAAATCTAACAGGAGTCTTGCTTACCACAAATCCGTTTGTGTGGCAAATCATGGCTTCTTAAATTGCTTGCCTGTTGAATAAGCAATTTTAGACTTGACTTTTTTGGTTTTGTTTTTTAATAAATTGCTGCTGGAGTTCTCTCTTCTCTTCCCTAGGAATACCTTTTGGAATTACTTCTGAGAGGCTGACTTCCTTTCCTAGTGATAGGCCAGCTTCTCTCTCCCCCAGACAGACTACTTCAGTTCCAGATAATTATCCAAAATATGTCGGATAAAAATATGTTTCATGTCACCCTCATACCAGTACTCCTCCCAGATGTTTTCCCCTGGAGGCTTCCTTGTTGATTTCTTAGTTGAAATGAACCTATTCAGAGTCTGTTCAGAAAGGACACAAGAGACAAACATCCTTTCAGTGCTAATCAATGACAGCAGCCCTGACTGGTAAGTGATAGTTGATAAACAGGAGTGCAGTTTTGCTTTTCCAGAACTTGGATTCCTCAGCAAATAGATGTAAGCCGGGCAAACTGCAGAAGCTCAGCTATTTTTCTGAATTAATGATTCTTGTCTCCTTCCAGCACTGCTGTATCAAAATGTCCCCTTACATTAAAGAAGAGATAAGTAAATGTGTATTGGATAGGACAAAGAAAAAGGATCAGGAAAACGTTTTCAGAAAAGAGGGGCCTCCCATTTATATAAATAACTTAGGGAGAAGGGACATGCTAGAAAAAAATAATGACTGCTCAGCTCAGGCAGATTGCCATGGAAAAAAAATTCAAGGAAGATACTTGGAGCGTTTAGGTTTTGGCAAAGAGCCCAGAGAATTTGTGGTGACATGAAGAGCTGTGTTCTGTGTTCCTTCATTTCTCCTTTCCTTTCCTTTTCTAACTTCCTCTGTTCCTTCCTTCCTTCCCTTCCTTTCTTCCTTCCTTATTGAGAGCCTACTATATACTAGGAATAAAAAATTGGCAGTGTACAAAGCAAATGTGGTCACCGAGTAGTGTGGGGGTAGAGGAGGCTAGGGATCCACTCTCAGGATTGTGCAAGAGTAATGCTAAGTAAAACTTTCTCAGAGCTTGTCCCAGCTAAGATAGTCTGAGAGCCTCAATGAGCTAGAGGTGGAAGCTCAAGGAAATGGACAAGAAGGGTCACTTCTTTACATGCACCTATTCAACTCTGGTAGTTCTGCTGCTACGACTCAGTTTCCCTGAATCCCTGCCTCCTACTTCATCAACTTTATTGGTACTTTCTCAAGAACAAGGAGTCTCTGAATATTATTGCCTGTTTTGATAAAATACAGACTTCCCTATTATCTAGTCAAGACCTCATCTCTTGGTGGAAACTCCTGCCTAGAGCTGAATGCATGGATGGATATAGAAAGGAAGTGGAAAGGGCTTGACCCAGGCCTTGGCCCAGGCTCCCCATGCTAGGAGCAAATCAGACTGTACTGCCCTAGAGCCTCTGCACGTTTCTTGGTTCAGCACAGTTCAGAATACAAGGCACCATTTCATTAGAAACTTTCACTTTTCTGGGGCTTTTTTAGCTAACCTGGACATGGTATGGGGAGACACACCAGAACAAGCAGCTAGGTTTTTGCTTTTTGCATTAGACACTTAGGCTGGAAGGCAACAAGCCTGGTGTCTGCAGATGGCTTGAAGCGACAGAAAGAACCTCTGTCGCCTGGAGCCCAGAGATGACATGAGTATGGATAGTTGCTGATAGGAGGGTCATGGCCCAGGCTTATAAGAACATCCTGGGGGATTATGATGATTATGATGTTCTGTGTTATCCCTGAGCTCAGTGAGCCTTCCAAGCCACACTCTGCAACTTTAGTTGAGACACATACCCCAAACCTCACAGGTACCCCTTTTAAAAATAACATTTCTGCAATCTGAATTCTGCCAGTTCCAATGGGTGACAGATGTTCTACCTGCATCATCTCATTCAATCCTTGTAAAAACCTCATGATGAAAGCACTATCAGCATTTTCAACTCACAAATGTGGAACCTAAGACTCAAAGAGATAAGAATTCACTTTTCCTTATGCAGTTGTCCTCCATATTAATGGGGGATATATATATATATATACACACTATGTTCTAAGACACCGAGTGGATAGTACTAAATCATATATATATATATATATATATATATATATATATATATATATATATATAATGTTTTTTCCTATATATCCATACCTATGATAAAGTTTAATTTATAAATTAGGCACGGTGAGAGATTAACAACAATAACTAATAAAGTAGCACAATTATACTGTAGTAAATTATGTTAATGTGGCATTATTAAGTAAAGTAAGGGTTACTTGAACACAAGCACTGTGATACCATGGCAGTCAATCTGATAACTGAGACTACTAATGACTAATGGGGAGGATAGTGTACACAGTATGGATACGCTGGGCAAAGGGATGGTTCACATCCCAGGTGGGACAGTGTGAGATACTGTGAGATTTCAACATGCTACTCAGAGAAGTGAGCAATTTAAAACTTAATTGTTTATTTCTGGAGTTTTATATTTAATACTAGAGGCCTCGGGTAGGGTCCCTAGGCCTGACCAGCAATCAGGGCCGATCAGGTTCCCTGACTCCCCGCCTCCCCACCTCCTCTTTCCCTCTCCCCCTCAGTGCCCCGTTGCTGCCGCTGTTCACCCACCATGTTCCACGCCGCCCCCTATTGGTCAGCGCACATCATAGCGATCAATCAAACTCCTAGTCTCCTGGTCGAACTTCTGAGGGGACACTTTGCATATTAGGCTTTTATATATATATATTTTTGAACTGTGGTTGATCACGGGTAACTGAAACCATAGAAACTGAAGTCACAGATAAGAGGGCACTACTTATTAGTCACTTACTTATCTCTGGGTCACTCTCACCTTCTCTGAAGAGTTTAGATCCTGTCTCACTGTCACTCTCCCCAAAATTACTACTGTTGTTTTTTTTGGTGGTTTCAGTATCTAGGAAGATAACCCTCCCACTACCCTACTTTCTCATTTACTTGATATCTTTTCTAATGACCTATTCTCAACTCTAACTCTACCATTTATTCTCTTAGTTATTTCTAGTACATCCATGATCCAGCATCAGGTCTCTCTCTCTCTCTCTCTCTCATCACTGCCTCCTATATGTTCAGCTCACTCCCTCTGAGACCTACATTCCAGCAGTCTTTTGATTCCACCAAACCTCCAAGCCATTGACCATATTACCTTTTCACTGGTTTTCATTTCTTTTAGGTCCCTGTCTCCCTCCTTACAGAGCTTATAGAGGCAGTCCTCTGGTTACATCAGACTCAACGTATGTCGTTTTGTGGTTACCTCACCATCTCCCATTTACAGTATTTATAAAAAAAAGTTCTGTCATTTTGAAGTATGTACATATGTGCTTTATGTTTTTTTATTATTTATTTACCACGAGTAAAGGTCAGGAATTGTTATCTTTCTTTTAAATTTTTTTTACTGTTTCACTTCATTACTGCTGTGTATGTGCTCCATGTGAGTGACATAGGTGCTTATATAGGTGGGTTCCAACTTATGGTGAAAATCGCGTTACGTCATGCCATAGGAAGGGATCTCTGGCATAACCCGAGGACCTACTGTATTTTAGGGGCAGTTGTTATAATCGTCCCTGCATACATTATGAAATCTCTTGTCCTCCTCTTATTTCATACTCCTCCCTGGATAAAAGACTGTCTCTGGTTGAGTTGAACTGTTTCTGCCTCTGCACAGTAATGTGGCAGGAGAACACACAACTGTGCTGATAGGCATGCTGCAAACTCACTATCTACAATCTTAGGTAGGCTTGAGTGTTCCTGGGCAATTTACTCTCCCTCTTTCCTAAATAAGCATTTCATACCTTCCCCTCTCCTCAGTCTTCTAGCACTTCCTCCCTCCCTTCACTTTCAGATAAGGACCTCTCCTTTTCTACTTGGAAAATAAAGTCATCAGAAGAGAATGACACATGCTTACACCATCACACATTCTACCTTCATGCATCTATATTCATGGACTCTGTGTTTTTCCTTTTCTAACTGTGGATGAACTGCGCCAACTCCTTTCTAGGGTCAGCTCCTCCACTTGTGTGCTGGATATCATCCCTATGCCTACTCAGGGACGTGGCTCCTGCAATCTTCCTTTCTCTTTTCTACATTGTCAGTTTCTCCCTTTTCCTACTAGCTTAATATACAAACATGCTGCTGTTCTCTTGTCTTAAAATGGAATTTCTCTTGATCCCAATTCCCTTTCCAACCACTGCTCTACTTTTCTGTTCCATTTTATAGAAAATTCCTTGAGTTGTCTATACTGAGTATTTCCAATTGCCCTCCTTGTAATGTTTCTTATGCCATTTAATAAGACTTTCTCATCTATACCCACTGCCTCCACTGAGACTGGGCTTATCAGTCACAAGTGACTTTCATGTTGCTAAATCTAATGGTTGGTTCTCTCTTAGTCCTCATCTTACATGACTTACCAAGTTCTTGGACATAGCTGATCACTTCTATCTCCTTGATACAAGTTCTTTACCTGGCTTCCAGCACACCATACTCTTCTGTGTTTTTCTTCCTGAATGATTACTTTTTGCATTTGTTTTTGATTCATTCTCATATCCCTGATGTCTTCATTATGGAATGCCCAAATATGTGCCCAGTCCTTTGAATTCTATTTTTATCTGTTTACACTAATTGCCTTAGTAGTCTTATCTAAGATCATAAGATACCATCTATATGCTAATGACTCCAAGATTTATATCTTTAGCCCAGCATTTTTTTCCCTGAACTCAGCTCATATATCTAATTGCCAACTTGATATTTCCAGTTGGATTCTAAATGAGCTTTTCAGACTTAATCAAACTAACTCTGGATCTAGTATGTTCCACCTCACTTAGTTTTCCCCACTGGTCAAAACAATCTTGGATTTATCCTCGATGCTTATATTACTCTCATATCCAACATATAGCTCAATAGCAAGTCCTGCTAGCTCTAATATATATACACTAGAGGCCTGGTGCAAGGATTCATGCACCAGTGGGGTCCCTTGGCCTGGCCTGTGGGGATCAGGAGAAGCCGGCAGTCCGACATCCCCCGAGGGGTCCTAGGGTGTGTGAGAGGGCACTCTGCAAAGTTGCCGTTGCTCAGTAGCTCCTGCGTTGAGCATCTGCCCCCTGTTGGTCAGTGCATATCATAGCTACCAGCTGGTTGGCCAGTCGGCCAGTCGCTTAGCCTTTTATATATATAGATGAATCTCTAGCTCCAAATGATATGTTGATATTTTTGAATTTGTGGTGCTGAAGCTATTGTTTTGACAACACAAATTTTAAGAAATTATTAGTTTGCTTGATTTTAGTTAAGACCCCCCAGCTCTCAAATATTTTCAAAGCTACTGTCAAACTTAGAAAAGAGGGAGAAGCTTATTACTCTCATTGGTCAAAAGTTAAAATTAATTTTTCAGATGGATGCTGTGGAGACACCCACACAATACAGGATAATTAACACTCAATCCTCAAGGGAGACCTTAGAAATTAGATTCAAAAGGAGTGTGGGCCTCCAATCCATTCCCCTTTTTCTCCCTTCAGAGAGACCCAGTTATGGAGAAGGAATGTTCATTGAAAGCTCCCATTGAAGTACAAAGGGAGATAAATTACCATAAGTTTGCATGCTGTCAGCCTGGGAGGTTTTGACATTCAGGTTGAGTTTACAAAATAATTACAATAACAGTTTACAATAAAAGTGTTCTGAGTACTCCAATATTTCTTTAAATGGTCACAGTTACCCTTTAAAGCTGGTAGTATTATTATTCCTAAATAATATGAGGACTGAGAATTGACTATTAGATTTAGCAATTTGGAGGTCATTGGTCACCTTGACGGGAGCACAAGGTGACCAATTTGGGAGAGTGGAAGCATGACTGGTGAGGATTAGAGAACTGGAAGAGAGAGAATTGGATCCAGTTACATAGACAACTCTTTTGAGGAGCTTTATTGCAAAAGAGGGCAGAGACATGGTAAGTAACAGATTAGAGAAGTGTTTGGTTTTATTCCCCTCTTACCACCTCCTACCTTCCCTTCCTCCCCGCCTTCTTTCTTCTGATGGGGGAGAAACCACATATTTTATATGTTGATGGGAATTTTTCAGTGGATAGTTTTGCTGATCCTTGTGTATGATATCATCAGATCATTATATTAATCCAGCAAGTAGTTCGATAGCATATGACAGACGATTTGAATAGTCTATATACATAGGAATGAATTTAGGTAGAACCATATGTGGTTTATCTATAGTAGGAGGAAGTTCAAATATGTGGTGAAGATGCTAGCATTGGTGGTGGGGGTTTAGACATTTTTTTCCTATTGCTCAGTGTTTTTTTTTCTCAGTGAAATAGGAAGAAAAGTGTTTTTTTAAAATATATTTCATTGATTTTTCACAGAGAGGAAGGGAGAGAGATAGAGAGTTAGAAACATCAATGAGAGAGAAACATCAATCAGCCGCCTCCTGCACATCTCCCACTGGAGATGTGCCCGCAACCCAGGCACATGCCCTTGATCAGAATCGAACCTGGGACCTTTCAGTTCGCAGGCCAATGCTCTATCCACTGAGCCAAACCGGTTTTGGCGGAAGAAAAGTTATCAGTTGCGAGTAAAAATCGGCTGTGGAGTTATAGAAATTTGCGGAGGAGGAGGTCAGAAAATAATTTTAGGAGAATTTTAAGAGTGAGTGAGATTAGGAAGACAGGGTATGTTTTGCTGGAGAACAATTAACACCCCATTTTGAGGTTCATGGTCAGAAATTTAAAAATGAGACTAGCTGCTCTGCCAGTGTGAGTCAGTTGGTGGGAGCATCATCCTGTATACTGAAAGGTTGCCTATTTGATCCCCAGCTGGGACACGTGCAGGAGCCAACTGGTAGATTTTTCGATGTTTTTCTCTCTTTTTTCCCTTTTCCTCTTAAATAAATAAATAAATAAATAAATAAAACTATCCAAAATGGTTGATGTTTTCTAACACATTCATGGTGCTGGCATGGAAGAGGTACAGAATTAGATTTTACCAGGATTGTATTTTTGCCAAAGAATACACCATATCAAGAGAGGGGCAGAGCCCTAACCGGTTTGGCTCAGTGGATAGAGCGTCAGCCTGCGGACTCAAGGGTCCCAGGTTCAATTCCGGTCAAGGGCATGTACCTTGTTTGCGGGCACATCCCCAGTAGGGAGTGTGCAGAAGGCAGCTGATCAATGTTTCTCTCTCATCGATGTTTCTAACTATCCCTTTCCCTTCCTCTCTGTAAAAAATCAATAAAATATATTTTTTTAAAAAAGAGGGGCAGAGGAATTGAGCTGTATGTGATGAAGATTATAATGATAGTTCATGGAATTGAGGCTGGTATGGAGGACTTCTAAGGGAGAAGGAAAGTGGAAAGATGGTTAGAAAAACAAGATCCAATCATATGTTGTCCACAAGAAACCCACTTTAAACATAAGGTTGACAATTTCTTGCAAAACTAAGCATACTATTACAACACGATCCAGCAAATCATGATCCTTGGTATTTACCCAAAGGAGTAAAAAACTATGTCCTTGGTATTTACCCAATGAAGTAAGAAAACTATGTCCACACAAAAACCTGCACATAGATGTTTATATAAGCTTTATTCATAATTGTCAGAACTTAGAAGCAACCAAGATGTCCTTTAGTAGGATAAATAAACTGTGGACAAATAAACTGGCACATCCTGACGATGGAATATTGTTCAGTGATAAAAAGTAATGGGCTATCAAGCCAAGGAAAAAGTTAATATATATTAACTAAGTGAAAGAAGCCAATCTGAAAAGGCTACATAGAATATGGTTTCAATGACATGACATTCTGGAAAGGGCAAAGCTATGAAGGCAGTAAAAAGATCAGAGGTTGCCAGGGGTTAGTGGGGAGGGAGTAATGAATAGGTGGACACAGAGGATTTCTAGGGCAGCAAAACTATTCTGTATGATACTATAATGGTAGATAATGTCATTACATGTTTGTCCAAACCCATGCACAACACCAAGAGTGAACCCCAATATAAATATGGACTTTGGGTGATAATGATCTGTCAGTGTAGATTCATCAGCTACTCTCTGGGGGGATGTTAATTATGGGCGGCTGTGCACATGTGTGAGTTGCAGTATATGGTAACTCTATACCTTCTGCTGAATACTAGTGTGAACTGAAAACTTCTCTAAAAGTCTATTTAAAAAAGAGGTCAGGTTAGTGATTTGGAAGGTAGATCCTGGGGGGAAGCAAAGATTGACAGAGTTAGGGTATGAGAGGG
>NW_005871076.1:8202482-8273808 GCF_000147115.1 Myotis lucifugus | reverse complement strand
AAGTAAACTTATACTTAAAAAAAATAAGTCAGGGAGTAGTCCTCGTAGGTGTGATGCCTAGATTATGGAGAGTTTGCATTTATTGATCATGACTGTTGTAGGCTCATATAGACTTGTGGTGACTAAAGTAGACCACTGAAGGACATGAGTTCATTAAGTTGAGCCAAAGTGTTAAAAGGATGATCTATGTATATATTAGAGTGCCAAGAATTTAAATAGCAGGGACCAAAACCATGGAGACATGACAGAGTGAACCATTGTTGCAGACTGCAATGATGAGGGTTAATGGGTAATATAATCTGATGAAATAAGATTTAAAGCTGAGTGGTTTTAGGGAGGTGAGAAAGGGAAAGGTTTGGAAGTACTTAGGAACAGCAAGAGAGATACACCGCTCATTCCCATCTGAGTGGTAAGAGGACTGTGGGAGCAAAACCAGCAGCTTCTCTTGAAAGGGCTGCTGGGGAAGTTTGTCCTTCAGGGAACTAGGCTTTAGGAAGAACAAGAAGGTGATGCATTTTCAAGAGGAGAGGCAATGGTGGAGATTTTACTGAGGAGGAGCTATGATTTCCAGATGGTGAAGTGGGAGGGCATCTGGAGATGAAGAAAGGAGGTATGAGGATGGAGCGGGATTGGAGGAGTCTTATAGAGAATTGAATTTAGGTTCTGAAGAGTGACTTGGGAGACAGATGGTGGTAACATAAAAAGGGATTAGGGCACTTAAATTGTATGTAAGGAGTCAGTGAGGCAAAGCAGGTAAAGTGAAGTGCATAGCACGGTGCTAGGCATGTAGGTCATGCTCAATACCTTTTGGTTAAGAAAGGAATTTAGAGCCACATCCTGCCTTCCAGTACTCCCTTCTGCATGTCCCGCTACTCAGTTGATGGATGACAAAAGGGAATATTAAGATTTTACACACTGGCTGAGTTTTTATTAATTGTAACTGGAATCACTGAAATAATTAGTGGGTGTCAAATGCTGGGTAAAAACCTGAGCCTAGTGCTCATTATGGCAGATGTAAATTGAAAAGCTTCAATCCATGTTTTGTCTTTAATGCATAACCTTGTTTCATTAACCTTTAATAAGCCCATATCAATAAGCCCATATCCTGAATTATCATAAAAGGCTAATATCCCTCAACATTTTTTAGTTTAGTGCATGAGTCAGATAGCCAGCATTTCTCACCTTGCCTTTTCCAGGGGGATTTAGACAAGCCCCTCTGTCTTCGGAATCCAGGGTTCTGCCCCAAAGTTGGGGTGGGATAGGGCTGGCTCTCTGCTCCGTGACATCTCAAAGGCCCAATTCTTTAACACTGCCACAGGCTCCCACTGCCACATTGAGTTTATTATTTGCTCTGCCGGAGGCCTTTCTTTTTTCATCCCACTCTTCCTGCACCTCTCTATGGGGGTCTCTGTCCTAAGTGTTTCAGGATTTGGGAAAGTTGATTGTATGTGAGCCAGTGGTGATCTTACAAGTTTTCAGCACAGGCCTGATCAGTCTTTACATGAGAAGGATAACTGGGTGGTTAGTGCTTGGGCTTTAGAATCAGAGTATCTGAGTTCAAATCACAGCTCTGCTTCATACTGGCTGTGTGATTTTGAGTGTATAATTTAATCTCTCTGTGTGTTTTAATCTGTATGATGGGGATGATGATGTTACTTAATAGTGTTGTTTCAAGGAGTAACTAAATGAGATAACCCATTTCACTCACTTAACACAATATATAACAAGTATTAGTGAATGTTATACCTGTTGCTTATATGTTAGTAGAGGGTATAAACATGGAGAATTTCTCTCTTTTGGGGTGTGGGTCTTCAAGTGCCTTTCTAACAAAGCTAATTCAGTGCTCATTGGGTTGAGTTCTACAGCTTCACTTTGCATCATCCCTCAGGTGGAAGGTGCAGGCAGCACAGCAGGGCAGAAACTTGGAGCTTGGGCTGGGAGCAGAGTCCTTGATAATTCACAGTGCAGGTGCAGGTGCAGGCCCCTGGGTACAGAGCCTGAATCTGCAGGTGACTGCACCGACTTTCTTAGCCAGGGAGTGCCGACAGTACTGTCTTGGTACTTTGATTTAAACCATGCTTTTTGGTTTACTTTATTGGCAGTTACTGACATTATAACGGGCTCCTTAATCCATCACCATGGCATTGTGAAATCCCAGAAGTAGTGGATTGTTCTGCTTGTTGATTTTATAACAAGTCCTCTCTGATGGACTCAGAGGCTTGTCTAAGGAGGATAGAGACTGTCTTTCAAGGAAACAAAAGAGCAACTCAAGTATTTTATTCCCTAGCTCAGCAAGCATATTTGAGCACCCACTGAGTGCCAGGCACTGGGGATACAGACTTAAATAAAGCATAGTCTTTATCCTTGAGGAACTCAGGGTCTTTCTAGAGAGAATAAGAAGTAACCAGGTAAGGCCCATAAGTGACATAAGTGCCTTGGGACATGCCAAGCCACCCAGATACAGATATGGGGGGCTTTCAAGAGGCGGTGGAGTGTAAATTGAGACCTGAGGATGAGTGAAGCTAGCAGGGGCGCGGCAGGTGCGGGAGGAGAGGTAACAGGGAATGAGCATTCTAAAAAGAAGTATTGGTAAGTGCAAAGGCCCAGAAAGGAGAGAATAGTCACCAACATGTGGACCCATATAGTTACTAACTACTTTAACCATAGCGTAGTTATGTGCATAGGTCATGAACATTATCCAATGTTTTACATAAATTCTCACTATTACATGAATGTTGTTATTCATCCAGAGAGAAATTAATGTATATTCTCTCTGTACATCCTTATCCAGATGAAAGATGCTGCTTGGTTCTCTCTTTCTGAGCTCCCAGGAGAGCCTCTCCTTAGCTTTTTGCTTTTTCTACTGGAACCACAGGAACCAAGATCGGAAGTCAGGTCTGCCTATGTGAGCCTTGCCTCATCCCCACAGCTCTCTGGAAGGCTCCAGGGCTTTCTCCCCTCTCTCTGATTGTTCTCCCCCTCTGTTTATCTATCTCTGTCTCTTCCTCTGTCTCTTCTTCTCCCTCTCTCTCATATATGACACTCTGTCATCATAGGTCAGTGTGAGTCAATGAAAAATGAATCAGGAACGGTTGCTGCCCTCATGGAACCGATAGACCAGAGGAAAAGAAGAAGGTCCTACAGCTCCATGATAGGGTGATTGCTTCAAGCTGCAACTCAGAAAATCAACCAGGCTGTATGAATTGAAAGAGAAAGAAGGACCCTCAGGAAGCCCCATGGTTCACTTACATAGAAGCAGGCCCACCTTTGCCCTGCCTTCCTGCCCTGCCCCCACGTGGAGTTAGCCTAAGCATGTTTGATTGGTTTCTGTACCCATTAGAATGGGAGAGAATATTAAAATATAGACTGTCATAGTTACTACTACTATTGGTTATCATTTATTAAATGCTTATTATGTGCCAGGCCCAGGGCTAAATGCTTTATATATTTAGCTCATTGAGTTCTCATGACAAAACTAGGAAGTAGATACTATCATCATTTCTCTTGTATAAACAGGGGACTGAGGTCCAGAGACTTCAGTGGCAGCTGGGATTTGAACTTGGGTATGGCTAACTCTAAATTAAGTTAAATGAATTTATTTATTTATTTGTAATCCTCACCCAAGGATATTTTCCCATTGATTTTTAGAGAGAATGGAAAAGAAGGGGAAAGACAGAGAGAAAAACCAATGTGAGAGAAACACATCGATTGGTTACTTCCTATACAAGCTCCGACCAGGGCCTGGGCTTGGGAGGAGCCTGCAACTGAGGTACATGCCCTTGACTGGAATTGAACCCCAGACCCTTTGGTCCACAGGCCGATGCTCTATTCACTGAGACAAACTGGACAGGGCTCCAAATTTTATAATCCTAACACTGGGAAGTACTCCTCTGATAAAAATATCAATTTCCCTGGTAAGTGCTCAAAAACCCCAAGTACCACACTGAAGGGGCAGCTTCAGAGTCCTTCTTGGTGAAGAGGAAGAGAGAGATGACGCCTGTTGTTAAGAGGCAGAAATGCTGAAACTGTGAAAGGCAATACCCCACATCTACTACACTCAGGAGAAAGCCAGGGAGCTGAGGCCGGCTGAACTCAGACCCACACTGAGTTTGACCAGCACTCAACAAGTTACCAGCAGGTGTGCTGGCAATCAAAGTGTCAGAGTGGAAGTCATTCTATTTCTCCCAAGGCTCTAAGCCTCTTATCAAAGGGTCTGTCTGTCTATTCCCCCACTCCCTTTTTGTTCTTATGACTCCCATCAGGGGGTCATCCTTCTCTATTCTATAACAGATTCCCCTGTCTCATCCAGGATCACTATCCTCATGTAAGAAGTCAGGGGAAAGGGAGGGAAGAAAAGGGTCTGCAGTTTCTTCCCTGCAGTGGCTGGGGGACCTTGCAGCTTATTCTGCAGATAAAGAGAAATTAAGCGTGGCGGGATGAGGTGGCATTGTGTGTACCAGCTGAATTCCTAAGGGGACTGTATGGTGACTGCTGTTCACAGCACACTGCTTTTAGCAAGCATTTTGGGGTCTGTTTGTTCTGGTGGAGCTGAAGCATACAATATAGCTGCAGAGGAGCTCTGAATTAACAACACCGTATTCTTGGATCCTTCCAAAACTTTGACCCACAAGCACACCTAACCCACTTTGGTGCATGGATTGGCTCGTGGAAGAACTCATGTGTTCATTGATCATTAATTCATTAAGCAACAAAGATAAATAAAGATCTATCATGTGCTGAGCACTGTGCTAGGGCCCTGGAGAAACAATGAAGAGGGAGGCAGGCATGATAGCTGCTCTCCTGGAGCTGGCAGACCACAGGGAATGGCAGACAGGAGGTCCTACTACAAAGTATAATGAGGAACTCTCCTTTTTGAGCAAATTAGACCTGAGTTTCTTTACATCCAATCTCATAGCAATTTCTGGGAAAACATTTTCTTCCAAATAAACCCAATTAGTAAGCAGCAGAAATAGTATGAGCCTATTAGCTTGAAAGCTTGAGCACTTTCCAATAATCCACCCTTAAAAGGATGTTCCACTCAGTTCAAAATGAGCTTATTGAACCTTCTGTGTTCTAGAAGCTGTGCCCAGCACTGGAGATGCAAGGAGTGAGATGTGGTCACTGCCCACTATGGGGGAGATATCACATAACCCAACTGTGTGAAATATGCAGCAGTGCTAGTCACTCATTCATTAAATAGTCATTTGAGTGCCTGCTCTGTGCCAGGCACTGTTCTAAATCTTTGAGATATAGCCATAAGCAAAACAGACAGAAGCTTATGCTATTTTCTAATACAAGGTTAGGCAGGAACTCCCCGAGGACATGATTTTGGATAGAGAGTTGAAGGAGGTAAAGGAGGGAGCTAAAAAGGTTTTTAAAGTCGAAGAATGTCATGGTCTGATTGCCACCTTGGTGGACAGCGGAATATTGTGGCCTGGATGTGGGGTCAGAGTGGGAGCTGTTGTAATCATCTGGTCAAGTGCAGTGTTGGTAGAGATGCAGGGATAGAAATGGATTAGGGAAGTAAGTTTTAATACCAACATGATTTAAGGTACAGAGAGAAAGTCAGAGTTCATTATGTGGCATGCTTGGACAGGAAATTCTGGAAGGAATTTCTAGAGAAACACTGGAAGGAAATTCCCTGACATGTTAACATATGATGGCTTACAGATAATTTTTCTTATACACAAATTCATTTTCTACATTGCCAATAAAATCACAAAACATTTTTGAGTGTTATGGTATTTAAACCTGTTTGTTTTCCTTAGGACAAAGTTTGCTGAACCCTTAAATCTCAATCTTGGAGAAGGGTATCACCCTTCATGCTGTCTTGGCCAGGGCTGCAGTCTTCTCTGCTTGATGTTTGATAACTTTGTTGGTTTTTAAAAATATATCAAATGAAAAGAAGATTGACAAAGTTTCAGAGCTATTGTGACCTATATATCTTATTTGCATTAACTGTATATTGTGAAAACATTTCAGAGAAACTCTAATTTAGAATTGGCATCACTGGATATCATAACCTTCCAGAGGATATGTCATGACTCACCTCATTATGGATTTAGATTAGTAAATGTTCATGAGACAAGTTTTGAAGAGTACTTATAGCACAACATATGTATAGAAGTAATTTTTTAACATTTTCTCCTGATCACTGAAAATGCTATTAAGAAACTAGATGACAAAGTAGCAATTAGAAAAATGTAGAGCCCTGATGATTATAAAACAAAAACCAAAGTTAGGCAAATCAGTACAGTAGTGCCCCTTTCCATGGGGATCATTTCTAAGACCCCCAATGGATGCCTGAAGCCCTGGATGGTACTGAACCCTATATATACTGTGTTTTTTACTACACATACATACCTATGATAAAGTTTAATTTATAAATCAGACACAGTAAGAGATTAACAAAAATAACTAGTAATAAAATAGAACAATTAAAAAATATGCTGTGATAAAAGTTATGTTAATTTGGTCTCTCCCTCTCTCTCAAAGTATTTTAGTGTATTGTACTCAAGTTTTCACTCAAAGGAAGAACTTTACAGCTTCTCTTTGGCATATCTGAATGCCAGCATCACTAGTTTTGTGCTTTGGGGCCATTATTAAGTAAAATAAAGTTTACAGGATCACAGTCTCTGTGATATAGCAACAGTTGGTCCCATAACTGAGATGGCTGCTAACGGACTAATGGGCAGGTAGTGTATACAGTGTGGATACACTGGGCAAAGGGATGACTCACCTTCTGGGCAGGACAGCGGATAGTTCACAATTTCATCATGCTACTCAGAATGGTGATCAATCTAAAATTTACGAATTGTTTATTTCTGGAATTTTCCATTTATTGTTTTCAGACCGTGGTTGACTGTGGTGACTGCAGAAAGTGAATTTGTGGATAAGGGGGGATATACTTATGATGTATCAGAATGCTCCATTCTTTCCACTTTGGTGCCTCTGTTCATTGTGTTCCCAAGCCTGGACTGATGCTCCTCTTAGCCTCCCCTAAGAAACCCTACCCCTTTCTCAGATCAGCTTGAAGGTAACTGCAGGATGACTTTCCTTATGTCCCTGGGGAAACCCACTGTTTCATGCTCCAGAACCCCACAGCATTTTTCTTTCCCCCACAGCATTTTGTTCTTAGGGCCCAATAGCCCTGTCAAAGTGCTGTCTGTATTTTTGACATTTTCATACTTAACTAATCATTTGTATATTGCAGCCCAGGACCTGCCACATTACAGGACTTAATAAATTTGCATAAAATCACTTAGTACATATACTCTGATTTAAGAATTTTATTTGTAGGAGGCTGAGGAGCAAGTAAGTGCTGGAGTGGCTATCAGGGAATTGATGTAGGAACAGCAAGGAGGGTATACGGGACTCTAAGAGATGTCTTGAAGCCAAAGCTGACTGATGGAGGCTCATTATATTGTGCATAGAAAACTACAGTAAGTTTCTAAAAGTCTTAGAAGACATGAGTAAAAGATAAGTGATTACATTTAAATAAGTTCAAATGTAATCAGGAAAATCAGATTCTAGCTTCTTGCCTAAACTAATTTATCCAGTGCGTGACTGAATAACACTTGAAAGTAGTACTGCCTATTTTGTAAATATGAAAAAAGAAGACTGAGGCTTTGACATGATTTCATCTATATATATCTCCACAGCTTCCACTGCTATCTATTAGCTGATGATTCCCAGGTTTTTACCTCCATCCCCAACTTGTATCCTAAGGAGCTGATTTAAATATTCATCTGCCAAGTGGCCATCTACACTGGTAAGTCCTGCACACAGAAGGAAGACTACACTTTGCTGATTAATCATTTAACCACTCTAGTCTCTTCTTCATCTGTAAAAGGGGAATAATAATCTTTTTGTAAACCTCAACTTAGATGTTCTTTATCAAAGTGCTCAATAGAAATGAGGAGCAAAAAGGGCTACATAGGAACTCATGTAAAGATTACTAGTCTAAGTACCGGCTTAATGAATGAGGAAGAGGAGCTTCAGAGCAGTGAGTGACTGGGCCAAGGTCATCTGACAGTTCATGGTGGAGCCTGGTCTCCTCACTCAGTGCCTTTCCTTCTGCTTTGGGAGCCCCACCTGTCAAGGCCCCATCCTAGCATTGCCTATGATGCCATGTCTCCAGTGACATATGCCATATCCTGGGGAGAGTGAGACCATAAGGCTCCAAGCTATTTGGTTTCCTCAAGTCATCTCTCATGATTACCATGAGTACACTCATCAAATATTTCCTTTAGGTCAGGGGTGGGGAACGGCAGGTCCCCGAGCCACTAAAGGCCCATGAAATAATTTGGTCTGGTCCTGCCACGGCATTAGGGGTGAGTTAATTAAATGTTTGACTAAATATAGCAGGCTAATTTTAAGCTGATAATTTTTTTGTATGGCTCCTGAATAATGTTATAAATATCCCAACGGCCCTTGGCAAAAGAAAAGGTTCCCCACCCTGATTTAGGTGAAGAAAAGATCCAACTTCTTTGATGTCTGATTTCTAAATTGGTAATCTGAGATGAGATGCCATTTGGTGGGGGGGATTCTTGCTCCTAGTTTTTTTTTGTAGTTGAAGTAAAACATTTTATTTTTCTTTTCCTGCACATTTACTGGAGCTCATCTCCATATTTATGTTAAAATACCAGTTTTAAGCACATAAAACATCAAGGTTCTGGTATGCTATGGGAAGGTATTGGGTGAATTCTTTGGAGTACAAACCTTAAGCAAAATGAATACTTACCAGAGAAGATTGTTATCAGAAAGATTCTTAGGCCACTGTTTTCAAAGTATGTAAAAGAAGCTGGAAAGAACTATTAACAGGCAACACCCTGGTCTTCATCATCCCATAGGTCAGCAACTGCATTAGGTTCCTAAGAATAAAAGCATGATCTGTGCCCCCCACTGCATCCAAGCAACTGTATTATTAGTAAATGTAAAGTGTGCTTTGTTTCTAGGGTGTGTGTGTGTGTATGTGTGTGTGTGTGTGTGTGTGTGTGTGTGTGTGTGTGAGAGAGAGAGAGAGAGAGAGAGAGAGAGAGAGAGAGAGAGTCATTTCAGTATAGCCCTTCTTAATTTTCAAAGCATTTAACCATCAGTAATTAGCAAACCTGTTCTGGAGCCCAGAATAACAAGTCATTATTATTAATTTCACACTGTAGGTATGAGCGATAGAGAGGTCATAATAATATGAAAGATAATCATGCTACCAAACATTTGGAAAGTCCTTTTGTGTTTGAGAAGTGATAGTATTTAGAAAACTTTAGCTTCAATCATTCTTATGTCACTGTAATTTTAGGACTAGGTTTACAACTTTAGTTTTCTTATTTCTCCAGGGTCTTACATCATACTGCCCATACTGTGATCAGAGACCATACTCTCCAACTCCTGCAGACCTCCTGGGGTACCCAAGAGTGCAGATTGTACTATACCACCTGGTTTGTTTTGTGGAGAGCTGATGGATAAGTTCATGGCCTCCTATTGTTCAGGCAAAACATGTTTTAAAAGGAAGCCTGTACCAGAATATTCAGTGTTTATTGCAAGTTTCTTATCTTTATACTGTGAGAGTATATCATGCTAGGTACTGATTATATATTTTAGAAATGGAAAATAAAGAGGGAGACACTTAATCCTATATAATAAAAAAATAATAAAAGGCTAATATGCAAATCAACTAAATAACAGGACAGGTTGCTATGACATGCACTGACCACCAGGAGGCAGACACTCAATGCAGGAGCTGCCCTCTGGTGGTCAGTGTGCTCTCACAGGGGGAGTGCCGCTCAGCCAGAAGCTGGGCTCACAGCTGGCAAGTGGAGCAGCGGTGGTGGGAGCCTCTCCCACCTCCGTGGCAGCGCTAAGGCTGTCCAACTGCTGGCTTAGGCCCATTTGCCATGGGAGAGCAGGACTAAGCCATCAATTGGACATCCCCCAAGGGCTCCCAGACTGTGAGAGGGTACAGGCTGAGCTGAGGGGACCCCTCTAGTGCATGAATTTCGTGCACCAGGCCTCTAGTTCATCCAAAACAGGTGAGGTTTCTGAATGATGGAGATTTTTTTCACTTTGCAATCAAGTGCAGTTCTGTCAGTGTTCTTGATTGGTGTTAAATGGAACTCTATCTTGGGTCCAGGAGATGCAATGGCATTTTCTGACTTATAATTCATGTGTTTGAAGGGTAGCAGAATATGCCACCCCCAAATATCCCTTTGGTGTAAGGATTATATTGAGCTGAAGGCAATTAAGAAGAAGTAGGTACAAGAAAAGCTCTCTGCCCTCCCCCTATTTGTCTAAATGCTGGACATAAATTTATTTGTAAGGGTGTCCTCCTTTCCCTCTCTACCAAGGACAAAACAACTTTAGACCCTTATCAGCCCAGAGACAGCACTGGAAGTATTTATATAGCAAACCTGGCTAAAACTAGTCCTCATCTACCATTAGTTTCCCCATAGACTTACCTTCCCACAATTTTATATCTCTAGAAGCTCCAAGTCCTTATCCTTTGCATTGTCACTTCTCTAAAACTGAATTTTAAGATGCTATACAAACCCAAGTCCTCACCATCCCTTTGAGTTACTCATTTCTGAGTTCTCTCATCTGTTGTGCTATGCACATGTTAATAAACTTCTGTTTTTTCTTTTTCCTTGTTAATCTGTCTTTTGCTTGTCTAGTTTACAGGGCTCTAGCTGGGAAAGCTAGGAGGGTAGAGGGAAAACAATTTTTTTTCATCCCCTACAGCCTAATAGAGGAAAAAAAGAACCATGACTTTTTACCATTATACAACCTAAAAACCAAACACTAAAATAATCCAAAGCTATGAACTCAGAAGGGTGGAGGGAAATCATTTTTCCTTTCCTACATGGGCTTGTCTGTATCTCCCTGGCCAAGGGCTCAGATGCCCTTTTTCACATGGTCCATCCTCAGCTCCTGGGGCCCACTCTCATCCTATACTGGGCCACAGGGGTTGTTTGGAACTCAGTGATGAATTGTCAGAGATTTAGTTTTATTTACTTATACATGAAGGGACTCTCGATTCATCATAATGGCATAAAGAATATTTTAAGCTAAAAATTTCTGAATAAACGGCAGCTAAACTTCTTTTACTTCTTTTAATACTTTTTAGCAGAGCCTCCCAAAAGTATAGCCACCATAAATGTGCTGGGGGTGAGAGGGTGGAGGTGGGTGTTATAGCCAGAAAACAGACTGACCACTCGCACCCAGGTGAGAGCATCACACACTCTCATGCCTTCCATTTGTTTCCCCAAAAGCTTGTGTGTCTCCTAACAGTCCTCTTATTCCTCAGAAACTGTTTTCTCCCCTCTCTTTCCCCACTAAGTTGGTATATAAACCCCTGTCTTTTATTGTTCAGGTAGCTACTTCTTTTAGGTACTTCTATACGCATATGAATAAGCTCTGTCTTTTCTCCTGTTAATCACAGCACCCCATTCCCCCAAGATTGCAACCTAAAGTGACAGAGGAAAAGTTTTCCTAGCAAAGCAGGACACTGAACCAGGAACTGTTAGTTATAAAGTGTTGACGTCACATGAGGGAAGTGCCAAAGTTACAATATTTAATGAGAAAACCAGGATTCCAAATTGTTTATATAGTCGTGTTACCATTGCATAGAACAAATATATGCACAGAAAAATATCACTGGACCTCCATACTTGGTAATAGGTCATAAAACAGAAGAGTCTTAGGAATAAAACTTGGAGGAATGAATGGGTAGAGAAATAGTCACTGGGACACTGGGATGGAATAGAAAGTCCAGAAGCAGAAACCTGTGTATTTGGGAATTGGTGTGTGATACAGGTGGCATCACAGGCTAGTTGGGGGAAAAGTTAGATTATCTAATAATGGTGCTAGGAAACTAACTCATGGAGAAAAGCAAAAATTTGACACAAACTCACCCTATATACAAAAGTAAACTCCAGTTGTACTGTGGACTTAAAAAGATGGGAAAGGACAAGAACCATAGGTGGAGAGCATGCAATATAGTATACAGATGATGCATCATAGAATGCACTTGAAACTTACATAATCTTATTAACCAATGTCACCCCAATAAATTTAGTAAAATAAAATAAAAGTTAATGGTAGATCTCTAAAGGCAATAGAAAAAAATAGGTGTAATATAGGATAGTATCTTTGTGACATTGGGTGGGGAAGATTTCTTAATAAAACTAAGTGCACAAACTATTTAAAAAATAAGGGTTTTTTGTTCAACAAAGGGTGCCATGTACATATCCAACAGAGCAGTGATAGACTGGGAGAAGATATTTGCAATATCTGAAGTAAAGAAGGAACTAGTACTTAGAATATATGAGGAACTCATGAAAGAAGATGTAAAAATACCCCCAAATAGAAAGTCTGTTAAAAAGTGGGTGAAGGATGATAGGAAGAGGCAAGTCACAGAAAAGAGAAACCCCTGTGGCCGAACAATAGATGAAGCACTCAGCTTCATTAGCAATTAGAGAAATGCAAATTAAACTCACTTTACATTCCTCACATTGGCAAACATTAGAAAGCAGGGTAATACCTAGAGCTGGCAGACATGGCAACCCAAAGTCCCAAGGCAGGTGTCTGGGGCATCAGTGGTGCTGAGTGGAATGAACCATGAGCAGACCTTATGGGTCTATAGCACATGAATGCTAAGAGAGAATTGGAAGCAGGTACAGGATGTTCTTTGCAGCATTATTTGTGGTAACAAGAAATTAGAGGCAGTCTAGATATCTATCACTATGGAAATGAGAAAGTGAGAGGTTGCAGATACAGATAATGGAATTTAGGCCTCAGACAGAAGCAATGGACTAGGTTTATATACAGCAATTTGGAGAGACTAAAAAACTTGGTAATGAGTGAAAGAGTAAGAAAGATCACAATTTTATTGTATGATCCCTCTTACATAATTTATCAACACACACACACACACACACACACACACACACACACCAGCAATGTATGTTTTCCGTGGTCTCTATTAGCCTGTAAGTTCTATGGGGCAAAGGTTACAGGACTTTGATGGTCTCTGAGTGTTCCAACCTCTAGAGCTTTTTACATAGTAGGTGCTAAAGAAATATTTCTTGAATAATACATGTAGACATACATACATATAAACACACTATATATACACATTGACTTATGCTCATGTGTGTTTGCGTGCACGCATTTTTGAGGTGTAGGAGAATGGGAATGAGGATAAAGTATGAAGAGAAACAAAAATATGATAATGTTCCATCAACTGAGTCATAGTTTTAATTCTAATTTTTGCACCTGGGGGTAGAGGGAACATTAGGAGGAAACATATGGATTGTTCTTAGATGGTGGGATTAATGCTGAACTTTCTGTTTCCTCTATTTTTCTATATTTTCTAAAAATTCTATAATCAGTGTGTTATTTTCATTATCCTCAAACCCAAACACTTGAAGATGTTTTTCTCATACTTGGGAGGGGCAGTTCCCCAGTTCTAAGTTTCCCCCATTTCTTCTGTCAGTTACCTCCTATCCCATATCCACCAGCTTTCCCAAGCACCGTATGCACAAACAGAATTCCAATTTCTGTCTCCACTTGTGCCTTGGTCAATAGAAAGCATCAGCAATCTCTTCCTTTCCTTCAGACTGACTCCTACTTTTAGGACTGTCTTTCGCTTCCCAGAATAACTGACCTCTAGCTTTCTATCCTGCCCTGCTGGTGGTTCAGCTAGATTAGTGGTCTCATTCTTCCACAATTCATCTCAACTTGGTACTTTGCCATGGTATTGGGTTGTATAGTATCCTTCCTGGAACTTCAGTATGGGACCTTATTTGAAAATAGTGTATTTCAGGTGTAATTAGGTAGAATGAAGTCCTTCTGGAGTAGTTGGCTCTTAATCCAAAATGACTGCTGTTTATAAGAATGTCTGTATAAGAAAGGATAAGGGCCACAGATACAAACAGTGAGATCACTGTGTGACAACAAAGACAGAGATTGGGGTGATGTGTCTTCAAGTTAAGGATCACCATGGCAGCTAGGAAGAGACAAGGAAGGATCCTTCCCTTAGAGCCTTCAGAGAGACCATGGCCCTGATAATACCTTGATATTGGACTTCTGGCCTCCAGCACTATGAGAGTAAATTTCAATTCCAAAGCTTTGGAGGAAGAAGGAGAGGTCTAGTCCAGTGATGGCGAACCTATGACACACGTGTCAGAGGTGACACGCGAACTCATTTTTTTGGTTGATTTTTCTTTGTTAAATGACATTTAAATATATAAAATAAATATCAAAAATATAAGTCTTTGTTTTACTATGGTTGCAAATATCAAAACATTTCTATATGTGACACGGCACCAGAGTTAAGTTAGGGTTTTTCAAAATGCTGGCACGCCGAGCTCAAAAGGTTCGCCATCACTGGTAGTCCATACCTTTATGCTAAAACTTGCTCTAGGTGAATCAAAATCAGAGATAAAATTTAGCCACTTTCCTCTACTTTAATGAAAATTTTACTTGATTCGTGCAGCCAACAGAGGGAGAAAGATGTCCGTAGAATCTGGAAAATGTAGTAGAAATGTCAAAATCCAATGGAATCCTTCTTATTCTGGGACTGTTACTCCTAAACCCACTTTACAGGACCTTTGTGCTGGCAGTGCTTTGCAAGGAACAGTTTGCCCAGACCTGGGGAAGGAGTTTCTCCACCTCCACAGGAACCTTGTCTGACTGTGCTGTTACTGTGATTGTGATGAATCACCCACTGGCTGGGATGTGCTGGTCCTTCTGCACTCAGGTGCCACTCATCCCCTTCCTGGGTGGACCTCCCCTTCCTATAGTGGTCATCCAATTTTTTTCAGTATGTCCCCTCCAGTCAAATTCTATAGTAGATAGAATTTACCAAACTGCAGATATGAGTCATTCCCTTACCTGCTGAAACCTTCCAATGGCTCTCCATTCACCCTAAAATGAAATCCATCTTCTTGCTATAGCTGCCAATGGCAAAGTCATGTCTGAAGTGTTCTTCTTCAACACTATTACCTGCCACCTCTCCTTTTTACTCCTTGCAATGGGGCGCTACTCACAATTCTCTAATAGGCCTCTCTTTCCCCTCTCTGCACTGAGATATTTCATGTGCTACTTCTATACCTAGAACCATTTTCCCATTCCATCCTGTCTGTTTCTCTCTCCCATAACCTCAGGTTTTCTTTAAACACTATCTCCTCTTTAAACACATGTACATCTGTATGTATGTGTGTGTGTACACACACACACAGTCAGCTGTCCACAAACTCAGCTCTTTTAAAATTGCCCTTTTACTGCGTAGCACGATATGTAAAGCTGTGTTTATTTGTGTGGTGGTATGAAAAATGCTGATCTTTTCCACTAGACTAGAAGGTCCTGAGGGCATGAACTTTATTTTGTTCATTATTTCAACCCAACATCCAACCCAGAGCCTAGAGGGTTAATGATGCTGAATTATCAGGTAGCTCTGTAATGAGGGCTCATCCAGTTCTGATATTCTGCAGGTCTACAACCCATCTCCCATTCCACCCTCCTGGCATATTTTCCATATTAATCTGAAGGTGAATTTGCTCATAAAACACATGCCTCTATGTTGATGGTGTGTGTAGCACAATTGATTAATGTCACTGTATTGTAAATAATTTATATAGCATTGCAACTTTTTTCAGAGATAAGTCCTGTATTTTCCTCATTTCTATTTGATTTAATTTGTGCTACTTCTCATTGACTAATATTCTCTAAGAACTGTTTCTATTTTCTCCATATCTCTGATATATTTCATCATGATAGTTATACTTGTATAGGAAATTACTTTTTCTCAATTTTTTTTTGTGTGTAGTGATGAATCTTTTTCATGGAGATATTTTTAAAAAAGTAATCTCTGTGTTTTGCAGGAGCTGTGCCTTCCCATTTCCTTCTCTTTCCTCCTCTGCTTCTCTGTCTTCCTGCCCATAACACGTGTTTTCACAATACTTAGCAGCACTCCAGGCTTGCTCAGTTTCACTGGTCTGCATTTTCCAATTGAAAATATCCCCTGTTTTTAGCCACAGAGCTTTACATGTACAGCCCATACTATCTCTTGCTCTGAAAAGATGTCTTGGTGGGCAAGGAGAGAAGCTTAGTAAAATCAGGAAGACCTTTTGAATAGAAGAAATGCTGACACTTAAGTTGTGTTGGTAGGAAAAGTTGTGGCACTAAAAACCCAGTGGGCTTTGGGGAACAAAAAGGGATCCTCACTGAGTTCTGTGTGTATGTTGGGCGGGGAGTGTCAGGTTCTCTGCAACGTTTTATATTGTTCATCTCCTTTAATCCTCATCAGCACCCTGGGAGGTCGTTATTCATTAAGTCACTCACCAAGTCATTTATTGACTGAGCTAATATTATGTATTGAATACCTAATATGTGCCAGGACTTTCTTGAGGTTAAATGGGTGAGACATGGAAAGCTCTTAACAACTGGGTGAATCATGATGTCACTTACAGAGATTAGGGTAAGAGCAAGATTTTGGGTGAGGAAAAGAAGCATTCCATTCTGACCTCTTACAATTCTACCCGCTTACCCCTTTTCAGATAAGAAAACTAACTTCCACTGGATCCCCCAGGATTGCATGGCTGCCAGGGGATAACTCTGGGACTGGAAACCTGGTGAGTCAGATTCCAGAGCCAAGTTTTTTGTTCTCTGTTCCAAAGCCTTGAGGAAATGAAGCCTGGCTGCCTGGGTGCTCACGAGAGCCTGTCCCCTGCCCTTGTCCTCACCAAGCAAAGTGGCTTCCTTTGCCACCTCAATACCTGTCATCTAGTGTACACTGGCTTATACTCTTGGCTTGAACCCCAGAAGAGGAAAATCATTTAACTTTAGGCATTAGTTATGACCCAGTGAAAAATTGTCATTAAAGGACACATTAATTAACTCTTTTCCTGTTATGATTTATTGAAGGCTCTGGCATAAGTGCTCCTCCAGACATTTAGGTAGAAAAATAGAAAAAGACAAAGCTAACATGGCAGAGGTCACCTCTGTTTCTTCTCCTGAGATAAGCCAGTCCCCAGATCTTACTGTCAGATATAAAAGCTGACAATCCTGGCCCCAGTGTGGACTGTTAACTGGCATGCGTGCTCTTACCTCACCTTACATGTACATGCTTAGTGGGGGGCCATCCCATTATAGCTCATCACCTGTCATATGTCATCTTTCTCTTTCTGCTTCTGCTCTGCATTGCCAAGTACTCAAGCAGAGAGCTTGGATGACCCAGTCAGATCACTGAGGGTATTGGGGATGGCATATAAGTGAGTGCTTTGAGGAGTTTTCTGCCAGAGTCTCTTAAATAACAACTTGCTTTTAAGACCTGCAGCCTTCACAGCTTAAAAAATATTTTCCCAATGGAAAAGGAAACCGTTTTCAAGTCATTTTGTGTATGTTAAGCAGGCATTTGTTTATTCTACCAGCCAAGATTTCAAACTTCAACTCTATTTTCCCAGAGTGTTCGTCTATAAAATTTAAAAATTTTAAAAATATTCAAAGCATGTGAGAAATAGGTGCAAACACAGATTCCACTGGAGGCAATGGGCTTGTTCAGCCTTTGGCTCTGCCTCAGGCCCAGGGTGGGCCTTTCCTCAGGCTTCCTGGCTCCTGGCTCCCTCCACAAGGCCAGAGTTCAGATGTGCTCTGAGCTGTCCCTACCACAGTACAGTCACTCCTCCTCCTTTCCCCCTCTTCTTCCCTTTTCCACTTTGATAAAGTTTGCAAGCAGTTTACAAACTGTCATCTCAACATCTTTATCTTCCACAATGAGATCTCACTAGAGATCATTAGCGCTTGGTAAATTGGTCTGATTTGTCGTCATTTGCATTTTTAATTTGTGGTATTTTAGGTCCACTGACTTTTTTATGGGCCTTAAAATGGCAAAACAAACATTAATACATAATTCATTATTTATTTTTCATAATGCATGTGGTTAGCAACTCATTGACAAATAGAAAATTCATCAACACTTTGAGCAAGATAGGCTACAGGTCTAGCTTTCTGCCCCCCTACTCTTCCCCTCTGTGCCCTGTAAGGATAAATTGCATGTGACTGCAGCACAGTCAGCAGCTTCCTTGCTGATGTTTTGTCAACAGGAAATGCTTTCTCAGTTGCAGTTTTGTTATTATTGAGAATGATCAAATCTTAAATAACTAAGGTGAAGTGTTTGTTGGGCTTCTCTGACTTGGGAACAAGGGATACTTTTCAATTTAAGCAAAAGATGAGATAGCAAGAGGTATCCCTCCAATCCCCATCCTGCTTCTCCTTCCTTCCAAAGCCTTGAATCTCATTCTACAATATTCTCTTGTCCTTTCCTCCCCTTCCCCTTTCACCCCTGTTAGGTATTGCTGTTGGCATAACTCTGAATTGGAAAAAAGACTTAATGCCTGTAATCTTTTCAAAACAATAGCTCCACTAATAAACAACACGCACAGACAGAATGCCAAGTAATTTGGGAAGACCCAAACAAAATAAAGTAAACCCTGAGCAATTTTATCAGAAAGATGATCAATAAAAAAACCAAGCAGACTCATTCAAGAGAAATGTAGAGACCTTATTACGTACTTGGTGGCAGAAGCTGTAACTCAACTGAGGTAGACAAAGTCCTCTACACAGAGAGCAGAGCCCGTTCCAGTAGTGAAACACCTCTGAATAGTCTCTTCCATGCTGGGCTTCCCCTTCTCTGTCTCCTACTACATAGATAAACCAATCAGCCAAAATGTCTTTGTGGGCAGGGCTCTCAGACTCCACATGGTAGGTATTGTGGGCAAGACCAAGAAGACACACAGCACCCTCCAGAGCAGGGGTCCTCAAACTTCTTAAACGGGGCCAGTTCACTGTCCCTCAGACCGTTGGAGGGCTGGACTATAGTTTAAAAAAAAACTATGAACAAATTCCTATGCACACTGCACATATCTTATTTTGAAGTAAAAAAACAAAACGGGAACAAATACAATATTTGTATTTGCATGTGGCCCGAGGGCCATAGTTTGAGGACCCTTGCTCCAGAGTTTAGTGATCATTGGCACCATGCAGTGCAGTTAATGATTGATCTTTAGTTATTTAATGTGGTTTGCTTTTATCCCTTCAACTACCTTATCACTTTTAGAGCTTCCCCATTTCACCATGTCCATCAAATACCTCTATTAAATCCATATATGCAGGAAGAGTTTAAACCATAGATATAGCAATCACTTGCTTCATCAGTTGAAATGATTATCCTTTTAGGATTTTCTTCGTTAAATATTTATGGATGCTAGGAACCATTCAAGATGCTAGGAAGGCCTCAGTGACCACGTGAGTTTTAATATTTTTCTAGACCCAAGGAGATTAGAGGGACATAAGAAAATCCTTGAACAGCTGTATCATTTCCACACTAAAAATAATGGTTTTCTAGCAGGCATCTGACACCAGCTACAATTTATTGGAGACCTTGACATTAGCTGTACTTCTTGCTAATAACTGGACTATTCTGGTGGTAAATTAAAATGACTCCCAAAACAATAGCCTCAGCAACTGAATCAGGTTTTCATGCACAGTGTCAGTCAGGAGAGTCACTCCCAGAATGTGTGTTTTAAAGGCTCTGGAGGATGACATGACATCTCCATAGAGAACCTGATAGCTGTGCTGAACCCTGCGTCATCTCTGTAACACATGGCTACAGGCAGTAATGTGTAGTTCCCTTAAGGCAAAACAGACTCCAAAAGAGTGCACTGTAGAACACATGCATTTACTCATTACTCTTTCATTACAATTTGACTTTCCTCTTGCTAAGCTGTTCTCTTCTCTGAGAAGATTTATGTCAGGAATGCACATGCAAGGGTAGTTGAATAAGTGATACAGTTCTGACAGAACACTTAGGTTAATTTATAATGCACCCTTTGTCAACAACCTGAAAGACATTTCAAACAAAGGGAGATGTTAATAGCCAGTGAATGTGTATTTATGTGAACTCTTATCTGCTTAAATCAGTGGTCAGCAAACTCATTAGTCAACAGGGCCAAATATCAACAGTACAACAATTGAAATTTCTTTTGAGAGCCAAATTTTTTAAACTTAAACTATATAGGTAGGTACATTGTTATTAACTTAATTAGGGTACTCCTAAGGCTTAGGAAGAGCCACGCTCAAGGGGCCAAAGCGCCGCATGTGGCTCGCGAGCCTCAGTTTGCCGACCACGGGCTTAAATCATTGCATTGTAGAGAGCATTTGTCATCATGTTAGTAGGTTCTTAACTGTCCATAATTTTTATAATTTACTTTTTAAATAAAAATACCATAGTAAATGCTTTTAATAAACTTCCAATTCTAGATATTATATATACTGAAATATGTCAGACTTTGGGTTTTATTAAAAGGAAAAAATAGCCCAGATGTAATTGCAAATGTTAGTCTAGCATAATTTTATTTAGAATGGCTGGCATGCTCCCAGATTTCAGATAAGTAGAGAGTTGTGCAATTATTCAGATAATTGAATTAAGAAAACATTTTTTCCTTGAATTGTTTTTTTCTTTGCCAGAAATATCTAAGTTAATTGGCTTAGCCATTTTTTTCTACATGACCTATATGAAGATTTAGTCTGAAGCCCAGGGTACAGCAAAATTCCACCAGGTTTCCTTGGGACATCATTGGCTTTATTGCTGGTAGGTGGAGTTTATTGTATAGAAACAAGGAAAGGAGAGGCACTAGCCACATTTCTTGTGAACTTCTTTGGGTAATCTCTACATCTACAACCACCAATTTTTCTAGATAAGGCTATGTACAAGGCACGAGTAGGGAAGTGTCTTCAATTTAGTAGATGGGTCAAAGATGGGAGACAGATGGAATAAAACTAGTTAATTATAATATTCTTAATCTATTCACAATTTTTGGTGCCCTGCACTCCCTGTAGGCCTGGTTCTTCTGTCCCTGATTGTGTGTGATTCCACTCCTACAGAGAGGCTTCCATGGCCTCATGCACGCACAGCTAAATTGTCCCCCTCTTTAGTCGCAGTGCCTCACACTCCAGACCTTCTAATTCACCTTACCTACCAGCCAAGTAAATTCCCAAAACTCTAGCTTTCATCATTTTAGTAAGTACCCTAATCACAAACTTCCAGTGGCTCTCCATTTCCTGCAGGATAACATCCAGGATAGCCCTCATATAAATTGAGGATAATTGGCCCTGGCCAGATGGCTCAGTTGGTTGGAGCATCATCTCATACACCAAAAAAGTTGCGGGTTCAATTTTCAGTCAGGGCACATACCTAGGTAGCGGGTTTGATTCCAAGTCTCTCTCTCTTCCCCCTTCTTCTCTCAAATCAATAATAATAAAAAGACATATCTTTGAGTAAGGATTAAAATGAGGGTAATAATGGTATTCATATAAATGATTGTTGAAGGGATTAAACAACATCATATTAAGACACTCAGTCTTTGGCACACAGTAAGTTCTCACTAAATGGTTTGCTTTTAATTATTACTGAACACTGTCAAAAGAATTAGGTCCCATCTTCTCTTTTAGGGGGAATGTCAATTGACAGGAAAAACATAGGCCCACTATTGAATAGTGGACTTTGGAGATGGGTCACCATCCCCTAGGCCAGTGGTCGGCAAACTGCGGCTCATGAGCCACATGTGGCTCTTTGGCCCCTTGAGTGTGGCTCTTCCACAGAACACCACATGCGGGCGCGCATATACCGTGCAATAGAAACTTCGTGGCCCATGCGCAGAAGTCGATATTTTGTGGAAGAGCCACACTCAAGGGGCCAAAGAGCCTCATGTGGCTTGCAAGCCACAATTTGCCGACCACTGCCCTAGGCTAACCTGGTAGGTCCAAGTGTTATCAGGGTGGCTGAATTACAGGGCTTTGCCCCATGCCCATCTACTGGGGTGACAAGCCCAACTCTACAGACAGTTTTCATTTTCATGTGTTTTCTCCTCAGCCCTTTGACAGGACAAAGCAATAGCTTGTTAAATTGAGTAAGGCTGCTGCCAAGTCTTTCTAGCATTAGATATGAGACTGAATCTAGGATTAGCACAGTTCAGGTTGGGATAGAAATGTGATCAAGACAATCAGAACCATGCAGGTGAGACAGCAAGTCCAAGACCTGGGCTAGGAAACCATCGCTGGACTTCTGGGCACTCCTGAGTTCTCTGAGGGCAGAACTGAGGTATTTGCACCAGAACTACAGTGTAATTCTGCCTGCCTGCTGCTTGTCTTCTACAGCATGAGTTGGTGTGTAAGTCATCTCTCCACTACACTTACATGGTTTCAAATATTCCACGTAATGGGCTGCTTTTTTCCCCCCAGGCCTATATCTGACAGATTCAGGAAGTGCCCTCCTCCCTGTGAGCCCAAAAGACAGGACCCCAAGTCCTTCACCTGTGTTAGACTGGAAGACAACCTGTTTGGCCACTGGGCACACCTGGAAGAGCCCACTGCACAAGCTGCCTGCAGGGTGGTGAGTGGTGAATTACCTTGAATTCAGTCTCAATGTTGGCTAGTCTGGCTAATTCATTGCTTAGCTCCAGTGCGGTGAGGACAGGGTCTTCACTGGACAGGGACAAGTAGGCAGCACTTGCCAGTCCCTTGTAGGCATTCATGCGGGAGCGCGAGTGGCTGAAAGAGTCCTTCCGCTGCTTCTCGGTGCACTCATTGCACTTGCAGAAGTAGTCATGGGGCCGCTCGATGCGGGCGCCCTTGAGCAGGAGGATGTGCACGATCTCGTACTCCTGGCAATGGGCTGCCAGGATGATGGGCGTGATATCGTGGGAGAAGCGTGTGCCATCCTCGTCATAGGCATAGAAGTCATCGTCTCGGAGCTCCTGCTCTAGCGGGCTGAGCGTCAGGCGCTGGCCCTGAGCGAAGGCTGGGTGGTTGAGAATGGCCTCCACGATGCGCACGTAGCCCTTGCTGATAGCCAAAAGTAAAGCATCCCCCACCCGTGCTAGGTTCTCTTTCTTGAGCAGCAGCTCTGTGACCTCCAGGTGTTCATTGCCCACGGCCAGCTGCAGTGCGTTCTGCCCCATGTAGTCCACACAGTTGAAGTTGAGGGTCTTGGACTCTTCCAGCATTTTCCTGACCACTGGAATGTTGCCATACTCGGCTGAGTCCAGGAAGCGCTCCTCCTCGGGTGTCAGGCTGGTGCCCTTCTCATTAAACATGTAGGCAGGACCCCGGATAGCCTGGCGGCGGCCTTTCTCCCTCAGTGTTGTGTGACGGCGCTGCATATTTTTGAAGGTGCTGCTCCTCAACCTGTGGGGCAACAAGGCAAAGATGCTCGGTTACTCTGCCATGGGCCTGTGGGTTCCCCAGGGACAGAGCAAATAAAAATTGTTGAGATAAAGAAGAATGTCATGATTGGAATCTTAGTAATTATGAAATCTTATTATAAATAATTGTCTTATCACTGAGATTAAGACAAATTAGATGACCTGAACTATTCTAATTCAAGTGGAAGTATTGAATTCATTATCCAGCATCTACACCACTTGGGAGGAGGAGTAGCAGCAGAGCTGAAATGTGGTTTTAGGTGGAGTGTAATGGGAGATGGAGGTGGTGGGTTTGGGTGCTGATATGGCTGACACAGGCCAAGGGCTGTTGGTTTTATTTCCATTTGTACAAAGCTGAGTATGTCACTTGAACTTCTCTGAGCTGTAGTGCAATGCTTCTCTGTGCTTTCACCTGTACAATGTGAATAACTTGTGTGGGCCATAGGGTCCATAGGAGGATTAAATGAGGTAACATGTATGTAGAAAGTACTTAGTCAATATTGGTTTTATCCTGTCTCCTCCTGCCTAGTGATATGCTCATTTCTCCAAGGGCTGTGCCATAGAGATGGCCACGATGGATACTGCTGCCTTTATATTGTTCCCAGTGACAAGATGCAATAACATGCAAGCCAGTCACACATTTGTTTCTACATTCATTGCTATCCTGTATGGTAGGGGTAGGGAACCTTTTTTTCTGCCATGGGCCATTTAGATATTTATAACATCATTCAAGGGACATACAAAATTATCAGCTTAAAAATTAGTCTGCTGTATTTGGTCAAACATATAATTAACTCACCAAATGATTTTGTGGGTCTTATATGGCCCACGGGCTGGATGTTCCCCACCTCTGCTGTGTGGGACCGTGCTCACTTTCTGTCCCCATGGAGCCTAAGTACTGACAGAGGTCAGGATGTGGCAGGGAGCATCTCCCACTTACTGATGGCCACATAGCAGTCCTCCTAAAAACATTTAGCCATAACTTCTTAGGATCAAACCTGGGTGTGTTTTTTTTATGGATGAGAAGGCAGGTCAATTCATATGCAGGTTCATTTCTAACTTATTCTTTCCCTTTATGACATAGTGTAGAGGTTAATAATATACTGCTAGTAAAAGCTATTGACATTTATTAAGCACCTACTATATACCAGGAGTTATACTAAGAAGTTAATATACTTCACATGTATTACTTATGTAATTCTTGCATCCACCCTATGAGATAGTATTGTTGCCGTTATCTCAGATGAAGATCATGAGACAGGTATGGCTGAGAGATGGGCTTTGAGGTCAGAAGGTCTAGAATCAGAAGCCTTGGTCCACTTTTGCCAGCCTTGTGACTTTGGACAAGTTACATAATGTTTAGTTTGCCAGAGTTTTAAAGTGGCAGACTAGAGAGAATAAAGCCATGGTATAATTTGAGCTTGAACCAGATACTCATCTCCAGCTAGTCTTCAGATCTTGAGCAGGTCCCCAGCTCGAGGCACTTTAACTATAAAAAAAGAGAACCTGGGCCAGACATTTCCTAACTCTCTAAGAACTTGAACATTTCAAACTTTTCTGGTTCTCCACTTGGCCCTACTCATATTTTTGATTCCCCTTTTCTAGTCTACCTCTACTCATATTACTCAAGTACTATTAGAATGGCATACATTTCAATAAGTGAATATATGTTCTGAAGAGAAAGAACTTGGGTATTTGTTTTGAACTACTTTCCATGTTTCTCACTTTCTGTTTGTTATTGGTCATGCCTCCGTGCATTAAGAATACTAAGTATTTCGCTTAAGCCATTTTTTAAAATAATCACAGAGAAAGACTTTTAAATTAAACCTAGGGTTTTGAGATAAAAAAAATAGTAGTGTCCCTCAGTCTTGTGATAAAAAATTGGGCTTTATTTAGTTTTCTGCTCATTTCACTGTTTAACTTGCTGAGAACCTTTTGGTTTTAGCTCCTTTAGGGGGCCCTAAAGCAAAGACTTGGAGGTCAGAATTTGTACTCTCATCTTGCCTGGGCTTGAGTCACACTTCCTGGGAGAAATTGCTAAACTAGTCAGTGGAGCAGCTTCTTTAGCTGCAAAAGGTAAAAGGCATAAATAAGGGCAACTCCCTCAAAGGCAACTGTGGGTGATAAATCTTAATAGTGTGTTATGTTCCTTTAGGAAGAGCATCTGAACTGCCATCCACTTTTCTAAAGTGCACTTTGATAGAAGATTGCTAGAGAAAAGAATTTTAGGATTCAAGTTCATGAACTCCTTCTGAGCCCATTACTCTAAACAATTCCACTATTCCAGAGAGAGTGGCTGCTCTTTGATGCCAAAGCAGACCAGAGGTTGGGAGTCCAGCAGAGGAGGGACTCACAAATAGGGTGCAAGTATGTATTATTATAGGTTTTTCAAAAGAAGAGGAGGCGATTTAGTCGAAAGCTAAGCATTCACCTGATTTTTATTCCCAAGGGGGCTAGTTTCAAAGGATGTTATAAATTCAATTTCAAGATCTGTCATCTGGATACACAGACTCAGGTGGGAATTTAGCCCACAAAAGACTAATCCTCATAGAATTACTCAGCCTGTTCTATGATGATCACGCTTCTACCCCTTTAGGGAGACCTTTTTGGACTTGGACATCACAGTTCTACCCAAGAAAAAGCAGTTTCCACTCAAGAGCATCTGAGTAGTGTGTCAGAGATGAAATGGCAGCTGTCCTAGAAGGGATTTGAGCTTGATTCTATGTCACTTTCCATTAGAGGTCTGCTCAAGAGGGCGAATAGGTCAGACTCCAAGGTCAAGGATATACAACTATTACACAACAACGAGCCATGGGGAGATTAATTCAAAGGAAATATAATAACTACTGAACCAAGTCAGAGTAGAGAAACAGTTCACAAGGAACATATAAGTACCCAATCTAAATTCAGAGTCCACATGACTATCATAGACGCTACAACCTACAAATTTAAAGAATGTTAAAGCATTATTTGTTAATTCCCCTCATTACACAAACATACATAGCAAGGTATTGGCATTCTCATTTTCTGGGTGGAGAATCTGAGGTAGGTGAAGCAAAAGGACTAAATCTTAGGGCAAGCAATTTCTACACAAGAGTAGAGCATTATATATCTTGATGTTTCTATAATAATTATGTTGTGTCAAAGGAAAATACATATTTATGGCTAGTATTTGTCAGAAGTTAAAATGTCCTCACCATTTGACATGCATTTTTTACAAATGACCATGAAAGCAGACAACCCAGAGTAGTAAATAAGCCTCTTTTTCTTAGCCTTTAAAACCTCAGCTTTGAGATATACATTTAGATGCTCACAGAATTGTCAATTCTGCTTCTTTCCTAGCAGAATTTGGTATTGATGAAACCTTCAAATCATGTATGCACACAAGCATGTAATGGGACATGCGACTCAGTGAGATTACTTCCAACATCAGGTGTTTCACAGCATACCCTGAAGCCACATGAATTAATCCAGATATTGGTGGAGGCCTTTTACCTTGGTGTCCCTCTAATAATGTTTTTCAAACATTTATTTTTCAGCTTTATTAAGGTATAACTGACAAATCAAATAGTAAAATGTTTTAGGTATACATTGTGGTGATTTGACATATGTATACATAATAAAAGGAATCCCACCATCTAGTTTACACATTATTCACCATGTATGTATGAATATATATATGTATATATACATATATATATACACACATATATATATTTTGATGAGATCATGTAAATTCTACTCTCAGAAAATTTCAGTTATCAACTATGGTCACCATGTTTTATATTAGATCTTCAGACGTTACTCATCTTAAAGCTGAAAGTTTGTACCCTTTTACCAACCTCTTCCTAGTTCCCCCACTTAAACATTTATACACCTATGAATATATTAGGTCACCATATTCTTGCTATTTAATCTTGACTTTACTCAGGCTTTAGCTATATGGTTCACATGGGTTGGAAAGAACCATAAAAGATATGTCAGAAAGAGGAAGTCATTTGGTCCACCATAGCTGGTGGCCAAAGCTGGCACTTGTGAATCAGATGTGTTTCTCTGCTAGACTCTGGGGATCTTGTCGCAGTTTTAGGGCCAGTAAGGAGCAAAATGATTCTCCCTACGGTGCAATTAACATTTGATTGCCCGTACTTTGATCTTTTTCTTAAAAATGAACTTTGAATGCAAATGCATTTTTATTTGCATATATTATTGAGATAGTGAGTGATCAAACTCATCAAAAATACCTCAATTAAGATAGTGTTTTTCATTTTTAATAAATGCATACATTGACATTTGATGTCATTGAGAAGGGTTCCAGTGGAAACAAAACTATGTTTGAGAGGAGAACTGATTATTAAACTCCCTCTTAATCCCTTGGTTGCTATTTTTATCAAGCTGCTCTTACAGATGCATCAGCCAGTCTGAAGGAAGCCAGATGTCAGTGATCCATGAAAAGTATGAATTCTGTACCCTAAGTACAGGGATTGTTGTTAATTACTGATAAGAAAAGGCCACTTAATCAAAATGTCTTTTTAGAGATATTGTCTTTTTTTTTTTAATTGGGACATACACCATAGGTCTCTGGAAATTATTCAAGCCTGAAACCAATTCAGTTTATAACATTCCAAAACTGAACATAGAAGCAAACAAAATCCAAGAGTCAGGTCATTCATCCAAGAAAAACTAGTTCTGGTCTATACAAGTGTTCATATTGAATTTTAGTCCAGAGCAACAGTGGTGAAATAGTCAAGTGATTTGGAACCTTCTCCTAAACCTCAGCTCTCTTATCAATGGAAAGAGAATCATTGAATCTATCCTCCATGTGCTTCAGGACCACAGTGGGAATGAAGTGATGTATGTTAAATGCCCTGAATACTATAAAGCCTTATACAAATGTCCATGACAGTAAAGGTCAAAACTTCACATAACAGTACACTCAGATAAATGTTTATAAATTGGCTAACAGTTTACACTGATATTTTTCAACTTGGCTGTTTTTCTAAATTACTATATAATAGTGATAGTTAACATGCATCACACATTTGCCATCTGACAGACACTGTGTTAAATACTTTATGTGAATTATTATTTTAAACTTATACAAATCATATGATAAGCTTAGCTTTTCTTCCCTGACCAATCATAATGATTAGCATTATGACACACTAACCACACAGCAGGCACCTGCTGAGTATTTTACATGCACCATCATTTTAAATTCTCATAAACTACTGCATGACATAAGTACTATTATTATTCTCATCTAATAGATAACGAAGTGAGGCTCAGCTAAATTAACCACTTTGCCAAGACTACACTACTTGTGAGTGGTAGATCCACTATTAGGAGTCTAACCTATCTGATTTCAAAGCTAGTGCTTTTGGCTGATATACTACTGCCATCCATCTTCCTCCTGCATTTTTCTAAATTTCTTTAGATTGTAGAATGCTCCATTGGAGTGCAGGATTTCTGAGAGCAGGAAAATATAACTAGCTTATATGGTATATGTACCTGGCATCTAGAACTTCTAATGCTTGGCCTATGGTGCATGATCAAATAACTGAATATATATTATATATTATATTTTTGATATATTTGACTTTGGGTTAGTCATTAAAGAAGACAAGTAAAATAGAGGTATTAATGTTTAATAGTGGCTTCCTTCTTACAAATATAGGAGACATATAATCCTTTAACTACTATTTCCCATTTGTAACTGAGTTTCAATGAAAAATTAGTTTCCAGTTAGCTCCACTATAAATAATGGCACATAAGTTGCTAGATGAGACAGCTAACATCAAAGGGTATATTAAGTCCCTTGAATGACTGGGGCAGAAGACTGAGGCATTCCCACTTCTGCATAATATTCCTAATTTTTTTTGTATTTCCAGAGGCATTCAACTTATTTCTAGGTATCATCTTCCTTATTCTGTTGAAGTTGAGATAAGATAGTGCATATAAATTACAGTGCCTAGTAAGTGCTCTAGTAACATTGGATAACATTAAGTATTTTAGTTTATTACAATTATAATAATTGTAGATCTAGAGCATTCAAGTTGCCACTTAAGCTAGAGACAATAATTTGTACAACAGGTATTTTGAATAAATATATCCACCTATTTATACCATGAATATATAGGAGTTCATATACCTTGTCAGTCATGTCCTACAGGAAACAAGCAAAGTATCCTTCTACTTTTAATTATAATGCATTATGTCAATAAAGACTTTCCAAACAATTCTGCTAATGTGGATTTCCATTGCACCTTAGATTGAAAATATTATCTAGTGCTCCTGAATGTTAATAAATGATTTTATCAGTATTTTTCACCAAATCATTATATCTGTAAACATTTACAAAAGAGGTTATTCTCAATATTTTCTAGGTACCTTATATATTAGCCATCCAAGCATAACTAGTGAGTTGTGTGTGCTTCTTATACTTCTTTCTTTTTAAATCCTTATTTGTCTGTTTGGAACTGGGAAATTATGAAACTGGATATTTAGATCTCATTGTGGATAGCTCCAGATAGAGCTGAAACAAAGTTCTAATAGTTATGTTTTGTTCCCCAAATAGTTGCCTTGTAATAAAATAGATATTGTTTCATTGACCTCAATGACAGCAGGGTTTAAAATAAACATCTACTATCAAAAGAGTAAGAGAGGCTCTTAAATTGTGAAATGAAAATACTGAAAAAAGTAGCATGGTGAATATTTATCTGGGGAGAAATGTTGATTGCTTTTCCTAAGCAAGAGATCCTGGCAGTTCTCATGCAGGATACCACATGCATCTGTAATTAGTCTCGATGTTCCAAATAGTTCTGATTTTTTTCTGGGTTAATTACTGCCTAAAGGAGTTAGCTAGTCTACATGCCTTAAGCTCAGAAACAAATGTTTTTGGAAATATATTTTTATGAAATTATAATTGTGACACAGACCTTTATAAGTTGTTAAATAATTGAACCAGTATTATTGTTTAATTCTCTTAGAGAGTGAGTTTGAATTATATCCATAATGAATATTTTGGATTTAATGTCAATTCATTCATAAATCTGTGTGCCCAGTGCTTCAAAAATAGGATCCACCAGCAGGTGGCATTCTGAGGCAAAAATTCATGCAGTGCAACCAGACAGGGTCAATCATTATTTCCTCTTTAAATATACCCTGAATCCATTAAGCCTTTAAATTACGACAAATGGCAGAGGCATCTTGGTTATGTCCATTCAATCGAATTTAAGTGAATTTACAAATTCAAACTTAAAGAGGGAGATTCTGTGTTCCAGAGTTTCAAAGCTTATGTCAAATCCCTGCTCAGATTAGATCTTTTATTAAGAACATATTCTTTATGTTGAAATTTATGTCTAAAGGATATATTTTCAGCAAAGCAAAGGAAAGAAAAATAATTTCTTTTTTCTCACCTGTTCTCTAATGGTGCCTACTTATTAAAATGTGGCCTCTGTCCTCATCCTACCCTCACATTTATATTAAGATAAATGCAACCCCCCACCACACACACACACAAAACAAACAAACCACAAACAAACACTAAATTAAAAAGCTGCCAGTAGTGAAGTAGGAGAAAAGAACATAATACTCTTGTAAGCTTAAACTACACTCCAGTACAAAGGACTGGGCTACCAGGATGAGTTGTCTATTTCTAAGTGGCTTTGTACACTTAGACTTTCAATGAGAAGTAAAAAATTCTACAAACCCAACAAAGAAGAAAGATTTTAGATCCAGATTTACATGTAAATATTCAAACAATGCAAGAGAGGGAGAGGGCTAATAAAAGTTTATTCCATATTTCGGTAAGATAACAACCTCTATTGGAAAAAACAGTATGAAAGAATCATCATAGCTGCTTACATTGAGAGTGAAATACGCAGGCTTATCTCTCCTTTAGATGATGGGAATCCGGTGTTGAGTCGCTGGAATCTGGCTCCCCATGGGTGGTAGCCGAGGTGGTGTTGCTCTCCGTGGTGCTGAAGTATAGAGCTGGTCCAGTGAGTGGAGTTAGGAGGATGTGAAAGCGCGCACTTCCCTCCTTTGTGCTGTAATGGTAAAAACTCGCCTTCCGAAGCAGACCCGCCTTCCTGTGTCTTTTTTTCCTCTAATCCGGAGGAAATTTCCTAAGGAACATGACGGAGAAGGATCCGTGTGTGAGACTGTGGTGATGGCTTGGTATAGTCCCCACCCCCTCTCCCAGACAGTTTTGTTAGGGAGGTAGACACTCTGCTGAGCTCCTCAGGATTTCTACCTACCCCTTCCACCCTCCTCCCACCCCTCAACCCTCACATCCCTACCTCAGTTATATAAGGCAGCAGGTTCTGGCTCCTGAGGCAGAATATTCATCTGTTTAAATAAATGAAAAATGAGGAATGAACTGGTTTCCTACCTGTTGTATCTCCGTATCAATTTACAGAGCAAGGGAGTTAAAAAAAACTAAAACAAGAGGAACCTGAAAAATGGCAACAGTAGTCTCCTTTAATAAGCTTTAAGGTCACACAGCACTTTGCCTTCTGTGAGTGATGCATCTTCTACCTTTACCTTTTTTTGTTTCATATCTTTTTGCATTGTCCAGAATCAGGAAGAGGTAATTCAAGTCTGATGTTAGTAACAAGACTGGAACAGGATTAGTTTTCATTTGTAACTTTCCATTTTTTGAAAGGAAATTCCTAATGCAAAACTCCTTTTCTTCCACAGTCCCCACTCTCACCAATTGCTATGTTAACAAGTGGTCTGCTCTTTTAAACACTAAGGTATTGTATTGGCCTCATTGGAGGGAAACCTAATTGAAATTCAGGGTGGAACAAAAGTAGGTTTACAGTTGTGAGTACAAATTATGTGAAACACAGAGCTTATTCTTATATTGTTATTTATTATTTCCACAAACAACTGTAAACCTACTTTTGCCTCACCCTGTATTGCCTGTGTGAGGGAAACCAGGATTACTCCCAGGGTCGACCTTGGTCACTGAACAATAAATCAAGTCATGGATTAATATCTGTCAGTCTGTAAAGACAGTGTATGCAAATGCAATAGTTAGGATTACAAAATTGGCTTATAATGTATTGCACAGTGCCATTCTAGGTGTATATGTAAATCAAATGGCATGGTTCATTAGTGTGCTACTAGCATTTACTCTGGAAACAACATGGTATATAGGGGAAAACACTGAACTTTTGATTCATTTATTAACTGTGTTACCTTTGGCATAATACTTAACCTCATTGAACCTCAGTGTTCTCCTATGTAAATGGTGGATAATAATGCCTTTTTCCAAATTTGTAATAATTGACTGGGAAATAACATACACAGAACACCCAGAAGAGTTGGCATTTAAGATATGCATAATAAGTTTGAGTGTTCTTCTCTTCTTGCTCAACAGAGATTAAAGTAATTCTCTAGTTAAAATTCTCTAAGAAGCTTGACACAAACGCATTTTATTTCTGTAGGCTTCTACAAAAGCCTTTCAATGTTAAAGATTGTGCTTTATTGAATAAAATACCTTTTTAAGAAGTTTTTAAAAATTAACACTAAACATTTTAACAGTCTGAAGGACAAGAGAATTTTTAAAAATTATAATCAGCAACAAATACATTTAATTATTTGAAGAAAATGTTAATTAAGAACTATTTAGTATTGCACTGAAGTGTAAAACAAAATATTTAACTCAATAAAAATGTCTTATACAACCACAAGGTTAGAAGATTAGCTGTGACACTGATAACATCCTTTTGATTAGGAGTCTCATCATATTGATTGATCAAAGATTCTCTCTCATAATTAATATTTCTGTCTCATTCTCCCTATATTAAATAAAAAATAAATAAAATATTTCAATATGTAAGACACAGAAGTAATTAGGTTCTTACAAAAAAATTTAAAGTTCAGAAGACTATTAGCTCACTGTAAAAAAGAAGGAATTCTTACCATTTTCAAGGGCATGGATGGAACTGGAAAGCATTATGCTAAGAGAAATAAGCCAGTCAGAGAAAGATAAATATCACATGATCTCACTCATTTGTGGAATATAATGAACAACATAAACTGATGAACAAAAATAGAACCAGAGTCATAGAAATATGGAAGCGACTGTCCAACCTATGAGAGAAGGTAGGGGGTGAGGGGAAAAGAGATCAACCAAAGGACTTGTATGCATGCATATGAGCATAACCAATGGACACAGATGGGGGTGGTGGTGAGGGCATGTCTTGGGGGTGGGGGCGGCCAGGGAGTGGTCAATGGGGGTAGGAAGAAGACATGTAATACTTTATTAGTAAACAATAAAGAATTTAAATTAAAAATAAATGAAGACTATTAGCTCTTGGACTAGAAGGTGTTTAAGGTTCATGTGTAAGGTCTTGAGCTTTGTTTTCTCCCAGGGTTACAGTAGAGACCATACCACTTCTAGCCAAACAACCTGTGTTTTACTAGTAATTCCATATATTTCATTTCCTAAGTGTGTCCCTCACTTATAAAATGAAAGTAATAATAGAGAGAATTCACATGAAGTGCTTGCAGCAATGCCTGGCACATAGTCAGAGCTTAGCATATGTCAGTTTTCATTATTGCTTAACAGCTTACTCTATGACTAAACAGTGAACATACTATATTGATTTGTGGTTCTTAGACTTTGCGTGTTCCATCATCACCTAACAAGCCTGTTAAAAATATAAAAATACGAATTTCTGGTGCTTCTCCAGAGAATTTGCATTTCCCTCCCAAAACTTCTGATGAATCTGATGCAGATGATTCATAAATCACACTTTGAAGAAACACTAGTCTTATTTATTGTAAGACTAAATTGTTTTAGAAACTGCAGCCATAAGTATGAAAGTCTTTCAAATGACTGAATCCTTTGGGATGTTCATTCTCTTTTTTCTACTCTAAAAATGCTCTTTAATAGTCTGTGCTATTTTGTTCAGTTACTGGACAGTCCTGGCTATTTCTCCCAAATACAAAGAACAATATACTGAGCAGACTTCTTTCATTTTTGATTTAAGAAAGTGATGCAAATCAGTTTCATTGAAAAAAAAATACTACTTGGACTGTCCAAAATTCACTATGTTAAGCTCATATTCAAAAAGAGTAAGACTCACTCTCATCTTGCTTTGATTGCAATATCACTGGAAAACTTCCCCAGAGTGAGCACAAGACCTGGGAAAAATCCTGTGCTCTAGATGGTTCTCAAGTCATGAAAAAGTGTGTCTTTATTCACAAACGGGGAATGACTAGAAATGGCACTGTGTTTCAATGTAGTGATAAGAAGAATACTAATTTAATCTTGTTCATTTTGTATGTGTTTTATGAAAAATTATTTATCTTCCAGTTTGATTCATAGTTTTATGGATTCCAATGGTTATGACTTTACAAAATTTATATCAGCGATAATTGGCCAATAACCTATTAAAGTTTTTTTTAAAGCAAATAGAAATTAATATGAAATAATTACTTATTCATGGAGATCCCCTCACAAAGGAATAACAGTCAGTTTATAGATCCTACTTTCAGATTCTTGAGTGTCTGCCTTGGCTACAAAGAGCCACCATATCTAAGGTCTTACCTTTTCTTGGGTAGCCTCTATCCAGTGACTGAGCAAGATGGGAATATATAGGCCATTTTAGGGATCTGCTAATGAGCAATACTTATTCCAGAGGTCACTGCTATATTGGCCAAATTACCATAGTTTGATTTCTGTCTCTGCCCAATCCTACTTCATCTCTAGTTTTTTTCATAAATGTTGATCTTTCACATCAAACCCTCTCTTAGTGTCTGCTTCCAGAGAAGCTGGATCATCACCATCCAACTGGCAGTGAGGACCTCTTCACTGGTCATATGTGGAACATATACAGCTCCTGAACCAAGGTGATGGTCCAGTTCCTAAACCTTTACTTGTGCTTAGTCTGGAGGTTATACTGGTGGAAGAGAATACTTTATCAGGTGTGATATATTATACATTTAAGGAGAAATGTACTTAAGGAGAAATAATAATGGTAAGTACAATGGTATTGGTGGCTATTGTTAAATGCCACTGATGCCCAACAGAAAGATAATGAGTAGTGGAGGGTGTGTAATAGGCCATTGAAATCCAGGTATAAAAAGCAGAGGACCACTTGGTTGCACACAGAGAAGCTCTTATTAACTCTTGTGGATGGGTAGAGAAAACCAAAGTCTAAGACTAGGAATTCATATTCAGAGTACTAAATTTTAGAGATGACTAAATGCCAAACCAATATAGGTTTGTCAAGCTAAGTTCAGTTCCTTTGTTGGGAAAATGTAGGACTCTAATGGGATGAGGATATCTGCATGGATGTTTGTGAAGATTTTGACTTTCCATACACCCCTGAACCCTTGAACCTACAAAAGTGGCCCACTCATCTCACCATCTTGCACTGGGAGGCATTATATAGGCCTCTTACCTATGACGTATCATGTAGCTGCCCTAGGACCCACACCACCTTCCCCACTGCCCACAGAGGTTAAGTTGTTCACAGGCTATCACTGGGGTTCATTTGTTCAGAGGATCTGAGTTGACATATCTATAGAGTAATTCAGCAGAGGATGTTCTGAGTCTGATAAAGCATGAAAGGAGACAGTGCGACAAGAACTAGCCAACATGTACTAGAAGGAGTCACGGAGTACATGTGGGATTGGAGTATAAGGACACTTGATCAAGGGGCCTGAAATAAAAATTTGATAATGAAGAGTGTATTGACTTAGAAATGCTCTTTTGAATTACAGGATTTAACATTTTTACAAGGATGCCAGGGGATAGTGTGAACTTACTAGTGGGATGGCCCCAGTAAATAAGATAAAAGCAATGGCCCACATTACAAAGTTGAAATGACACAATTCCATGGCAGAAGATACATATCATTATACATTTGTCAAACCCATAGATTGTACAACTCCAAGAATGAACTCTAATTAAAATGTGCACTTTGGGTGATAAAGATATGTTAATGTAGGTTTATCAGAATAACAAGCTTACAGATGTGGGGATGTTGATTTTAATCTGTTATGTTTGGCTAGAAAGCCATGAGATGATTAAGTTCATGGGACCTAAAGGACATATCTTTTATCAAGGGCATAAGAAATGCACTGGTTAGAGGGGCCATCCAGTATCACTAAAATTTTTAGGGGAAGATCTTCTCTGTAGTCCAGGGGTGGCAGTAGGATAGTTTTGCTTTAGAACTTGGCTCACTGATAATAATGTACAGATAAGACCTTGAAATAATGGTGGTCAGGTAGCATTGCTTAAACATCCTAAACCAAGCTATTGCAAAATTGTAAACCAGAAAGACTGGAGGAGCAGGCAAGAGAGTGGTGGTATATAGAGTTATGGAAATGATTAGTAGAAAATAGATCTCTAAAGACAAACTAGATGGATAGCTGAACTAATATTCAGCTTATGCCTGTAGGAAAATCAAGAAAGAATGATCAGTAAGCTGAGAATATGCTACTTCGATAAAAAGTCATGATCCTAAATGTTTATTACTTAGTGAAAGATACCAATCTGAAAAGGCTCCATATTATATGATTCTAACTATATGAAATTCTGGTAAAGATAAACTAGAGATAGTAAAAGGATCAGTGGTTGTCAGGGGTTAGCAAGAAGAAGAGGGATGAGTAGGCGGAGCACACAAGAACCTATTAGGGCAGTGAACCTATTCTGTATGGTACTATAATGGTAGATTTGTATCATTATGCATTTGTCAAACCCATAGACTGTACAACACTAAGAGTGAACACTAATGTATAATGTGCACTTTGGGTGATAATGATGTGTTAATGTAGATTTAACAAATGTACTATTTTAGTGGGGGATTTGATAGTAGAGGAGGCTGTGCAGGTGTGGGAACCAGAGAGTATACGGGATCTCTCTGTACTTTCTGTTCAGTTTTGCTGTGAACCTAGAACTGCTTTAAAATATATAGTCTATTGGGGGAAAAAGTCATGATCTTTTGTTCAGTTTCTGGATCTGATCCAGTTTTCAGACCTGGAATCCACTGGTTGAAGTGTTAGATTGATTACTACGAAAAAGAACATCTAGGTTCTTTATATGGCAATGATTATTCTAGCCCTTATCTGAAAGTTCTTATTGTTGTTTACTGGGCGAAAAGAGAAAGTGGAATGCCCAGGCATTTTGAGATCTATTAGACACAGGATCTGAGTTGACATTAATATCCATAGACTCAAGACCTCCTCATGGCCCCCTTGTTAGAGTGGTGGTATACAGTGATAAGGTAATAAATGGAGCTCTGGTCAATGTTGAGCTTACAGGAGGTCCACTGAGTCCATGAACTCACCTGATGTCCATTTCCATGGTCCCAGGATGTTAAATGAGTTTGGCATACTCGGCAGTTAATGTAACCTCTACTTTCTGTCTTAGTCATATGGGATAAGAACTATCACAGCAAGAAAAACCAAACCAAGAAAAAAAAAACCCCACACTCCACCAGACAAGATGGTAAAATAAAAAAAGGACATAGCATACTGGAGAAGGAAAATAATGGAAATCAATGGCACGCTTCAGGATTTAAAGGAGAGGTGATAGTCTCCAAGGTGCCTCCATTTAATTGGTCAGTCTAGGACCTGGAGAAATCAATGGCTCTCCAGCAGGACCAGGTTGTAGTGTAAGCAGTCCTGCTCTTAGATCCTACAGTCTGGCAGATGCAAGAGTATTAGGGGTTATCATTGATGGGAAAAGATACTATGTGCAATTTCTGTTAAAATCTCAGGATATACCAGCCATTATGGCTTGGCACAAGGCTGTACTCACTTCAGAGTGCCCTGAAAGTGTGGCAAAGGTTTGATCAGGCCTGTATTTTCTCTCTGCACAATCCTACTTCCTTCTTCCTCTCTTCAACAATTTAGATTACAAAATAAACATCTTGCATCCCAAACTCTATCTCTGATCTGTTTCTCAACCTGCAACAGATGGCCTACAGGGATATATAAAATACAAAACAGTTTTACCTCTTCCTTTCCCATTGGCATGCCTTTTATTTCTTTTTCTTGCTTAATTCCTCTGGCTAGGACATCCTGTATTATGTTTAACAAAAGTAGTGAGAGGGGAAATTCTTGTCTTGTTTTTTACTGTTGAGTAGTATGTTAGCTGAGGGTTTGTCATAGGTGGCCTTCATTATGTTGAGGCACTTTCCTTCTATGCCTATTTTATTGAGAATTTTTTATCGTAAATACTTGTATCTTGTCAAATGCTTTATCTACATCTATTAAGATGATGATATGATTTTTATCTTTTATTTTTCTAGTGTGCTGTATCACATTGATTGATTTGCTGATATTGAACCATCCTTGTTGCATTCCTGGAATGCATTGCCCTTGGTTGTGGTGTTTGGTCCTTTTAACGTGCTGTTATATTAAATTTGCTAATATTTTGTCTAGGATTTTTACATTTATGTTCATCAGAGATATTGGCCTATAATTTTCTTTTTTTGTATGAAGTCTTTGCCTGGTTTTTGTATCAGAGTAATGTACATCCAGATGGCCACCAGGCGTATGAAAAGACAGGGATGCCTGCTTTTACCACTCCTGTTCAACATAGTACTAGAAGTACTTGCCATAGCGATCAGATAAGAAGAAATAAAAGGCATCCAAATTGGAAAAGAAGTAAAATTGTCATTATTCACAGATGACATGATACTGTACATAGAAATCTCTAAAGACTCCCATCAAAAAATTATTAGACTTAATGAATGAATTTGGCAAAGTAGCAGGATACAAAATTAATGCCAAGAAATCTATGGCATTTTTATACACCAGTAGTGAACTAACAGAAAGAGAAATTACAAAACAATCTAATTTACCATTGTACAAAAAAATTTAGATACCTAGGAATAAACTTAACTAAGGAGGTAAACGACCTGTACTCAGAAAACTACAAGATGTTGAAAAGAGAGATAGAGGAAGACATAAACAGATGGAAGAACATACCATGTTCATGTATTAGTAGAATCAACATCATTAAAATGTCCATACTACCCAAAGAAATCTATAAATTCAATGCACTCCCCATTAAAATACCAGTGGCATATTTCACAGATCTAGAAAGAACTCTCCAAAAATTCACCTGGAATTTTAAAAAAGCCCGAATAGCTGCAGCGATCCTGAGAAAGAAGAACAAAGTAGGAGGGATCTGAATATGACATATCAAGATGTATTACAAAGCCACGGTTCTCAAAACTGCCTGGTACTGGCACAAGAACAGACATATAGATCAATGGAATAGAATAGAGAACCCAGAAATCGACCCAAACCACTATGCTCAATTAATATTTGACAAAGGAGGCAAGAACATACTGTTGCAGAAGACCCCAGAAAAACCAAGTGACGCTTTGAAGAAGTGGAAGAACACTGTTTTAATTACACTGGCAGACTCTGGGAATGATTTCCAAATCAGAGTACTGAAACATGCAGGGGCCTTCATTTTATATCTCCCTGTGATCTTTGTCCCGCAAATATGGATTATGCTTCCAGTCTTTTTCGCAGGCTTTGCAAAAAGGCCCTCAGGTGTTGGGGGTCTCCAGGCCATTTCTGATGGCCTGGCCTGGCACCAGCGATAACAACCCTCCCTCCGGGGAGTGCACTGTTCACAGGTTTATGGCCTCTATAACAGGTTCTGCAAGACCAGTTTCTGGAAAGGAGGTAATGACTTAATTATAGGTTAGCTTGTTGGCATTGATTTTAATTGCTAGGCCCCAAAATATCAGGATTACATTTGAATTAGCCCTTTTTAGCCTTCTTAATACAATGGAGTCAAGATAGTCTATTCAATAAATCGTGCTGGGAAACTTGGTCAGACACATGCAAAAAAATGAAACTAGACCACCAACTTACACCATACACAAAAATAAACTCAAAATGGATAAAGGACTTAAATGTAAGACGGGAAACCATAAAAATATTAGAGGAATCCACAGGCAGCAAGATCTCAGATATATGCCAAAGCAATATCTTCACCAACACAGATCCTGGGGCAATGGAAACTAAAGGGAAAATAAACAAATGGGACTACATCCAAATAAAAAGCTTCTGCACAGCAAAAGAAACCATCAACAAAACAACAAGAAAGCCCACTGCATGTGAGAACATATTTGCCAATGATATCACCGATAAGGGTTTATCTCCAACATTTACAGGGAACTCATGCAACTTAACAAAAGGAAGACAAACAACCCAATCAAAAAAATGGGCAATGGATCTAAATAGATACTTTTCAAAATAAGACATAAGGAAGGCCAAGAGACATATGAAAGCATGCTCAAAGTCACTAATCATCTGAGATATGCAAATCAAAACTACAATGAGGTACCATCTCACACCTGTCAGAATGGCTATCATCAACAAATCAAATGACAAATGCTGGTGAGGATGCAGAGAAAAAGGAACACTCATGCACTGCTGGTGGGAATGCAAACTAGTGCAGGCACTGTGGAGAACAGTATGGAGTTTCCTCAAAAAACTAAAAATGAAACTTCCATTTGACCCAGTGATCCCACTTCTAGGAATATATCCCAAGAAACCAGAAACACTAATCAGAATGGATATATGCACCCCTATTTTCATAGCAGCACAATTCACCATAGCTAAGATCTGGAAACAGCCTAAGTGCTCATCAGCAGATGAGTGGATTAAAAAACTTTGGCACATCTATGCAATGGAATACTATGCTGCAGTAAAAAGGAAGGAACTCCTACCATTTGCAATAGCATGGATTGAGCTGGAGAGCATTACGCTAAGTGAAATAAGCCAGTCGGAGAAAGATGAATATCACATGATCTCATTATTTGTGGAATATAATGAACAACATAAACTGATGAACAAAAATAGATCCAGAGACTTAGAAGCATCGAACAGACCATCCAACCTCAGAGGGAAGGCAGGGGAGGGTGGGAAGGTGAGGTAAGAGATCAACCAAAGGACTTGTATGTATGCATATAAGCATAACCAATGGGCATACACAGTAGGGAGTGAGGGCATGTGCTGGGGGGTGGGAGCAGCTGGGGAGAGGTCAATGGGGGATAAAGGAGACATATGTAATACTTTAAACAATAAAAAATAAAAAATAAAATAAATAAAATTGGAAGTCAGAAAAGAAAAAAGATAAATGATAGTGAATAATTAGGCAGGTAGATAGATATTAAAATAGTGGAAGTAAGTAGAGAAGAATGTATGGGAAAGGTAGGATGAGAGAGAAATAGGGAGGGAAGAAAAGTTTTAAATGGGAGCCGGTAGAGCGTAGAAGGAGAATGGGAAGAAGGAAGAAATGGGGGAGGGAGCAAAGCAGGTCTGAGGGAAGAAGTGAAGAAAAAAATTAAGGTGGGAAGGAAGGAAAAGGGCAGGAGGGCAGGGGTAAAGATAAAGGAAAGAAGGAATGTGGGGAGAGAGAAGGTAGGAAAAAGATGGATGATGGAACCGAAGTAGGAAATAAGGAAGAAAGAAAAGTTTAAAAATGATGTGTTAGTAGGAAAAAGTGTTACATAAAGGAGAGAGAAAAATTGTGTGAGAGGGAGAGCCAATAAGGAAGTCAAATACAATTGTGTGTGAAGGGGATAAGATTAAAAAAAAAGTTAATAGGGGCAACCAGGCTGGCCAGGAAGGGTAGTTAGGGGTGACCAAGCCAGCAGGGGAGGGCAGTTAGGGGGATCAGGCAGGCATGCAGAGTGGTTAGGGCAGGCAGGCAGGTGAGCAGTTAGGAGCTAGAGATCTCAGATTGCGAGAGGGATGTCCAACTGACCACAGGGATTGGGCCTTAACTGGCAGTTGGACATTCCCCGAGGGCTCCTGGATTGGAGAGGGTGCAGGTTAGGTTGAGAGACACCCACCACCCTGCATGAATTTTGTGCACCAGGCCTCTAGTTTATTTTAATAAAAAGATAGAGTTCATTTTACAGTTCTTGCTGTTTGCTGTGCTGGCCCTTTGCCCTCAGAACAGTTCTTTCCCCTCACCCATATTGCTTCTATTTTGCAATGGGGCTAAACTTGGCTGGCTGCATGCCTCAGGCTCCCTATTAGCTGGCATTCATATGCATTTGGTCCATTGGAACCACTGGGAGATTGGAGGGCAGGGGAAAAGGAGGTATTTGTACACCTCTCTATATTTTTGGGCAGCAGCCCTGGGTGGTTTGGCTCAATGGATAGAGCATCAGCCTGTGGAGTGAGGGGTTCTGGGGTCAGTTCTGGTCAAGGGCACATGCCTGGGTTGCGGGCTCAATCCCCAGTAGGGGACGTGCAGGAGGCAGCTTATCAATGATTCTCTCTCATCATTGATGTTTCTATCTCTCTCTCCCTTTCCCTTTCTCTCTGAAATCAATCATAACATATTTAAAAAATAATAATGTATACTTGGGCAGCAAGTGCAGCTGCTGGAGGGTTTCAGATCTCATTGTACTGACTGCTGTGATTCCTGCATTTGCTTGGTGGCCCTAAACCCCGGACTTCAGGAACATTTCCTCCTCTCTGATACTTTGGCCTAGAGCTGACGGTGGTTTTCCCGTGGCTGCCAGTCTCTGAGCTGGCCCATCCCCACCCCCACCCCCTTTTTTTTGCTGCTTAGCTCATCCATCACCCAGAAAACTAATTTTGTGCCTCAAATTCCCTCTGTTTTAGAAAATGTGGACTTTTAAAATAAACAATTGTGGGACAACTGGGTTGTCATCTGGAAAAGAAGTAAGTTTCACCTCTCATACCAATCACTAAAACAAATTTCAAATGGATCAGAGATCTAAATGTAAAAATGAACCATGTAATAATATAAGAAAACATGGCTGACTTATCTCGATGTGGGCATGAAGAAACTTTCAAACTATAATCTAAAATGTAGAAACAACCAAAGAAAAGATAGATAATATCAACCTCATAAAAATAAAAAAAATTTTTACATGGCAAAATACCCCATGCAAAGTCAAAAGACCAATGACAGGGGAGTTATATTATAGCTAAAGGGTTAATTTTTCCAATAACTAAAAAAACTTTTAATAACCAAGAAAAGCCTGGCCAGTGTGGCTCAGTGGTTGAACGTTGACCTATGAACCAGGAGGTCACAGCTCAATTACCCCTCAGGGCACATGCCCTGATTGCAGGCTTGATCCCAGGTGTGGGGTGTGCAGGAGACAGCCCATCAATGATTCTCATCACTGATGTTTCTATTTCTTTCTCCCTCTCTTCCTCTCTGAATAAAAAAATAACCCAGAAAAGCCCCCACAAATATGATATAAATGGACAAAAACCCCAAACAGTTCATAAAAACAAAATTTAAAAATGGTCCTTAAATACATGCCAAGGTTTTTCAACTTATAATAAAATGTAAATTAAAACTTTATTGAGAGAACACTTCTCATCTCTCAGATTGGCAGAAAGTTCAAAATCTAGATAACAAATTTGTCAAGACTGCAGAAATTTAGATACTTTCATGCATTTCTGGTGGGACTGCAAAATGATAGCAACCCCTCTGGAGGAAGTTGATGATATTGAATAAAATTACATATGCATTTACCTTTTGACCCAGAAATGCCACTTCTAGAAACTTGCCCCACAGACATATCTTCACAAGTATGTAAAAGCATATGTTCAAGGTTTTCATTCAGGAATAAGTTGTAACAACAAAGTATTGCATTCACTCTAAATCATCACTTGAAGGACAGGGATTGAATTAAACACAGTACTCCATACAATGGAGTACAATGTAGTCAAAGAGGAAGAATAAGGGAGCTCTCTGTGAATCCTGGATATAATGGAGTGCATACAATAGGCTACCTATTGTGTAAGAAAGAAGGGGAAATTGCTTATTCTTACAAAATGAAACAGGATATATCAACCAGAAATTAAAGAAAACATTTATTAAAAGGATATATAGAGATGGTGTGGAGGTTATAGGGATGAATATGAGAATTCTCTTAGTAAAACCATTTTTATATAGTTTTAATTTTTAAACATGTAAATATTTTAAATGTTCAAAAATATGACAAAACCACAAAAAGGCAGACATTAAATTTGAATACAAGCAGGAAAAAATAACCGAACTGCATGTTAAATTGATAATAATCACAGATAAAAGAATTGTCAAGTAACTTTTGAATAAAGGGCTTTGACTGTACAGTCTAAATAGAATATAAAGTAAAAAAGAACTATATTTTCTCATGGCTTTGTTCTTGCTGGTAGTATTGGTAATATAATTCTGAAACTGTTTTGTGTTTATAATAGGTCAAAATAATGAAAAAATGTATATGTTTTTGGGAAGCATGGTTTTTTCTTTCATAAGTGAAACATTAAAGGGTTGATTTCAGTGAAAAGTATGAATATGAGTTCATCACATGTATATATGTATACATACATATGTGTACACATATAGACAGATAAGTAGATTGATTGATAGATAACTTGGAAAAACAAGCATACTTTTTAGCTGTTAGCTGAAAGGGTTTTAAGCAAATCCACTTTAGTGGCATTGAGTATAGTTGGCACCTAGATCTGGATTTCTGATTACTATTCACTATTGAAGTACTCCTTAGAAAAATGGCTATTTCCAGGCCCAGAGCAGGGAATTTGTAAGGAAAGCCTGAAAAATCTCATGTCAAAAAGCAAGTATAAGTGCAGAAAGATTAATGGGTTCATTAAAAAGAAAAATACAAAAGCTGGCTTGGGACAAGTTAGACATTATAAAGAATAATAATTGGCAAGTGAAAACTGAATTCATAAGTTCATAGTGATGAGAGGAGAGAGTTGTGTGGGAGATATCAAGAGAGAGAAGAAATGTTCTTTTTATAAAAGAATGTTAGATCATAAATATAGATGAAATAACACAATAAAATCATCATTTTTACCCCAATCTAATAATTGATTCAAACTAGGGGGATTAGTGAATGATGAAACCATTGGGTGAAAGATTATTGAGGAAAAGGATATTTATGTGGTCTCAAAGTATCTCTCCAAAGATTATTTGAGATAAGAGGAAAATGAACTTTTATGGGCAGATCTGATGTTCAACACCTTAACCAAGTAATCAAACATGGCATCTCTGAAAGTGGGATAATCTAACATTATCTGCCTCTTGAAGTAATGTTTCCCTCCAGGCAGACCAAAGTTAAATGTGAGGCCCTTCCATATTGGGCTTATGATTGTGCAAACAAAAATTGTACTAGACAAAGCTAAACAGGTAAGAAAACTTATACAAGGCTACTTTAATGAGAGAGAGAGAGAGAGACCGACCGACCAGAACCCAATCTAACCTCTACTCTGCTGTGTACATGATACTGAGTTGGCTCTGTCTCCTGGGAACTATGAATGAGTGATGCTCATCTACAATGTCCTGTCCTGAACAGCCCTGCTCCACTCCTGTACACTCATGCTCATGGTTTCTTTAATGGAGTCAGTCCATCTCATATTTGATCTTCTTCTTTCCTGAAGCTTTCTTTATTTTTTTCTGCGTTAAAGAGCTGGATGTTTTAAAGAGCTAGGAAGGGAGTGGGAAGGATCATAGGCCACTTGGATTATAGGCTAATTGGTCTTACCCAAAGAAAAAGTAAATCTTCTGTATCTTCTTGATAGGAGGTAGTTTTACAACTTGAAGCAGTGTCCATGGGAAGTTAGGCCCTTGTCCTAATGGCTCTCAGGTCCTTGAGAAAGACATTAAAGCAGGGGTCCTCAAACTTTTTAAACAGGGGGCCAGTTCACTGTCCCTCAGACCGTTGGAGGGCCGGACTATAGTTTAAAAAAAAACTATGCACAGTGCACATATCTTATTTTGAAGTAAAAAAAACAAAATGGGAACAAATACAATATTTGTATTTGCATGTGGCCCACAGGCCATAGTTTGAGGACCCCTGCATTAAAGGGTTATAAACTGGTAAGAAGTTTTTTTTTGTTTGTTTGTTTGTTTTAGGTATAATTGTCTTCTAACTTTCATAAGAAGCTTTTTAGAGATTTGCATCTCAAAGAAGCAGAGAAAGGATTTATAAGGACAAGTTCTTTTGTTTTTGTTTTCAAGCAAATGCTCTAAGAAAAGGAAGACCTGTTTAAAATTTAGTCAAGCTAGAGAAATGTTAAGGCCATTTTGCTCATAACAGTGTGGGCTTACAGAGGTCTGAGAGATGTGGGACTTGTGTCTTTCACTGGAGCCCACACTAAAATCCTGACTTGACCTTGAGCTGCTCATGACTAGACAAACCCTTTTTCTTTTGAAAATGCATGAGGACTTTCCTTTCTGTGCTCATACACCTTTTTCCCACCTTGGTTCTGCTGAATATTCCCTTAACAGACCTGTGGTTCTCCTCTCTGACTTTCTTCCTGAACTTTAAATCTTCTTTTCCCTTTCCTTCCTTGTTTTTTTTTGGGGGGGGGGGCAGACCATCTCTTGGCTTCCTTCTAGTTGTCATTCTCTATGGGCCTTTGACTCAGTGAGTACCCAGGAAACAGCGGGGCTATACCAGGGCAATATACTGGTAGAAGAGTCTGGCTCTTCTCAGGTTTTCATCAAGACTGATGATTGAAAAGCTTTTTGCTAACTAGTACCATAGGAGTAGCAGGATGAATTGGTGATGGGCAGGAGTTAGGAATCAGAGGGTCCTGGGTCCCAGATTTGCAACTGTGTACCTTTGAGTAAACCTGTTAACTTCTCTAAGATTTAACGCATTTGTTTACAAATAAGAGTAATATGGAACTAACCATGAGAAATAACTAAGGTAATGGATATAAATTTACAGTGACAAGAATGAAGATCACTGTTTCTTCGGGAAACAAAGTCTTTGCGTACATAATGCCAAGGGCTGCTTTGGGAAGATCTAAGGTGACATTTTTCTCAGAACATCTGATCAGTTCCCTCTTGTGCTAGATCTGCCTTCAATAACAGGTGTGGTAGATTTGTATTGTATCAACTTAGCTAAAAAGCTATACTTCCCAGCATTATTTTCCCTGTGTAATTATAAGTCACTTGGGCCACACCAGGCACTTTGCAGGGGGTGTGACAGGTGGAAGTGAAGCAGTTGCCATTTTATTTATGCCCAAGTCAGTGCAGGACACGAGGTGCTGCCACAGCCCACTGCATGCTGTCACATGCTGAACTTGATATGCTGGCTCACCTCCAGCTCCTGCTGCATTTCTGCCTTCAGCTTCTCTGATTCTTGGGCCAGACATGTGCTTAGCTTTGTGAGGCTGGGTGCCAGCCTTCCCTCCAGGATACCTCCATTGTCAGAGTAGGAGCTTGGAGTCAGTGATAGTGTGCAGTGGGTACTAGTCTTTTCTACTCATCTTCATAAGTTTCCGTTTTTCTTTGCTTCCCCCATTTTGCATCTATCTTCTCTTTCTGATGACCTGTCTGCAGATTCATGCTCCAGTGCCAGAGCAGGTGGAATAGCTTCATATGGACTAACCTGCTCCACCACTTGTGAAAGGTCAACTTCCTGCAATTCCTATTTTTATTTTATTTATTTTATTTTTTTTGTTAATCCTCATCCAAAGATATTTTTCCATTGATTTTTAAAGAGATTGGAAGAGAGGGGGAGATATATATAGAGAAACATTGATGTGAGAGAGAGACCCAGATTGGTTGCCTTCCACATGAGCCCCAACCACAGCCAGGGATCAGGGAATGGAGCCTGCAACTGAGGTACATGCTCTTGACTGTAATTGAACCTGGGACCCTCAATCCAAGGACCGACGCTCTGTCCACTGAGCCAAACCGGCTAGGATCATCTTTTAATATATTGAATCTGTCACAGTGGTTTTGCTTCTTTGACTGAATCTTGTCAAATACCATAGGTATGCGTTTGATCAAAGTAGCTTCGTAGCTCAAGCTTGGTATCCCTCAGTTACTAGGATAATTCAGTAAAAGATGTCCATTTCCTGGGGAATAAGAAATGAGGCTCTGGGCCTGGGCCTTCAAGTTCTCCTTCCTTGTGGAGCATATACATATATTTCCTATTTCTAGTTAGACTAATTTTGAGATGGTGTTTTCACTCTGTCAGTGATTGCAAGCTATAATGACAGCCTTTCCTAATGTGGTGACAAACTATCACATAACTTTGTAAATGTTACTCTGGTAATTTTTAATACAGATATTGAATGATTTATACAACCAGTGTGTGCCAAACTGCCATTTTTTCACATGTTAAACATAACACCAAAAAATAGTAGCTTTCAAAGATATGCAATATAAACTATAATAAAAGAATGTGAATGGAAACAGAAACTAAGGCAGCAGATTATAGGAGTTGGAAAATGTAGAATAGGACCAGAATGCCTGGAGTTTTTATGGTTAGCTCGGAACTCACTGATCATGTGATGCTGAGTGACTACTTGGCCTCTCTGCTTCTTGTCTCATCTACTGTACGAGGGCATAATGTGGCTGTTGTAGTTATGAGGTAATAATTAGACAGTGCTTAGAGGGGTCCATGGCACAGTGAAGGCAGAAACTTTCGTTTGGTTGGACGGGATTCTCCCATAGAAAGTAGAAACTTAATTTCCCCACTCTGTGAGGGCAGGAACAGGTCTGTCTGCCATGCCATCCCTTTACTTGACCCATTGAAGGTGTATGTTGTGGTGTCCCACCCAGATTCCCCTTCAGGATCCAGGTACCTGTTCCCACAACTGCTGGGAGTGTTGCTGAGGCTCACAGCTGAGTTCTTCTCCAGGAATTGCCTAGGGCCAAAAGCAACTGCCATTGGCCAACTTAACCAGTGACTGGTAGACATGATACAAAGGGCAGGCTCCCTTGTTTCAGTGTGGGGTAACTCTGAAGAGTTCCACATGGGGTCAGCTGGGCTAGGGCCTCTGTCTTCTCTGCATCACAGTTCAACCCCAACTCTTCCTCTCTCCAGTCCTGCTGCCCTCACTCCCACACAGGTGTTGTTCCTGAGCACACTCCTGGATAAACTTGCCCACATACTTTCATCTCAAGACCTGTTAAAGGGTTAGGAAGAAAAAACTTTTTGGGGTGATTGATATATTCATTATCTTGGTTGTATTGATTTTCAAGTTCCTGGATCCTCTCTCCTTTCCATAACTCCCACTAATTTGATTTTATGTAACACTTCCCACATCGTGAACTTTGCTCCAATCAAGCAAGCACCTCTTTCCCTCTGACCCTTTACATTATGACATCATATGAAGAGAGTACAAATGCACACCGTTGGGCGTGGGTAGCTGTGAGAAACTGAGGGGAAAAGGAGGAGCCAGTTACCTCAGCCAGTGTAAAAAATGTCCTTCAAAGTTCCACAGTAGCGCTCACCATTTCACTGGCAAAAGCGGACTTTCCCTGTTAGACAGTTACAAGGAGATTAAATGAGACATGGCAGGATTTCTAATCCAAGTGACACTGCTGCTAGTTCATCAGCATTTCAGATATCCACAGCTCCACACTCATCCACAAAGTATTCCAAAGTAGAAATGACAATGGCAATAGAGAAAAAAAATCATTAGTTTATATGGTAAAAAGTAGTCAAATCTGAATGACCTTTTTGGATGTTTTGAATGGGGAAATTGGAAAAGGAGTTTCCTTGGAAGCCATAAACACCCAGAGAAACCAAGTGTAGGAAACTAGAAGCTATGGGGGGGGGGCTAGGGGGTAACGTGGGGATAAGAACACATATGTAATAACTTAATCAATAAAAAAATTTAAAAAAGAAAAAGAAACTAGAAGCTAGTTGGTTGGTTGGCCTCTCCTATTACACCACTGTGTTTGAACCTGAGTCAGTAGTTCAGATTTGAAAAAGGTGCCTTATGCCAGGATAGAAAACCTAAGGGAAATGCACTTGGTGATGTTGAGAACCAAATCTTAATAACAACAGTATTAACACTGACTAAACACAATTAAATAAGAAATTAATAAAAGCTAAAACCTGAAAACTCCAAACATTAGCAATTTCTATGTGGTCTTACTTTATGCCAAGTTCTGTGTATTATCTCATTGAATCCTGCTACAGCCCTTTACATTTTAAGTGGAAGGAAACAGTGGCACAGAAAGGCTGTGACACTTGCCTGAGGTCACAGGCTGGTAGGTAATGGAGCTGGAATCCCCAGATGGGTCTGCTTGACTCCATAGCCTACATTAAGTTTTTTTGTTTGTTTTGTTTTTTACTCTCAAGGGAGAGGTCTCTTTTTCAGAGCTTGGCAAGCTATGAAAAACTCCTTGAGAGCTGTACAAATTGACTTTGAAAGGTGTTATTTTGCTATTGCTTTCTATCATTATTGCATTGTAGTTAGAGAATTCAGTATGTGGTAAGGATCGATTGATTCAGACTTCTTTCATGGTCTGGAACATGGTCAGTTTTTGTGAATTATTCCTGTGTGGTTGAAAAGAATGTTTATTCTATTTGTAGGATATGTGCTGGATCAATATTGTTTATTTTCTTGTTCATATCTTTTATTGCCTTACTTTTTTTTGCCTGCTTGATCTACTACTTTCTGAGAGAGATGTGTTAATATATCCTGTGGTGATTGATCAATTTCTCCTCTCAGTTTTACTTATTTATCTTATACACATTGAGACTGTATGGTTGCATTTATGCTGGATCAGGATGGTTAAGTCTTTCTGGTGAATTTTTTCTTTCCATCATTAATAAGACCCTATTTTATCCTTGAAGATGCATTTTGCCTTAGTATAATTTGATAGTAATATTATATTATGTTTCTGTTAATATTTTCATGTTTTATCTTTCTTTACTAAACATAAAAAATAATATAAAAACAGATTCGTGTGTGTGTTTATGTGTGAATGGTGTTGGGAGAGGTTTGGTTTCAGATATTGGACTTAGTTAATTCAAGGAAGGGGTTGTCAATAAATGATACTAGGACTATTTGCACATAAAAATATATAATTGGACTCATTCCTAAAGTATGACAAAAATTAAGATGAAAGTTGAAATCATAAATTTATGAGACACTATTGGAGAATACAGGGATGGGCAAAAGTAGGTTAAATTATCAGCCATCATTACCTAAAAGAAAAATCATAAATAAAAATATGAAATAACAATAATAAGACAAATAATACAAATAAATAATAAAATAATTAATTAAAAAGAATACAAGGATAAACTGTGTTTTGTGTACTCACAACTGTAAAACTACTTTTCCTCACCCCTGTAGAGTATAGCTTTGGGGTAGGAAATGATTTCTTAAAATGGTGGCAAAAATTCTAACTACAGAGGAAAGATTGTTACATTTGACAGCAAAGTTAAAAATTTTTGTTCATAAAAAACTGCCATAAAGTAAAAAACACCCATAAAATGAAAGTATATTTGCAATATATGTTCTTGACAAAGAAAGTATTTGGAATATATAATTAATTCTTCTCAAAACTCAACAGAAAAATGGACAAAAGATAAACTGATACATCACAGAGGAACCTGAAATGGTCTAAGAGTATGAAAATTATCAACCTTACTAGTAATCAAATAATTGCAAATAAAAAACTACCACAATGAAATACCATTTTATACCCATCAGTTAGTAAAAATGAAAACATCTGAAAGGATCTCATTTTGTAGACAGCTGATAATGCATAAAGACCCAGCAATTCCACTCCTAGACACAGACCCTGAAGAAATGCTTGATTTTGTGCACCAAGCCCTGTATAAGACTTTTCATAGCAGCAACATATGTATTTATGAAGACCAAAAGTAACCCATATATCCATGAATTGGAGAATTGATAAACACATTTTGGTGTGATTATACAAGGAATACTAGAGCAAAGAGATGCTGTGTTCCTGTGATGGGTATGTCCAAGGGTTATTGTATCCCTTTAATATGGAGCTGTGTCTCATGTGACCCTGCATTCCTGAGTGTGTCTTAAAACCCTAATTCTCAGCCACGTGGAGCCTATATCTGGTCCCATACTCCCTTGATCTACCGTGAGAGTAGCTTCCCTTTCTTGCGTTGCCTGTAGGAATTTCCTTTTTTTCCTTTTATATCAAGCTTTGAATTTTAATTTTGTGAAAAATGTTCTCTCAAGTAATTCTATAATATAGTTTATAGCAAGAGGAGACCTTTCTGCATGAAAAATGTCACAAGAAGCCACTGCCTCTCATCTGTATTGATTCTTCCTGTTTCAGGATTCAGTGCTTTATACCAAAATCATGTTGCTTTGCCCAAGTTCAGATGTTGTGTTGGCAGGAGATAGAAATGTGTTCTTCATGAAATCTTTTTAGAGTTCTCTTTTATTTATGTTTGTTCCTCTTACTGAGAAAGGACATTATTTCCCCTCTCTCTTTTAGATCTAGCTGTTATTTCCACATCAGTCTGTATGATGACTTATCATGATAAAGGCACTTTAAAAAATCTTTTCTTATATTAGCTATCCTGGTGCATCTGCAGAATCATTTTCAGCTCTTCTAAAGGGCTGAATATAGACTTGTAAAAGGAGACCAGGAATGACAGCAGAGGTAATAAGTTAGATGTACAAAACCAATGCAGTCATAAGGTTGACCATTTGCCCTGCCTTTTCCTTCCCACCTCTTACCATTATTCCCTTCTTCCCTTTCTCCTTCTTCTCCCATTCTCTTCCTCCTCCCACCACTTATTCTTATTTTTGCCTTAATATTTTTAGTTTACCCTAAAACTCTTAGAAAAGGCTAGACCATAGAATATACCTACATGAGAATTTTATAAATTTAGACAGTCTGGAGAACCATTTTTTGTGATATCTGTGATAGGATAAATTGTATTTGGTGTGCCAGACTGCCCAAACTCCCTCATTTCCCTATACCCAGTCTCTATTTTTTTCTCCAACCTATCTTTTTTCATGGAACACAAGAATCTGCCTGAAGTATCTCCCATGAATAAGACATCCTTATTGTATTTGGATGACCCAAAAAGAAAGGTTGAGACACCCTCCCCACATGGTCTATTTGCTTGGTACTATCCTTGATTCCAGCCTTTGATCCAGTAGGATTAAAAAGGAAAATATTTCAGATTGGCTGTTAGTAAGTTGCCTTATTTTTAAAACATCTGGGTCTGGAAACTATTACTTCATTTTAAATGCCAGATTAGATATTCCTTATCTGATACTTACAAATTTAAGAAGCTAAATGAGCTACAAGCAAAGAAATATACATAAAAGTACAAGACACATCATAAATTTTCTCAAAATCAATAATACAAAGAAAAAGTTAAGAGCAGTTAGAGGAAGATGAGACATTTGAGACAGAAATGCCAGAAAAATCTCTCATCAGGAAAAATACCAGTGAGAAGAGAGTAAACAGTACTGAAAGAAAAAATAGTGTCAACCTAGAGTTTCTATACCCAAGAGTAATGAAATCATATGTCCATACAGAGACCTGTGTACAAATGTTCAATGTAGCTTTGTTTGGAATAGTCTAGAAACAACTCAGGGCTTCTCAGCAGGCAAAAGGATAAATATACTGTGCTATATTCATTCAATGGAATATTACTCAGTGATAAAAATGATGAACTATTGATACATGCTATGACAACTTTCAAAATAATTATGCCGAGTGAAGAAAATTACACAACATAGAGTACATATTGTAGTATTCCATTTACCTAAAATTTTGGGAAATTCAACCTAGTGTAGAATGATAGACATCAAATTAAGGGTCAGTTGCCTGAATTCATAGGTGGGGGTGGAATGGGAAGGACAGTGGGAAAGGATTATAAAGATACATGAGGCAGCATTTGAGTGTGATGGATATATGTTCATTATCTTCATTGTGATGGTGGTTTCATGGATGTATACATATGTCAAAACTTACAAAATTGTGCACTTGATATATATGTATTTTATCATATGTCACTTATGACTTAGTAAATGTGTAAAGAAACCCCTCAGACATTATGTCAACGTCATTATCTGAATGAGGAAATTAATGTTTAAATGTTATCATGCTTAATGTCACACAGGGAAAACATCCAGCTTGTTTGCTTTACATATTTTGGCTTAATCCTTACAACTCACAAAGAGATGTTTTGTCCAATTTGACAAAACAGAAAAATTATATTGATAGAGTTTAAGTTACTTGCCTATGGTCACATAATTTGTGATTAAGCTACACTTTAAACCCATATCTCTCTGCTTCTAAAGAGTGTGTCTTCTTACTGCTGAGCATCTTGATGTCTTTGACTCTAAAGATGATCTCCAAGTCCTTACACTCTAAGAAAAAAAAAAGAAAGAAAAGAAAAATTACCACCGAGCCTCAAGAATTCCCCTCCCAAAGAAATGCTCTGGCTCTACCCAGAGGAGCGTTTCTGAATACCCCTCAGCACACTGTGAATGATGCTATGTGTGCAAGGTTCTCTATTTGATATTCCTCAGATTGTGAGAAATTTGCCACAATCTAAAAACACTTCCAACTTTTCCCTGTCATTCAATAAAGCATTTTAGAGTATGGGTCAGTGAGAGTGAGGCCTTAATTTAACTCTATAAAAGCTAATAAATTATAAACTTTATTAATGAAAAATAATAGCTAACATTTATTGAGTTCCAGACACTCTTTGATTACTTTATATATATTGTCCTATTTAATCTTCAAAATACTTATGAGGCAGGTATGAATATTATCTTTTTTTAGAATGAGGAAACTGATCTGGCTTCTGTTACTCATAGCTGCACCCTGTGTGTTCCTGCTTTACCAGGGTCTATCCATATCAGAGCCTTTGGACACTCCTGCATGCTCTTCATTTGTTTCTTGGCTGCTGTTTATCTCCCACTGCTGGCTGCCAGGGCGTGGGATGCAGTGGGACTCCGACAAAACTGTAGAATTGAATTTTTGTTCCCTGGTTTGTATCATGCTGGGTATCGATTGCATTTAAACCCAACTCCTCCAGACAGGAAGGGTGGGCTTTTGGTTTCTCTCTTCGCTAGCTGCACTAATCAAATCACCTGCCTTAGAGGGGCCCTGGCACTTCTTGTCCTACACAGGCTGTTGTTTAGCAGGGCCACACCTGTCTGGCCATACTTGGGGTTACAGCATTGAAATATTTCTATATTTATTGGTAGATAGGCATTGCTCCAAGCCCTTGACAGGCTCCTTTGCCACCCTGATGTACTGGCCTGCCCCCTGGGATCTCCTCAACCTCTCCCAAGCCAGCAACTGAAGAGTCAATGCTCTGCACAGGAGGGCTTTAAGACTATGAAGTTCTCACTGGCTACTCCAGGGCCACACAGGTTGTTCAGTATTTTGAATCTCACTTTTGCTTCTTGACCAAGGAAGGTCCAGCCTGCCTTCTAACACCGGGCTTATGGAGGTAGGAGGACTGTTTTCATTAGAGGAAAAAGTTCCTATTCTGGGTAAAATGGAAGCTATTGTTTATTAAGCACTCATTCTACCAAGTCCTGTGCTGAGTACTTTACCTGAAACATTTTATTTAATGCTCACAAAAGTCTTTGTGTGGCCCCTAATGGCTTTATATCCATTTTGTGCTTGAGGAAATAAAGGCATCCCATTCTCTGGTTGATGGGAGCTGGCTGAGCTTTTTTCCATCAGGAAGTTGTTCTCTACCAAGAAGAGCTTCGCTATTTTAGGTCTTCAAATACCACACTGGAGGGAAGCTGAGCTCTGATGGATATAACAGCATGTGAAAATTAAGCATGGTTTTCAGCTGTGCTGTAGTGGGTGGTATATAGTACTGGCTGTAGGAAATGGCAGTCCTGGCTTCTGTCCTGGGCAGATAGCCCTCGTGGCTGTATGTCCAGTCATAACCCATTTCTAGGAGGACAAAATCAGAGGAACACAGAAGTGGGTGGAGAGCTTTTTGAAAAGTCCTAGGAATGTCCCTTGGGATAAAGAGTTGAAAAGTCTGGAAAGTTTAATGTTTTGTTTTGTTTTAAAGCAGGGGTCCTCAAACTTTTTAAACAGGGGCCAGTTCACTGTCCCTCAGACCATTGGAGGGCCGGACTATAGTTTAAAAAAAAAACTATGAACAAATTCCTATGCACACTGCACATATCTTATTTTGAAGTAAAAAAACAAAACAGAACAAATACAATATTTGTATTTGCATGTGGCCCGCGGGCCATAGTTTGAGGACCCCTATTTTAAAGGCTCATGGTGGATTTGAGGATTCTCTTCAGTATTTGAACTTCCATGTGGAAGGGATTCATACTTCTCTGCATGACCTCAGAGGGCACCAGGAAGGCCAGCAAGCAGATGCTTTATCTCTATAGGGTACATAAATACAGCAGTAAGTGGGAAGGAGCATCAGATCTCCACTGGAGCCATATGGCTTGGATAAGAATCTCAATGTTGCAGCTTACTACTATCTTGGCAAGTGGCTTAGCCTCTTCTTGACTCCATTTCCTTATTTATAAATGGAAATAATAATAGAACCTACCATATTGGGTTGTTTGAGAGTGAAATGAATGAATATTTCTAATCGCAAACTACTGTGTTTGTACTAGGTGAGCACCAAAGGAGTGCTAGCTGTTATTCCCATTGTTTCTCTAAGAGGCACAGGAAGCATATGCCTCTTACCTGAGTTACCTTCTCTCCTTCATGCATGATGTTTTACAGTGTACAAAGCTCTTTCGCTGATATCAGCTGATTTGGTACAGCAACTATGTGCTGTAGGTAGAGTTGTATTATCTCCAGGGGAGACATGAGACAACAGGGTCAGGGTCATAAGTGACTTAGCAAGTGAAGAAGGAGAGAGTTCTGGCTTGAGCTCAAATATTTTGTCTAAATCTAGCAGTCATTCCCCTGTACCAAATTGCCTCCTCCCTAGTTCCAATTTGGCAATACAGCTGGACAGTAATAGCTTCAGGATGAATCTGAATAAATGACTATGTTTGATGTTAGTGAGCATAGTCATCTTTATACTCTAGTCAGAATCTGATGAATAATACACCTGTGATTTGTGTTGCAAATATTTTCCCTTGAAAAGTAAATAATTAACTCATAAAGGAGGTTACCTCCTGGCACACATTTTTCTTTTGCTATAAAATTTCATGCCTCATATCTTAGCTGTGTTGATAGTCAAATTATGAGCCCCAGGGAAAATGCAATATGAGGTTTCCAGGAGCCTTCCAGAAGTTATTACCAGCTTCCCATATTAACTTCCATGATTTTATCTCAGTTCAAGAGTTGATAACAGAAAACGTGATATGAAATGATAAATGTTTTCCAATTTTTCACTTGTAGATCTAATGAGATGAGAGTCACAGATGCCAGGAAAGATGCATATTTTCTCTAACCTCCTATGTTGTCTATACCTGGACTGATAAGCCTTTGAGCTTGATAGATGGGCAAAGAGAGCCCTCCCATTTTCTAGTAAAAGCACTGAGCCTCTAGCTCTTGGAGCCTTGTTCCGTAAAAGATTCCATGTTCTCGTTTCCAAGATGAAATTAAGCGAGATAATGTATGTAAAATACCTAAGTGTCTGACTCTGCTTAGTAAGTGCTGAGAAGAAAGGCATGCAGAAGAAACAAGGTTCTCCATTCTTCTGGCTTTGCCATCGTAATACAGGGAGCTTCACTGCCTTTGTATTGCTTGTTTATACTCTATTTAATAGTCCAGTATATTGTTTATTTCTTGAACTTCCAAATACTGTGAATAGAAATATTTATTTATTCAACCTAAGTATATAGAGCACATGCTAAGTATTAGTAAAAGAAATGAGCCCAGTGGTGTGGCTTGGTAGTTGAGCATGGACCATGCATCAGGAGGTCCACAGTCCCATTTCAGGTCAGGGCACATACCTGGGTTGCCGACTCGAACCCCAGCAAGGGGCATGCAGGAGGCAGCCGATCTATGTTGATGTTTGTCTCTCATCAATCTTTTTATCTCTCTCCCTCTTCCTTCTTCTCTGTCTAAAATCAATAAAAACATATATATTTTAAAAAGAAATGAAATAATTACTTTCATAGAGTTCAGTTGAGGGGGAATCAGATAACTTAAGAGGTAGTGAGATGCTATTTTGATGTATTTAGTATTGTGTTTGTTTTGTTCTGTGGCACATCCCTATTCAAACTAGACCTTGAGTCATTCTTTGTCTCAGGGAAGGGTTTTTACAGTAGACTACAGAAATATAGAAGTCAATTCTTGGTTTTTGAGTTTCAAAATATGTTTGAAAACTCAAGGCGCAGGCAATAGTTTGGAAAAAAAAGACTTTTGGCTTCCAAAAGTTTAGGAATTTGAGGTTCCAAAATCATTGCTTTGAAGAGACTTATGGTCTAGAGAATATTAGACCAATCAGAGTTTGGGATTCTTTGTTTTTCATGCTCCATCAAAGACAAAGATTTTGTGGGCTAAAGGAGAAGTGGAGGGAATGCGATAGAAATGAGCACTGGTGCTGTTCCCTGAGAAGGGGGTCCCATGGATGAGTTCTAGGGAAGACAGTATATTCAGTAGGTTTGGGGAGAGTTTGGAGGGAGGATATCTGCACTTAACTTTCTTGATGGAGCGTGGGAGTATAATACTGCTTGTGTTGTCATTTCTTTATCCTGACACATAGGGTCAGTGGCAATGGGTATGTGGAGTATGTAGAGCAGGTGGCTTTAAAATGGCTTCCTTGTGTCTGGCTGGCATGGCTCAGTTGTTGAGTGTGGACCTAGGAGGTCACGGTTCGATTCCTAGTCAGGGCAAAAGTTTGGGTTGCAGGCTCGATTCCCAGTGTAGCATGCAGGAAACAGCTTATCAATGATTATCTCTCATCATTGATATTTCTGTCTCTCTTCCTCTCCTTCCTCTCTGAAATCTGTATCCCAAAAGACTGGGCAAGGTTAGGATGTCAGGTCTGGGGGAGAGGGGGAAGCTAAACCTTAGCCCAACTATGGTTCAATCTGCTGAGAAGTTGTTTGCGAGTATTTGTTCCCAGGTACTAGCGGACTCCTTGAGCTCAGCATTATATGGAGAACAGACAAATGACTCCTGTGTACCCAAAGAGATATGGAAGCAACCAAATAGTGCCGGGCTTGGAGAGACGGATCATGGAGAGCCTGGGAGCCTCAGAGTCAATCGTTCCTCAGACCCTCAGCCAATCTGCCCCTCCCCCCAATCTGCCCCTTCCCCAGCCTGATTCTAAGCTCTGCTGGTCTTATACAGTACATCTCTCATATCTCCTCCATCATTCAAAGCACTTGTATATACATACTGGAGGAACAGAGCCAAGATCCATTAAAACTGAGACCTGACTACCTGGACTGCTTTTCATGAGATACTTTATCAACTTTCCTTAAAACTAGGAAGCTTATCGTTCCTCTATGATCATCTGAAAGATGCCTCTGTTCGATTCAGGTGTACGGGAGAAAGGAAATTTTCTGAAAAATGAACACACAAACATGGGGAGGTTTTAAATTGGGTGAAGGAATCAAACTGAAAAGGCAGATATGATTCTATTTATCTGACATTTTAGAAATGACAAACTGTGAAGATGGAGAACAGATCAACAGATGAAAGAGGTGAGGGGGTTTGTGTAAAAAGGTTGCTTTTTTTGGAGTGATGGAATATTTATGTATCCAGTGATGGCTACAAAAGAAATGAGTTAAAATTCATAGAACTGTACTCCCAGCCCAAGAAGTCAGTTTTAATGTATGACAATTTTAAAAAAATAAATAAATACTTTTTAAATGAAAAAAAAAGAAAGCTAATTTTTCTTAAGTTGTTGGGAAAATAGAGCAACATGGGCTTAGTTTGTGCATTTCACTTTGCTTTCAAGCTCATTTGCTTGTTAGGTTGTATCATGCAGCCTTAAGCCCTTCTCCTCCACAGTTAGAGTTCCCTTGCTCTGGAACAACAAGGGAGAAACTCTGCATCTGCAGGACACAACCTGATTTGGTTCTAGCGACCAAGTGTCTGCTGTGTTGTTGAGCTAAGTGCCCACCTCTGTGGCTACACACCTCCCTGTGCACACATTATCCTCATCATGGCCCTTACCAGAGTGGTTTGGAATTACCTGCTTATGTGAGTAAAATGAGATGGAGAATTTCTTGTAAGAAAGCAGTCGCATGAGACTTCCTGCTCTGCTCCTCTGTGGGCAGAGAGGAAGACGGGCTGTGGAGTCACTGGGTTCCCAGCCTTCCTGGAATGGCCCCGGAGGAGGTTCCTTCCAGCAGCCACTCCCAGTAGAGAATAGTGTTGCATGTTCAGGGACCAGTGAAGGAAGAAGATTCCTTGACATTAGGATGCCAGGGAAACCTTGGGGAGGGAGCAGGCTTCTGGATGGCCCCAGAAGCTTAGGCACATTGAGGTTCAGAGAGATTTGAAGATGAGGTGAGAAAAAGGGGGATTAAAAAAAGAAGAATGTGGGTGATGAACTGGATCTACTTTGATATTCTCAGAGAGATAAAGATAAATTAGAATTGCATTTCATTTACTTATAGTTGGTGAACTTATTTCTTTCATTAACCACTTAATCAAGAAAGGGATACATGAGGGACCCCGGACTTTATTTTCACCCCATGCTTTTTGTTTCTATTACACTGCCAACTTCCTGAGGACAGAAGTTGTGTCTTACCCATCTCCAGATCCTCAGTGCCTAGCCAGGGCCCAGCACAGAGAGAGGATACTCTTGTCATGGGCTGAATGAGAGTTACTAGCTCTCCTGTTTCAAGTGGCACTTCCCTGAATTAGGACAGAAAGCCCCATGTTTCCTGAAGCTCTGAGTCCTGGCAAACTGGAGCAGTTGACACTCTAGACTGAATCAATGGACACTGAGCTCTAATATTGACTTGCTGCTGTAGAATTCCACTCAGACTTGGCAGACTAAGTGGAATTCCCAGTCGAAATCCAATCCCACCTCTAGTCACACCAGGGAGTTTCTTTGTGGCTGTATCAGGGAGAGTGCTGTCTTCTCCTGTATGACTCATTCTCATTGTGAGGTAAAGGTACAGCCCAGTTGCCAGGCCCAGCCTAATGGGTCTCTTTTAAGGCCCTTGCTCTGTGTCACACAAACCCCAGCAGCTGCTGAGTGTTCATCACTGCTTTCTCAACAGTGAGCTCATGGTTTATATGGAGAATCTTTTTATTCTGAAAAAACAAAAGCAATCAAAAGAGAGAGAGAGAGAGAGAGAGAGAGAGAGAGAGAGAGAGAGAGAGAGAGAGAGAGAGAGAGAGAGAGAGAGAGAGAAAACCTGGCTCCATCTCAGAGTAGCATGAACAACTTTTTTTTTTTTGGAGTCACGGTATTAAGGAAAAAGAAACTTTCTTAATTTAACATGAAAGATTTTATTAAAAGTCCACCAATTCCAGAATCTCTCAGAATTTTTTATTCTAGTTTCTCAAACCCACTCTGCTTCTCTCACTTCTGGGCCTTGGAATTTGCTGTTTCCTTTGCTTGGCATTTCTTTATCCTTTTCTCCACCTGCTGACTGCTCCTTAGCTTAAGCGACTCCAGCTTTCCCTATCTCTTCCGTTAAGATCAGACTTCTTGCCGTGTGTTTCCCCAGAATCCTGGGTTTAGAGGGTCTTGGCCTGCTTGCATGTGCTTCCCCTTGTACTGTGTGTCCCTGAGGACCTAGCTGTTGGAGGTGCTTTCCTGTGAGTCTGTTCAGCCAAGTGGGCAGTAAAAGGAGACCCATGTGAGTAACAGGACAACGTGTCATCTCTCAGAAGTCTGTTGAATCATCTGGAAATGAGTTTTTCAAAGATGATTATGATTTGAACAGAAACTTTAGCTGAACATGTGCTGCGAATGGATCACAGAGATGTGAAAAGAGAACAGCCAATTTATCAGAGGGAGCTTAGAGTTCAGATGTCTGATTACTAGCAGGTACAAGATTAAAAGCTCCCTTGGTGTCTGTCTTTGGCTGGTCCACTATTATTTTTTCATTTTATGGTGATAGAAGAAGCAAGTCTTGCTTTTGGAGTCTCAGCTTGCTATATAAGCATGTTGTTTTTATACTATATTTCCTTTCTCTAGGCACAAGCTAGAAAGGAGTCAGGCAGTTCACCAGCTGCCTGTCACATAGAAGATCTTCATGCAGAAAAGCACACTGTTGTAAAGGCCAGAAGCCTAGGTCTTAGACCTGGTCCTATACCATCCCATCTTGTGACCTTAGTAGTCTTGTCTCTGTGCTAATAATAGTCATTATGTGTGTTAGTCATCTCTCATGTCTATTTCATTAACTAGAGGCCCGGTGCACAAATTCATGCATGGGTGGGGTCCCTCAGGGTGGCCTGCGGAGATCAGGCCTCAGCTTCTGCTTGCAGCCCTGCAGTCCCACCTGGCACTCCGCCTTGGCCTGGTGCCACCCCTCACCTGCTCCACCATCCTACCTGGGGGCAATTGATTGGGGCTGGGGTCCCCCACCCGGCTCCCTCAGCGCTTGGGAGCCGGGCGGTGGCCCTTGTCCCCTGCCACCACCACTGGTTGCCATTTGTGGGGCAATCGGTGGGGTGATAGGGTCCCCGCTCGCTCCTGCCTTGGCCTGGCACTCCCCACCCACCTGTTCCACCATCTTGCCATGATCCTGCTTTAATCGGGGTCCATCAGGGCTGGCAACACCCTTACTGCCACCCGCTGCCAGCGCTGTGTTGCTGACACCTGCCATGTTCTTCGCCACTCCCTAGTGGTCAGCACACATAATAGTGAGCAGTTGAACTCCGGGTCAGACGGCCGCCTGAGGGGACAATTTGCATATTAGGCTTTTATTATATAGGATTATAAAAATATCTTGAGAAGTAATTCTCCCCACTTTATAGATTATGAACATGTAATAAAGTGACTCCATAACAAGGCTTTGTACCCACTGTCCCATAAGTAGTATGAAAAGTTAGGATTCAAACCCAAGTCCACTTGACTCTACCACTGAATCCTTAACCATTCCACCGTATTTCTTTTGCTTTCTTTATCTGTTAAATGATGTCTATTCTGGTTCTGTCATTCTCAGATGCATGAGGACAAACAGGTCATTCATATTTTTAGCTATACTTACAGATGTCGCAATTTTGAGTTGGATGTTTCATGGAAAAATTCTTAGGGTAACACTTTATTTCTTCCTTTAACCACATCCAACATTTAATCTTTGCATGTGTCAATACTCTACTTGATGAAAATAGGAGTCAGCTATGTAGTTATAGTATGTCCTAATGAAGTTACTGGAAGAGGGACCTTTCAAATAAAAAGGCAATGTATTGAGTGAAATTATTCAGAGATGATACCCCTCCCCTGGTCTCAAAAAAGACTGTTCTTTTGGATGAAGGAACTCCTCCAGTGTTCACTGGGGGTTCTCAAGGCTTCATCAATGCCCAACAAACTGGAGATACTAAAGTTTTTGGTGGTATTCAAAATTGCTCTCACTCTCAAACCCAGTAGGCTGTGATGACTCAACTACAGACAATGGAGTCTGATAAAAGGGGTTCAGATTTCGGATTCTGTGTGTAATTAATGTTTCTGTGCCCCAGACCCTTTAGTATCTGGTGAAGCCCATGAACGTCTTTACAAATAATACTTTTAAATGATTAAAATAAAATAAAATCCATAAGATTTTATAGGAAACCAGTTAAATTGGTTGTGAAAATGTATAAAGTAATAAACTTGAAGCATTAGATAATGAGATCTAGTGATGGATCTGATAACCACTGATTTTCTGTAGGGATGAATTATTGAAATATATCAACCATACATAATATGAAGATATCTCTGCCTTCTATTGTTAAAAATGTCGCAGTATTATCAATTCTTCCATGGATAGTTACCTATGCTCATATGTAGAAAGATATCTAAATTTCAGTAAGAGGTCATTGAAAATGGTGATGTAATTATCTTTTCTCATCCAAATTCATGACCCTCTGTACAATAGGGGCTGAAAGTCTGTAAACTACATTTTTTTCTTTCTTTTCAGAGGGACCTCCTTTAGGCTCTTCCAATGAGAGAATCCTTGGGCACATAGGTATAGGAAGAAATGGACTTCTTTATTTAGCACCGGCAGCAGTGGGATCAGCCGATAGTTACACTGGCAGCTCAGGGCTTGAGGATCATGGGTCAGAAAAGTACAGGCTCTGGGGTGTGGCAATGACAGCCTACAGTTTATCTTTATATCACACCATGACCCCCTTTTCTATTCTGGCCCTCTCAACAATTATGAAACAGAATTCTCTGTGTAAAATCTATCTCTACTTGTAATATCTAGAATGGCTTCTGCTTTCAAATAGAATTGTAACTAAAAACCAAAAAAACACCATACCCAATTTTATCTCTTACCAGTTTGTTCCTTCAGTAAGTTAATGGATCTATCTATGCCTCATCAGCATATTACCTATGAAAGGTTTGCTGTGAAAATCTAATGGTGCAGTATATATAAAGCATCTTGCACATAGAAAGATCTCTTTCAGTATTTGCCAGGAACTTTTGACCTGATCAACCATCTTTATGTTAGGATGACATTTCAGAGAAAGTGGATTCATTGCCTATAATTGACATGAAAATCTGACCTGGCTTGAAATATCCCTTGGACATAATTAAGTAGGATCATCTATTAGTTTATAAGGACAGATTAAAAAATTAATGAAAATATCATTAGGAAAAATAATGAAAACCAATATCCAAGTTGTTATTTAATTATATTTGCTACTCACAAGCATGGCTCCTTGGGCAGTTATGCTGTATTGCCCCATGATCAGCCCAGGCAAACCCAAACTCTAGCAGGATTATCAATTCTATATAATAAAAGGGTAATATGCAAATTGACCCTAACAGCAGAATGACTGGGAATGACTGGTCACTATGACACACACTGACCACCAGGGGGCAGACGCTCAATGCAGGAGCTGCCCCCTGGTGGTCAGTGCTCTCTCACAGCCAACCTCCCATGGCCAGCCAACCTCCCCTGGTCCCTCCCCCCAGCTGGCAAACCTCCCATGCTCCCTTCTCCCATTTCTCCCTGCCCGCCCCCGCCTCCCTCCTCCCCCATCCGGCAGGTCTGGGTCAGCAGCCCTGGCAAGCAGTCAGCAGGCCCCAGCCAGCCCAGCCCCTATCGGGACTGGGTGAAACAGCCTTGATAGGCCCTGATAACTGGCCAGGCCTAGGGACCCAACCTGTGCATAAATTTCATGCACTGGGCCTCTAGTATATAATAAGGACTGTCTTTTCCAGTCATCTTAGAATCGATGATCTTGTTTCATTTTAAGTATAAATAAACAACATTATTAAGTGTTGGGGCAAATTTCCTTCACCAAACTCAGAAAAAGAGAGTATTTAATCAAACTACTAGGAATCATGAAGTCTCTAAACTATGGATAATTCTATGGGTTTCCAAAAATATTTAGTGGGCAAAATTTATCAGAAAGATAATAAATTCTTGGGGGTTATATGTCCACCAAGAACAAGGAAATCAGAGAGCCCCTGGAGAGGTAAAAGTTACAATTAATGCATACCAGTCATATCAGAGGTAGATTGAGATGTGAGGGAGGAACAGTGGTTCTCCATTCACAAAGACTATCTAGAATGTTTGATTTATTAAAAATGAAAGAGAAAGCCTGGCCAGTGTGGCTCAGTGGTTGATGAACCAGGAGCTTATGGTTTGATTCTTGGTCAGGGCACATGCATGGGTTGCGGTCTCGATCCTCAGTGTGGAGCATGAAAATATATATTAAAAAAAATAAAGAGAAAGGCAGTAGGGAGCTGTAAAATGAAGCACTGCTCATATGACCAGAATAAAGGGAGCTCCAAGCAATGATCTGGGAATATTCTGACCCCACTGATGAAACCTTTGCTATATAATCAGGTTGGGGACATCAGGCATCTTGACTGACACCAGTAAACATTATATTCATCTAATTGCATACCTTATGCTCACCAAGCAATACTGTGCTTTGATGTGGCTTCTCATATGATGTGCTTACAAGAAGGAGAATGGATAGTGAAAAAGTAACATCAACAACAATAGCTAGTAATTATTGAGTACTTCTGATGTGCCCGGAGTTATTCTGTGGATTTTATTTAATCCTTACAATAATCCAGTGAGGAAGATTCTCCATTTTACAGACAATGAAACCGAGCCACAGTGAGGTTATGTGACAATACTAAAGTCTCATAGCCAGAGTTTGTTCACAGTTGGGACAATAATATGGGCCCAGTTGCTTTTCCTTTCCTCTACTTGTGTGTGTTTCCCGGCTTGAGCTCAAATTATTTTATTCTTTTTCATGTTTTAGCATGTGTGGAAATTTGAAATCACCAGATTTGAGTAATGAAAGCTGATTTTGCTCTCTTAAAATACAGAGTACCTTTCCAGTTGGCTGCTTCAAAAACCCATTTAGTCAGTGGAATGGGTGAGTGTAGGAAGCCCATAGACTATATTTCAAAGTACCCTTATCTGTAATTTCAAAAGCAAATCCAACAGGCTTATTTTTATGTCTAAGGTTTGCTTTTATCCACTTGACATGACCTCCTCTAATTATGTCTTCCTTTAGATGATGTCACCTTGTTAAAGGGCAACCTTCCATCTTGGTAGCCAAGGACTTGGTTTCTGTCACACTGGAGAGGCTTAACTTAGGGGCAGTGATGTTCTCAGTGCAGCTCTATTGTCAGAGAGGTTTAGGCCTAGTGGTTTTGAGGATAGGCAGATCTGTCACATCAGCTCCTACCCAGTGTCCTGGATTCCTGGAGGCTCACACAGCAATTAGGTGTTCTCTAAGGGGCAGGCAGACCTGGGGGATGAAATGGAGCAAGAATAAGGAATGATGGTACCCACAGCCAAAGCCAGTTGCTGTGAGCTATTTGTAAATAGGTAGAAAGCTCAACTTGATTTTTTGGTCTGTTTTCCAGAGGTTAGAAATGATACTGTTTCAGTTTAAAGACCTAGTAAGCATGCCTTGGTTCCATGGTGATAGACCTGTCAAAAGTAATAAACCTGTTCCTAATTCTTCTGAGAAGAGTGACGTGGCTTAACACCCAGATGAGGGAGTGTGAGACAAGATGGGACAAAAGGAGCAAAGGGAATGAGAGAGAAAATACCATGCACCTGAGAGGCCTGAAGAAACCATGCTGTCTTATCACATCCAGTGCTCTCGCAGTAAAACCTCTAAATTCCCAACAGGGTTCCTAAGTCCACTTACATTAAATCAGCTTCTACTTAGTAGAATTCCGTGGCCACCAATTGACCCAGAGAGGGGCCTTTCATGTTGTTCATAGTTGTAGGATTTTATCCCTGCATAAATGTTTCAAATAATTTGCCAACACAGGGCAAGATGCACACTTCTGAGAATTGGAATCAGTCTTCAGACATTTGAGTCTTTTGTCTCTGTTACCACGCAGACATATTTTTAATGTCAGCATGCATTTCAGTCTCCTCTTGTACCTCAGAGTTAGAGACCATGAACAGAGCAATGAGATGTTTTATTTGAGTGGTGCTGTAACTCTGTCATTTTGTAGCAGCATATACTCATGTCAGACAAGTACATCATATCTTTGGAGATTTTATTGCTGTTTTACTCTTTATTAGCTTGTTTGTTTATTTTGATAAATGGAATTAAAACAAAGATTGGCCTGGAAATGACTATTGGTTTAGGTCTTGGAGGCAATGGGCACCTGGCAAGGAAGGCTAATAGGAAGGGAGCAAGTATAGGCCAGTTTGCAATTAGGAAGGCGGTGTGGAGAATAATTAGGGAAATGAATGAGGAAGTCCATCTGCAATATGTGATTGTCAATATGGGTGCAGCCTCTTTCTGTCAATTAAGACTAAAGATGCCTGTATTAGTTACTTTAAAATATCCAAATTTAGCAGCTTCAGCAAATGTTGTTTGTCTCGCAGCTTTTGTGGGTCAGGAATTCAGGAGCAACTTAGTTGGGTAGTTCTGGCATGGGATCTCTCAAGTCAAGTTGTTGGCTAGGGCTTGCATCCTCTGGGCTTGACGAGCTGGAGGTTCCTCTGCTAAGTTCCTAATGTGGCTTTTGGCAAAGATCTGCCACCTGGACTGGCTGTGCATGACATTTCTTCCACAGAGCAAGTGATGAGAGAGAGCGAGTAGGAGGGGAGAGGAGGGAAAATGAATGAGAATGAGAATATACAATTGGAAGCTGCAGTTTTTTTATAACCTAATCCTGGAAGTAGCATACCATCACTTCTGCTGTATTTTCTTTGTTAGATTTCAATCACTAAGTCCAGCCTGAATTCAGGAAGAGGGGAGATAAGCTTCACTTCATGAAAGCAGGAGTATCAAAACATTCGTGGACATATTTTGAAGGCCAAGTCAGTGCCCATGCTTAAAGTAAACTGCAAAAATGTGAGGCGTAAATGCTTAGAAGCCTCCAAATGATGAAAAGGGCAGACCAAGAGAAGAGAGACCTATATGGACTGGGAGGCTCAGTGTAGGCACAGGGTCCTCATGGATAAAGAAGAGTCAAAGGAATGATTAATATGATCAGAGAGGGAAAATTCCAAAGCATAAAGAGTGGAAATCAGAAAAGACATAGGATTGCTGCAATGAAAATTTAGTCCATAGAGTGGAGGGTAGCAGGTCAAGGTTAGTGTAAGCATGAAAGAAGGCAATCAGAATCAGCCACTTTGAGGTGGTAGAGGAAGCAGGCCCTGCCCACAGGCAGGTGTGATGGGCAAAGGAGGTTGCGCATATTCAGGGAGGCTATCATACAGGTGGAAGGGCTCCGAGGCAAGCTTGGGTTGGCCACTTGCCCACTCTAAGGCTGGGGATAAATTATTTTTTTAAGTATATTTTTATTGACTTCAGAGAGGAAGGGAGAGGGAGAGAGAGATATAGAAACATCAATGATGAGAGAGAATCATTGATCGGCTGCCTCCTGCAACCCCCACTGGGGATTGTGCCCGCAACCCAGGCACATACCCTTGACCGGAATCAAACTTGGGACCCTTCAGTCCACAGGCCGACGCTCTATCCACTAAGCCAAACTTGCGAGGGCTGGGGGTAAATTATTGATTTGCCATTTAACTAAGGACCATTTAACTTAGGAAACCAAGGACCAGATTCATTCCTGACCATTGCTAGTTCACTTAAGCAATTCCCCTTCCCATCTGAGCCTCGGTTTTCCTACCTTTAAAATGAGAAGAATGGCCTAGAAAAACTGACTATTCAAATGTGACCGAGAAAATGAAATAAAACAGACTCACCAAGGTATAAATTGGTCTATTTTTACCAGCGAAGTGAAATATCAAACCGATGAAAGAAGTAATGGTAATTCTAGCCCCAAACCTTGTTATTAAGGTAAAGAGGTAAAGATGTGTGTGGGGAGGGACCACGAGTATTTACTGTGCTTCTGCTCAGTACTAGGGGTTGAGCAGAGGGCTAAGGGTTCAGCAGTGACAGACGGAGTGACAGACGGGTTCTCTCGCCTGTGGAACTGTTGCCACTGTTTCATTCTGCACTCAGTTTCTCAGTCTGGGAGTTTTGGGAAATGGAGTTTCTAGAGCCTTAGCAATAACTTCAGGCCCTTATTATAAATTCTATGCAGTCAGAAGCTGTAGGCACAGGGAAGTCACATTGATTATTCCTCTTCTGGGCATCTACTAGGGAAGTCTCCTCACTTGGTTGAACCAGAGGCTGTGATGATTGATGTGATATAGGATCATGGGGCAGATGGCCCTGAGCTTGCATGTTGAGCAATTAACATCTATCGCTCCTCCATCCCCTGTCCCTTATTCAGAAGGCAACACTTGGCTCAAAGCCAAACTTTCCAATTGTAATACGCTATTAATAAGTTTAGTGACATTGGCAAGTGAGGCAAAGAAGGAGAGTGTTTGCTTTACTTCAGGTCTGACTTCCACCTTCATAGTGTTTCACTCCTGTGGGTAGCTTCCTCATAGAGTGTTTGAGGAAAAATCGGAAATAATTCTTTAGTGGTCACACTGGAGATTATTGATTTATAGAGCCAACATCTGTGCCCATATGTACTTTCTTTATTGGAAGATTATACTTCATCAACTAATTTCCTTGTCAACCCAGGCAGGAACCAAAGGGAACCTAGATCCATAAATTTATCAAAGAAATGGATGGAGCTGGGCCTGGAACCACATGCCCAGGCCAGTGGCTACTTCTAGTAAGAAGAACATCATTCTGGCTGCACTGGAGGTTGCTTCTTTTGAAAATTTTTCCTGAGATTTATATATGTTTGGGAAGTTTTGTCTGCGGTGTTTATTATATTCTCATTTTCCTACTACTGGGACTACATATGATATGGTATAGTGGAGCTAAAGAAATGTAAGCAATCTCTAAATGAATGGACATGATGGAGCATGGGCATGTTAGAGTAAGAGCTTGTTAAACTTACTGGGCTGAGTTCACTATATTGGGTCTCACTATTCCTGAGACAGCCACCTGTGTAAATGGTGGCCCACAGAGAATCAGTATAAAAGAGGAAGGGAAGAATGACCCCAGGGGGACTGTACCTCTGAAGAAAGCAATCCCAACTGCTGGCAGAGGGACATCCCAGCAGCCAGCTCTCTTCCAACTGTCCTGGGTTTCTAGATTTGAGTGTCTCCACTAAACAGCAGTCCATTCAGCCAGCATATGTCATGTTCTGACAGAAGTGGACACTAACACCAGGAGTGGGAGGTCACTGAGCACGGGCACATTTTGGATGACTGCAAAGGGCAAACATGGCAGTTCCACCCTCCGCACTGGTGTATCGTATATAAGATGTGTCTGTGGGTTGGGATCATTTAATGTCCACTGGGCATTAAGCCCATGTCACAATCATGCTTGGTTGGTAGGTGAGTCAGCCAAGATTCTCACTTCTTAAGGGCTAAGGAGCCTCCTGGAGAGAACTTACTCTAAAGGCAGAAATAACCAGGCAGAGCAGACTTGAGAAGTGTGGAGAGTGATACAGTGAAAAGCTTTCTTTTTGTTTATCTCTTGGCCTCTGTTTGATATGTAACTAAGTTCTAAGTTTGGTGGGGAGAAGGAAGCTGGGGTGGTTGTAATGATGATGACCAAGGAGCATTGTTTCGGAACCCCTCTGAGAGCATATGAGACGCTGCTGACCTCATAACCCCTGTGATATTTTGAACACCCAGGCACTCTCAGAGGGCAGTATACACTTAGAGATGTCAGCAGAGACTGGGTGAGACAGTGGGGCCCTCAGAGACCACAGCTGTGTTTCACTATGTGGTACTGCCCAAGGGGCAGAATGGTACCCAGGAGAAGCAGAAGTGGAGCTCACAGGGTGATCTTGGCCCAAATGACAGGGTTG
>NW_005871076.1:8199477-8202378 GCF_000147115.1 Myotis lucifugus | reverse complement strand
TATATTGATTTCAGAGAGGAAGGGGGGGGGGAAGAGAGAGAGATAGAAACATCAATGATGAGAGAGAAACATCATTGGTTGCCTCTTGTATGCCTCACACTGGGGATCAAGCCTGCAACCCCAGCATATGTCCTGACCGAGAATCAAACTATGACCTCCTGGTTCATAGGTCGACACTCAACCACTGAGCCACACCAGCTGGGTTGTCTTATGCCGTTACTTAAAGTGCCTTCCTAGCATCCTTGAATATTGGTCTTTCTCTTTTTTGACTGTCCTTTGAAATGTAAAATACTAGGTCCTTATTTCCTACTAATTTAGCTCTGAAAGTTTACTTCTTTATTTTGGGGGAAAATTAAGCATTTTCAAGGAACTTATGTGCCAAATTGGGCCATCATGTGTATTAATACTGTTTCCCTTAAAGGCTTCAATTGTTTATTATACTGTTTTCCCTTAAAGGCTCTAATTTACCAAAAACTGCATTTTAATAACTGGTCCTACTGTGTCCCTGCTGTCTGTAGCCTCTTTTTTAATTTTTACACATAGCCACATTTCCAGCAATCCTTTGTGGATTAAAGAACCTTTGTGGATAGACACATCCACATTAGGATCTATGTGACAGCATGGGGAGTGTCATGTGAATGCAGCAGGAGGTCTGACAGGCATTGAGCATTTTTTAGAAACTAGAAATTCTACCATTTGTTTCAACACTTCTGCATGGACGTTGCAATTTGTCTTTGGAATAGAACCTTCTGAATTTCTTGGAGGACTGTATCTTTGGTATCATGCATATGTAGGGCAATTAACACCCCCTTTCCCCCATTTTTCTTGGGGAAGCACCACATGCACCAAAAAATAAAATGGAAATGTGGTAGACTGAGATTTTGCTATGAGAAGGCAGCTGGCAATGCTGACAGTATGTCCTCTACTCACAGAGGTGGAAGCTGTTTTGTTCTCTTATTTTGCTCTTACCTCTGGATTTGGCCTGCCTGTGCTGTTCTTAGAAATTGCACCAGTCTTTTCACTCCATCTTCTGCTCACAGAAGGGCAACTCGAACCAGATAGGCCAATTAATCTCTTCCTGGTGAGAAAAGATGATGAAGAGGATTGGAATCAGATTTGGACAGGGAAAAAGGACCACTGGTACATCTCATGCTGTTAGTTAATCTAGTAAAGGCCAGATGTTGCTAAATTTACTGTTGACTATTATGACTTTCTTTTCTTTGATGTGGTTGTGGGTTTCCTTCTGAGGAAAATGAGGCTTCCATTGTCACATGAGAACTTAATTCTAGAGCAGGAAGGATGAGGTGTTAGATGGGAGTTTTGGAAGGATTCTCCCTTAATTTGAAGAGGGTGTTGGGAAGACCATTGACGTGAAAATGCTTGGAGCATCCATCAGAGGGCAATGAGTTTGGCCTGCCATCTGGGACAGGTTAGGAGATGGATAAGGACTGGCTGCCAGAGATACACTGAGTGAGACAGAGCCCATGATCTTTAGAAGGGCCAGCTCTAGGAGAATGTAGTTAATTTTAGGAAGAAGTTATGCTCCTATGAGCCTGTGCTATCTTTTCAACATCACAGCTGTGGTCTGGGAGTTAGAAATTATAATGCCCTCTCTCTGAATTTGGGATGATGTGACTACCAGCAGAGACTAGGAGGGAGAGGCAGTTATGACTGGCCAGACCAGCAGGTTCCAGAGGAAGAGTCTGGAGAAATTGCTGGGAATTGGCTAGAAGGATTCATATAAATGGAGCTTGTGCTATAATAATTTGCTTATTAAAAATGGTAACTTTGCTTTGCAGTCACAGGCTGGTGAAATGTGGAGATGGTGGTTTCTACAGGATCCCCACAGATATCAGCAACACATGGCTTCTATTTGTACAAATTAAAATTAAACTAGTGTGTGGGAGTCATGCCAGGGCTCTGGAATGGAAAACATAGGCAGGACGCTAGACCAGAAAGACAAAGACTGAGATGGGTAGGGACCAATGTGTGCAGGGTTAAACCTATGCAAGTATAGATGAGGTGAAACAAACTTATCCGTAAACTTCCACATTCTGGAGAGTGGCTCTCTGTTTCTCTGCTTTACTGTAGTTCATGGGGTGGGATAACTGTAGTGCTGAACATCAGGCTTCTAAAACAGAAAAGCAAACCTAGCAGGTGGCATTCTTTAAGTGGGATTTTGTGGAAAATGTAAGAGCTGGCTGATGTGATTGTAGGAATATGGTTATAAACATTTTATCTATCTTTTCAGAGACTTTGATGTGAGGAACCAGTAAGAAAATAGAAATAGTGGGTTTCTAAACTTAATCACTGAACTTAGAGCATTGAGGTCCGATTTTAGTCTGAGGTGAGACTTCAATTCTCTGTGAACTGGAGGAGGGCCCAGCCTCAACCGCCCCTCCCCCCATCTCAGTTTCCCCCTAGTGGAAGGAGAGGTCAGTCAGGCTTAGCTAATCCTTGTTCCTTTCCAACTGTGGTGCTCTAGGCCTCCACAATGGAGCTACCACTTGCTGTACACTTGGTCTCTGAAATTGAGATGTTTAGAGTGTGACCAAGTGAAAAGGCCTACTCTGGCAGCCTGCATACCTGATGGCCCTTTCCCTGCAGCGCCCCCTGTTGTTTGTTACATCACACCTTAGGTATCTTCCCAAGTCACTTGGCAGAACAACAAGGACCCTATTTTAAAACCCGAAGCGTGTGTGCTTGAAATTCCTGGCTGGGGGGGGGGGCGTTCCCTCAGCCCAGCCTGCACTGTCTCCAACTGGGACCCTTGGGGGATGTCCAACTGACAGTTTAGACACTCCTAAACCAGCAGTCAGACATCCCTCTCACAATCCTGATCTGCTGGCTCCTAATCGCTCACCTGCCTGCCTGCCTGGTTGCCCCTAACTGCCCTCCCTG